>NC_079228.1:23083630-23408842 GCF_029633865.1 Lampris incognitus
ACCAAGTATTGTCACAACCCCCTTTTTGGTGCTGAAATCATGACCTGTATCACAACAACGTCTGTCCTCAATAAAACTACAGCTGAGGTATGGAGATTTGTGTCTGGTGTTTCTCCTTGCCTCTCTAACGACTCCGCGGAGATCACCCCCATCTCTACGGTGTGCGTAGATGTGAAATCTTTAGTAGTTGTGCGAGGCCGAAGAATGGCTGCTATGCTTTAAATGCCAGATGTCATTGGACGCACTGCGTAAATATTTTAAGCTGAATGCATCCAAGTAATAGCCGAAGTGAATGGAGCAGGAGAGAAGTGAGTGAAGCAGGGTAGCCGAGTAGCCACATACGACTTTAAAGCTGCAACTCTTGACTTTTCCCACAGGAAGTGCAAAGCATACCCCCCCCCCCCCAACACGTTTCACGAGGATATGGTTTACCAGAGCAAACAGAGAGGTCAAGACGACTGAAAGCCAACAAGGGAGACAGACACGCGTTGGAAATGTGCTGCGTCAACACTTCTCCGGAGTCTACTTATTGTGTGTTAGATATGCGCCACACAAAGCGGATATAGCCACAGTTCAGCAAAACGTGCAGATGCATATTGAAAGGAGACTTTAGTTTTTCTCCTCACCTTCTGAGTTTCTGCTTTTCGCCCACTGTTTTATATTTTGGGGGGCGCTGCAGTTGGACCGAACAATATCGTTTCACAGTCGGAACAGTGAGGGATATTGCAAAGGATGCAGGATCAGCCATGCTAGGCTAAAACTCATTGCTTGATAGAAAACCAAATCTAGCAAAGTTGGCCCCTTATTGCTTTGCTCTCGATGAAGGATATTCTAGTGCACATGCCAAATAATATAATATGTCTTCCTGGACAACATGTCTTACTTCCTCCCCTAAAATCACCTTCATCATTGCTAGAATGGCAAATTCTTTGCAAACGGAGCCTTGAACGTTAAAAGCTGCATACATAAGGTGATATCATGTAACCGCTCTTTACCCTTTAATATTTCAATTCATGTCACAAAAACAATAAAAGTATTGCAGTGGCGATTTTTTTTGTTATCGCTCAGCCCTACAGTGAACTCAAAAGAAAAAAGAAAAAAAGAGGGCGTTCAATGTTACATCAAACCGAGACCAAAGGACAAACCTCTTACAGAAAGCACGAGAAGAAGTGATTAGCATGGTTTCCGTTTTCTTCTCTCAGCATCCTCGGGGGAAAAAATAGACGAAGGCCATGCAATATCACACAACCAACACATTTTGCTGTGCCAGACATATTCCCTCATCTCACGGCGAATCTGCCAGGGTTAACTGGGGAGGGGGGGGGGTACTCCAGATGCCCCTATAGAGACGGTACATACCAGCCTTTTGTTGTCTGAGCAGCTGCTGAAAACGGCCTCCTCTTTACTATATCCTACCTTGTTGTATGGGGTCGAGTGTGACTAGGAGCATCATACACATTCCTTTCCCTGTCCCCCTCCCCTCCTCTCTTGATAGCCCCCCTTTTCTGAGGCCTTGTGTACGTTGTAGAATGTCCACTGCCCACAGAGACAATGGGCCACTTGACCTTTGACCCTTTGAGGAAAAGGCATGCTTGGTCTGATGTGGAGATCCTTTGCGGCCATTGTCTATGGGGCTGGGGACCAAATGTGGCTCTAGATGAGGGGTCAGTCATTGCATCTGCCCACCAATTTGAGGCTACCCTTGCCCCCCCCCCTTTACAGGCAGATACACACACACACACACACACACACAACCAGCCCACCCATGGAATATGGGGGTCTATCTGGTTGTCTGCTGACCCCACTTTCACCCCCCAAACTACTACTCAACTCACTCATCCCCTTTATGCCAGAGAGGATCAGAAAAACTCCACAAGTCTAAGCATCAAGTTCCCGTCCACTCATTCACAATGACCCCCAACATGTACATTAAGATCAATATGAATGAGTTTGGCTGTGAACAGCAGCTGGTGGCCATGTTGTCTATCCGATATCTGTCAAAGATGGTCGAGAGCAACAGCTGGATGGAGAGGACAGGTGAGACCGCTGACACAGCCAAATGACCAGGTTTCATTGAGAAAAAGCGAAGTTCAACTCATGACGACACAACATCAACCAGAAAGCAGCACGATTTGTACTTAATTTATACAATTTAGTATATGCTGAACACCATTTACAAAAAAAAAATACAACAAAAAACACACACACACATAACACATAAAAAACATAAAATGTGACACAAACGCAAATGAATCCAACAATCGCCAGAAAACGTTAACAGGTTTATTTGATTTATCACACTGAATATCTCACAGCTTACCTACATGAAAACACCTTCGTTCAGTTTACAGTTGTGCGTTCACCTGAAAGAAGGTACGACTAGTTGGAAAGTTGATCTCTCATAAAATTGTGTTTATGACTTCGCCAAAGCTCTGGTTCTCGACAGTCAGTGTGTGTAATATATTACCTTTGAATTTGAGTGACATAGAGTAAAATACAAACAGACAAAACAAAAGGCTAAACGGTTTAGTGATGTATTGAAACAGCATTACAGCCTATAATTTACACAAGGGGCAGCTGTGTTTTTCTTTGGCGAGCAAAAATGTCCTAGTTCTGATATAAACACATTGATATTTTACAACCTGTGACTTGTGTGAGTGTGTGTAGTTGGCACATTTTCCCTCCGAAACGTTTCCCATATTTGTACATTTGAAACTCGATACCCAGATGTCCAACGCAGGCAATCCTGAACTTGTGACGAAATGAAACTAAAAACAGAGTGTAGTCGCTGTAGACCATAAATTACATGTTCCTCAGCAAATATTTACATATGGTCGTTTTGAACATCAGTGCATAACAAGAGAGACACTTGCTTTGTCACATCCGATCCTAACTATGCTAACACCTGTATGTACAACATGACAGCAAATAGCCTCGTTGGTGAGATACAGGCCCCCTCGAGCGCTCTTCAAACTTGGTAGCCCAAATGAGACATTTCGGTCTCGAGTATCAAATACATCTCGAAAATAATCATTACCCAAAGACCATCTGTCATTATCGGTTGAACATAGTTGATCCATTCTGTAATTATAATCGTTTCAGTCTGCAAAAAGCCACACGCCAACACATTATTTGTGCGACTAATCATTTGTAGATGTCACATTTATCTAATTTTGTTTATAGCCCTAAACAAAACGTCTGCTTTCAGCCCTTTGTTGGTGAACTGATATTACTCACAACATAAAATAAAGAGTTGAGATTAGCTGCCTAGCTTACAACATGTACCGTTCACCTCCAGTCATCTCGGCCTTTCATCAATCTGATAGACACCATAAAACCAGGAGCTGCTGCGAAACAATTCCCGCTTGAGAAGTTCCTCGCAAATAAGAAAAAAAAAGAGAAGATAAATAAGGCAATTGAGGTAACAAATATGGCCCTGGTCAATAGTTACTGTTTACATCACATCCATAAACAGTTTTATCCTCGTTTCACTGGATGAAATTTACAGGATAAGGATCTCTTGAAGTAAGGCCTTCCCCTCCAGATGTTTGAGGTTGTTTATTGAGGAGGGGATCCAAGTAAACCTTTACTACTGGCATTTGCGCCATTTCCGCTACTACCTACAACCGCAAGACTCCACCACCATGTCCTCATACTGTTTATAGACCACATTGTTTCCTGAGTCGATGTAGAGGATGCTGATGGGGCTGAGTTTGGTCGGGGCGCAGCAGCTCGGGGGCATGTTACTGGGGTTCATGGAGTTCATCAGTGTCTGGATGATGGCGTGGTTGGTGGGCTCCAGGTGGGACCGCAGGGGGAAGTCGCATACACCCTCACAGTGGTATGCCTCATAATCCAGAGGGGCGATGATCCAGTCGTCCCAGCCCAGCTCTCTGAAATTGACGTGCAGCGGTTTCTTGCTGCACCTCGTCTTGGACTTCCTGCCGTGCCGCTTCCCGTGGCGGTTCTTCAACGCCGTCGTCCTCCGTCTCCTGCTGGCTTTGGTGCGCCCCCCCCTTTCTTTAGACCTCCTTTCCAGGCCCAGCAATGCCATGCCCTCTCTCCTCTCACTGAAGAGGGTCTGCCTTTTTTTGGACCTAGTGAACACCACCAAGATGGCCTTCTTCTGTTGAGGCCTCCCGTGCCTGTGCAGGCCCAGGAGGTGCAGGTCCAGCTCCCTCTCGGGGTTGTCCAGCGTGGCTCTGAGCTCCAGGCAAAACCGAGACCCCTGGGTCAGATGCTGCCGGTCTCTGAATATTTCCCACACATCCAACACCTCCCATTTGGGCCTGTGGGAATCCTGGAGATCCAGTGTTTTCGAGTCGAGCAGCTGCTGATCGTGGCAGGAGAGAAGCTGGATGTCGATGGGCTCTGTTTCTGATATTCTCAAATTCCCAGACACTTTGGTGTATATCCTGAGCTCAGCCCCCAGCACCTCGGCTCTGTCTGAGAGGGTTGAGACGTCAAACAGATACTGCTGTCTTCTCAAAGGAGAGAGTGGGAGGTCATCTGTGGAAGGCATTAAATCAATGGGGTCAGACGGATTCTCAGGGGGATGATTTCTTCGCCATAGAAATGCAGAATTTGTCCAAAATTCCATTTGCGTTCACTTGTATTGACATCATCCTTGAGGCTAAATGTGAAAATCACGGAGAGGTAGGCCTATGCACCAGTAATGATAATGATAAACTGACAGATCGTCGGGCTCAGTAACATGTGCGCTCATTAACACGCGCGCACGCGCGCGCACACACACGTGCACACCTCCATAGAGGTATATTACATCGTACTAAAGTGATACTAAAGTATTAATACGTACCTTGTCCATTGTCCACAAAACTGGCGATAGTGTTTGCAGCCTTTGATGAGCGATAGAAACTTGCGTTGAGTCCTAATTTCTCTGCCGTAGAGAAGGTCTTATAAATAGACAGCATGTAGTCGTGAGGCTCTACTAAATCTTTAGGACTTGCTTTGCCGTGTCTCTCAGCGGAGGGCGGCATGTAAAACTCTTTGAAATACCTGGACGCTTCTTGACCATCGAACAGTTTGGTTACCTTGCTGCTCTTGGAGGCGGGCGGAAAAACAGCAAGCGTCTGAAAACAGGGCATTTTCAGTACAAACACAAGCACTACGAAGAAGGCAGCGATGTGATGGAGATCCATGCTGTAGTCTGGCTCCCCCCGAAGGGGGAAAAAAAACAAACAAAAAGCAAAAAGCAAAACAAAACAAAACAAAAAGGCTTTATCCTTTAAGAAGTGATGCCGGATTTGTGGTCAGGGGACCACAGGCTCAGCCGAGGCTGGACTCCACATCCACTTTGCAGCAAAGGGAACACTGCACTGAACAGGCAGTCCAAAGTTAAAGGGGCCAAAAAGAAAAAAACACGCCCACCTTGTAATGTTCGTGTTAGCTTAACGGTGGGTCCAATTTGAGGCCGTAAAACTAATTGTTCACTCATCACCCTTCTTTATATGAGGACAGGTGTCCGGAGTTTGACTGCGCTCAGAGTTGCCTCTGTGCTTGGACTCTTTCTGGATTTTTTTGCGTCCTTATAAAAAAAAAAATCTATGTAAAACCCAAATGAGACACAGGGTTTTTTTTTCTTCTGACCGTATCCTACATACTGTTTTTGCACTGAAATGGGTTTTTGGCATCGTACCACCGCGTGTCATAGCGGACTCAAGTGCGTGGAGTCCTGCGCCCTCTAGTGGACAAATAGGGGCGCGCCCGTTTAGAAAACCATATACGTCAACGTCTGAACCGCCGCCTCTGCCTTTCAGCACCATGGACAGAGTCTGCTGCCTCACTTCATGTCTCAACAAGTCACCATTTGTAATATGATCAAAGAGAGACCGAGGGAAGGATTGGCATAATTAGAAATTTATTAGAAAGAACAAACAGTTTGAAAAAAAAAGCATCAAAACTCTGGATAGTTTCTGTGTAGGTTTTTAAAAAATTGCGTTTCCCCATAGTGACAGATTTACAAGTGAGACGCTGTTTCACCTGTTAAGCAAAGAGAGGTAGTCTACGTATGTGTGTGTGTATATATATATATATATATATATATATAGCATGGCAGGAGTCATTATATCAATATATTACACCCGATCTTTAATAATGTGATTTGCATTTATAGTATATTGTAAAACATAGTAAACCCCAAAAAGAATAAAAAAATAATTTAGAAAGAAAGATGAAAAATAATTGGCATAGAATGTAACATTCTTAATTTCTTATCCATGTTCATATTCTCCCATAGTCACACATATGACATGACGCTAGCGTCTTTTACAGCCCTCTAAATAGGAGAGTCAGTGCATAGATGATGCTAACCAGGAAGAGGGTGCCAGAGCTGAGGCTTGCACCGCAGTCGAAGAGGCTGTTTGAATCTGTGGTGGTTTCTATCGTTAGGGTAGTGGTCCCAGGAAGACTGGTGATGGAGGCAGTGGATGTCGATGTCGATATGGATGTGGATGTGGATGTGGTGCTGTTGCCGGTAGCAGGGATCTGGGTGGTCGTCGTGGCCTTGACGCTGAAGGTGCGTGATTGAGCCTCCCATTCATTCAGAGTGAAGGTCATAGTCAGATTCTCACCTGCCGGGCAGATACAGAGCATTTGTTTCACAGTAGAAAATCAACCGATATTAGATAAGTAGGTGAGTTGCTTATTTGACTTCTTTGCTGTGATTTCACCTTTCTGGGTGTTAAAAACTCATCTTTCTTCAGATAAAAAGCTTTATAAGGACAACGAAGTAATTCATAATTAAGATGATATTGGAATTACAGTTTCCATGAATGGGAAGAAGTTCTCCTCAGAGCTGGCAAAGCCTTGTTCGATAGGAATGAAGAAAAAAGCTGGTCATTCCCTGTTTATGTGGAACTGAGTGCACTTCTAATTTCATTATTAGGCATACGCACCACTACTGAGGATGGCCAGGCCAGTGTAATTGGCCCAGCAGCTGCTGAAGAGAATAGTGGTATTTCCTGCAAGTCCGGCCACAGCGTTACCATTGGAGTCTTTTAGGTTGGCTGTTGCTGTGAGGGATGTGATGCCCACAGATACACAGTTACCCTAAAAAATGAAGACCCAAGTTAGTGCTTGTTCAATATTCGGGTGCCGTCAACAGTGCATTTGTCTGTGCTATTGAAAACCCCACTAGTGATAATCTTATAAATCTGCTATTTTCATCTTTATCTCTTAATTATGTTTTGCTGATTTAACACCTATAACAGGAGATGTTCTGACCCTGCCTCCCTTCTCTCACCCTTTATGCTGTACTGTCACAACTACCTCCGCATCCACATTCCCCAGCTAGTTTAATAACACAGAATCACATCCGATTCAAAGTCTACCGTTCCTGAATCCATAACATTAATATGGAGCATGTGTGATTGATTCATTGTTAATACGAATGTCATTCGTCTACTGATAGGGGCAATGCAGTCTTTACCTCTTGATCGACAGCCATGAGACTGGGCTGCTGGTACAGAGGACCCACATACTCCCCTGCTATGGGCTCCACCATCACCACCAGATTAGACACACTGGAGACAAAACTGACTTCAGGTTCCTCCCTTGACACCTCTACGGTGGCAACCTGATGTACAAAAAGAAAAATTAGAGTATATCTTCAGCATTGACACTAAACTATGAATAACCAAGTTTCTAAAACCAAAGTTCATCGACAAACTGCTTCAAAATTAGGAAATATAGAGGACACAAAAAGCAAGGTTACGCAAGAAAATGACAGTGGCAGAAACAAAGATATAACTGTAGAGTGAGGTCTTGTTTTCCTTTCATATTGTGCACTAGTATGTACCGTAAAACTCAACGAGTTGTCAACTTGTATAACTCTACAGTGATGCTAACACCACAAAGTCCTACACACTTTATCTGTACTTGGCAATCAAACTGATTCTAATTCTGAACCGTACATTTATAATTGCTCTTAGCTGCCTTTGTAATAGACTCAAAACAGGTTTCTGTGTGAACCAATCCTCAGAGGAGCCTCACCTCTCTCCACGCAGGGTCAGTAGTTGGAGGAGGAGGTGGGATGACGCCCATAGAAGAGACATTGAAGCCTATTGACTGACTCAGGTTGCCGGACACGGCCGCCTGACCGAGGTCATTAGCGATGTTCTTCAGCACGGCAAAGTCCTCCTCATCTGAAAAGACACAGAAAAGTGTGATATGATAAAAACCTTTGTGAATTGTCATGCAAACTTTTCTATTCTGTTCATAATTTTCTATTTGTATCAGCAGTGGCAACTACAGCATGAAGGACATATGTTTGGTCAGTGATCATAATTTCTCAAGCTTTTGACTATAAGATCACTGACTAGACCCCATGAACTGTATTATGTGAAGACCAAATCAGTTCATTGTAGATCTGGGTCAAACCAGGTTTGCAAATAACTGTTTAGATTTGACTGAATATTCTACTCAGTAGATGAATGGAGTTTAATCACATAAGGACAGTTCTGAAGCAATCAGATAAGTTGTCAATTGGAGCAAAATAGTACCAGTAGGTTGAAACACACACAAGGAATTCGTTTCTAATTCTGTTAGAGTATGGTCCTCGCTCAGCAATAAAATGCTTCTGTTCAGCAGTATAGTATCTCTGGTCATGTCACTACTAACCACTGGTGGAGTTGGTGGTCTGCTGGATGGGAGGCTTCTTGATCTCCACCTCCACCATCAAGCCGGTGGACCTCCTCCTGCGCCGCGACCCTCCATCCTCCCGGACAATCTTTGTGATTCGGATCATATTTGGGGGCACCTTGAGGAATAGAGCCAGGTTCTGGACCAGGTTGTCTCCAAAGAACTCCTCCTCTGTCATGGCGGGAAGCTGGAAGGCGAGGAAGAGAACCGGGGAGGTGCGGATTTCCACTGGTTTGGAGCCTCTCACCAGGACCTTCAGCATTTTGTAGTCCTGGTCAAAATAGTTTGTTCCAGAAGTGGAATTCATCTGGGGAACGTATTGGTCTGGGGCGACAGAAGACAGATAGTCGGAAAAAATGGAAAAATAATAATAATTTCTGGCTTTGTTCCTATCTTTTACCTTGACCTTCTCCATCGTACACAAACAGTCAGTAACAAAGGAGCATAACACCTATTTTTGGAGAGCTGTGACCTTTGAGTCTTTTAACTTGGAGAGATGAGAGCTCCATTGAAAACATGATTTGGGAAATATTCAGTGTGGGGGGGGGGTTGTCTCTAAAATATTCAGGAATCAGGAACATTTATTTGTCATTTCATTCTATGCTCCTGCGCACATGAAATGAAATGAAATATCCTTTTCCCCAGCCCACAGCAGTTTAACACAAATACAAAAACACAACTACAAGAACACATATATCCAAACTACAAAAAAACAAAAAACAAAAACAAAAACACAAAAACTACAAAACGCATATATCCAACATATCCACACAAAAAAAAAAATCACTGTCCAAGAGAGCGAACTCCAGGATGACTGTCAGAACTGCCGGTCTGCATGGGCTAACAGTTAGCTTAGCCTGCCCCGCTTCCGCGTCCTGTCAGACCGCCCTTGGTGTTTCCTCCTCGAGTGCAGCTATTAACTATCAAATTATTTAGCTGAAACTTTGGTATGTGCTTTTCTATATTGTTTCCTATGACGATACATTGCTGTATGTATTACATCCATTCCTGAACTGAGTTTAATGGCAGTAATTCATCACTCAGTCACTGTGGAGATCCAGCTGTGCTATTTGTACCATCACCACCCAAACATGGTGGCACAGAAAGAAACTGACAAAAAGAGAAGAATCTATCTTACTGCTGTGTGGCCTTTGTTTGTGACCTATCTGTTTCTCATTTGCCGATAAGTTATGGTTCTCTTTTCTATTTGGCCATGTTGTATCAAAAGTGATGTTTGTTTTGATATTTGTCTCCGAGGCACAGATCTGCTGATATAGAGAGCAAGTATCCCCAACATCTGATGCAAAGGGTGAGCTCCTGGTCGTCTGGGTAACGTAGGTAGTGCCTATTCTGTTGCCTACCAAGACGGCGATTGCCGGATCGAATCCCTGTGTTACCTCCGGCTTGGTCGGGCGTCCCTACAGACACAATTGGCCGT
This sequence comes from Lampris incognitus, assembly GCF_029633865.1. Lineage (NCBI taxonomy): Eukaryota > Metazoa > Chordata > Actinopteri > Lampriformes > Lampridae > Lampris > Lampris incognitus. The sequence goes on from NC_079228.1 coordinate 23,093,730, forward strand.
GTCTGCGGGTGTGTGTCCTGGTTGCTGCACTAGCGCCTCCTCTGGTTGGTTGGGGCACCTGTTCGGGGGGGAGGGGGAACTGGGGGGAATAGCGTGATCCTCCCATGCATTACGTCTCCCTGGCGAAACTCTTCACCTTCAGTTGAAAAGAAGTGGCTGGCAACTCTGCATGTATCAGAGGAGACGTGGTAGTCTGCAGCCCTCCCCGGATCGGCAGAGGGGGTGGAGCAGTGACCGGAACGGCTCAGAAGAGTGCAGTAATTGGCCAGATACAATTGGGGGAAAGGGGGGGAACCCCCCCCCCCCAAAAAAAGGGTAAGCTCACTGACAGCCTGGGGTATATAGCTCACACCCTTTTATGACCTGCTTGGATGTATTATATTATCCGTGTGTAGGAAACTCAGAGAACTTGTCATACCTGGGAAGACTGGCTCTTTCAAGGTGTAGTCGCTCTCATCATTGTTCCATTTGGCATTAGTTGGGGCGACCAAACTGTTGTCGACATACACATCCAGCCGTTGTGGGTTGGAGTAGAAGACCGAGACCAACACACTCTGTATGAATGAGGACAGAAACTCATTCAGTTCCACATGAAATTTGGTGAAACATTACTAAAAGCCCAAAAAACCCATTCAAAAGATTCACTACCCATGATAAATTGAAAAATGCGTGGTTGCCCATCTCAAAATACAGCAGCTTTTCTGAGTTCTTGAACTTTTTTTTTTACCCCCCCGAATTTTTTCATTTGGAAGCAGGCATTAAAAAAAAAATCATTGGCAAATCTCTGGACAACACAATGCACTGTGGGAGGTCACTGACCTCAGAGGGGTCAGCGTTGAGCATCATGAGGCGTAGTTTCTGAGGGGTGGTGCTGCTGAAATAAACATCGAAGGCACGTCCAGTCGCCACGATGCTGTGAAACAAAGACACTCTCTTTTGACACGTATAGCCAGAGCACCAACCGTGGTCCTGAGGGCCTGCACACAGACGAGAAAGAAAGAAAGAAAATCCATTTAAAGTCGTTTTTGAGGAAGTTTTGGTTTTATCAGAGGAGAGAAAATAAAGAGAGAGTAGAGACAGAAGGGATGTGCAAAGCAGGTCATGTGCCTGTTTTGAACCCACGAGACTGCGGGTTAGCTATGATTCTGCTTAAAATACATGGAGAATAACCGAACCAAGTCCGGGTGGCGTGGCGGTCTATTCCATTGCCTACCAACATGGGGATCGCTGGTTTGAATCCCTGTGTTACCTCCTCCGTACAGACACAATTGGCCATGTCTGTGGGTGGGAAGCCGGATATAGGTATGTGTCCTTGGTCGGGGCACCTGTTTGGGGGGAGGGGGTACTGGGGGATTAGTGTGGTCCTCCCATGTGCTACGTCCCCCTGGCGAAACTGGCGACTCCACATGTATCGGAGGAAGCATGTGGTAGTCTGCAGCCCTCCCCGGATCGACAGAGCGGGTGGAGCAGCGACTGGGATGGCTCAGAAGAGTGGGGTAATTGGCTGGGTATAATAGGGGAGTAAAACGGGGGGGGGGGGGCATAGAATGACTGAACCAAAAAGCACTGCAATTTTGGAGCTTCTTTAATTACTATGCATTCAGCATATCGAATGAGTATGGAAATAGTCTGTCCATCCCTCCTCTGGGTTGTTATGTTACACTTCTGAAGGAAGTGTAACATTACAAATAGTGGATTACAGTAACAAATAGTGGATTACAGTAACAAATAGTGGATTACAGTCAACTGAAATTGTACTTTCACAATAGCCGATAACGACTGGTTCCATTTAACGCTCCGTTAGCACGCACGTGGTCATGTGTGAATATGTATTGGGACAAGAGTTAAATAAATCTATCGGGAAAGTTATTAATCTACAGCCAAAGAATACAAATACTCAAACAACATTCCCTAATGACAGACTCCTCCTACCGTTAATGAGATCCACGTATCCTTCTCCGAGCACAGCCACAGGGGAGAGACGCCGGGTTTCGGTGTCAGAGTCCAGACTCTCAATCGCCAGCATCCTGTAGTTTAGTCCAAAGCATTTGTAGCTCTGCCAGTGGGGCATGTATGTGCAGTTGTCCCTGATCACACCTAAAGATGAATAAATTCATAAGGGAATCAGCGCTGGGGCGACAGAGCCATTATCAAGGGATTTTGAACTGAAGCGACAGAACCAGTACATACGAGGGAGGTACAAGAACACCCACCCCACAGAGAAACAGTTCACAATAACCAACATCCATAAATGTCTGTGTCGTTTTATGAGCACTACATTTGCTCACATAGCCTTAACAACTCTTGATTATACTAGCTGAAACTCAACCAGCACATTTGACACCAACGAGCAGCACCATACACATGACCTGTTGTGTGACACACCTTTGTGTGGCGCAATCTTATCCACAGGGATGCGGCTGCCATTGAGGTATGTTAGCATGACTTTGGGTATACGGTAGTCGCCCAGTCCCCTCCTGGGGTCCCCTCCCCATTCATACTCCGACTGCGGCACAACAGCCCCCACTGCACCCAAGAGGGACCCATCCAGGTCTTTGATCAAGCTCTTCTTCTTGGCATCGCAGTCCATGTCCACACAGTCAGCTGGGTTCACCTTACTGAGGTACGTAAAACCAATGAAGAAAAAACGTTACAAGCATTAGCACACAGCATTAGTGGATTTTAATCTACACTGACTTTGGACGTTAAAGGTACAATCTGCAATGAATGCCCACGGCACCCGTCCGCCCCACTTCTGCCGTCGTTTTGGTCACACGTCGTGAACGTTGTTCATTTTATTACTCGTGAGTGAGAAAACCCGTAAACGCCGAATCGCTTAAAATCCCTTTTGGCTTTTCAAGTTGTCTCCATTCTTCAAACAAGTACACAATATAAACCCGATGGAGAGATATGTCATGTTTCTTGTTGTCAGCAGGGCGCTCATGTTGTCGCAGTACTCAGCGTATTAGCCGAGGCAGTGCACACCATTACAGATTGTGACTTTAAGTTTACAATCACGCTTAAACTCAAGAAAACTTTATCAATGCATTGCAGTGATTTAATACTAAATATTATGCATAATAAAAATCAACATTTCACCATCAAATTTTTTTTAGCACATTTTAGCACGCGCACACACACACAACTAGAAAAAACATGCAAACTCCACACAGAGGATGATCTGGGACGACCCCCAGGATTGGACAACCCCGGGGATCGAACCCAGGACCTTCTTGCTGTGAGGCGACCGTGCTACCCACTGTGCCACCGTGCCACCGTAAATCATGCCAACACTGCAAAATTAAACTCCTTGTTTGAGAAAGACAAAGATAACAGAAAAAAAAAATCAGGATTTCTATAGTTGACAGCATTGCAGGACTAACATACTGGGGGTGTGGCAGTATGAAAGGTGTTTTTGTGAGACCTGGAGGTGTGAAATGGGTGTTTCCCAGGATCGTTGTTTACTTCTAAAAACCTACCCTAGATCCGGCCTGTGGACGAAGACCTTGGCTCCCTCAGTGCTGTCGATCAATGTGAGACCCTGAACATGTATTGGGTGTTGCAGGTCTTCGTTGGACGGGTTGGTGATGAACATCACATTGGTCTGGCTGGAGCAGACGTTCCTGAAGCCGACAAATGTTGTGTCTATATGTTGGCAAACACAATGCACCATTACACAGAGAAGAGAGGAGGTCAGAGAGATGTGGTGTCTTGATTCATTGCACATCTGAGGTGATGGAGATAATATGGCGAAGGAACAAAAAAAATAAAAAATTCTTCCTCTCTTTCTCCTCTCATAGTAACACAGAGAGGCAACTCACCGATGACTCTCATTAGCCCCTTGATGGCGTTGTAGTTGTTGTTCAAATCATAGTTTTTAATGGGGGCGTTGTTGTGCCCAGAGCCAAAGGTCGGCCAGCTGATTCCTGACCTGCCGTCTGTGTAAACAGAAGAAACAAAAGTCAGACAGCGATAAGAATAGGTGGTTTTGGGGTGTCTGGCTGGTGTGGTGGTCTATTCCGTTGCCTACCAACACAGGGATTGCTGGTTCGAATCCCTGTGTTACCCCTGGCTTGGTCAGGCGTCCCTACCGTGATCATGCTATTCCCCCCATTCCCCCTCTCCCCTGAACAGGCGCACTGACTGACCAGAGGAGAGGGGGAACTGGGGGAAATAGCGTGATCCTCCCATGTGCTACATCCCCCTGGTGAAACTCCTCACTGTCAGGTGAAAAGAAGCGGCTGGCGACTCCACATGTATCGGAGGAGGCATGTGGTAGTCAGCAGCCCTCCCCGGATCGGCCGAGGGGGTGGAGCAGCGACCGGGACGGCTCGCAAGAGTGGGGTAATTGGCCAAGTACAATTGGGGAGAAAAAAGAATAGATGGTGGTTTTGCAGGATGATTAATTTCTTTCATAAAAATAATTCAAGTCACATTTATCTATGTAGCCCTAAATCACAATTTAGTCCCCGAGGGCTTTACAATAAAAGTTATGGTCAGTACACTCCATCCTGACCTGAGACACGCGTGAAGCATCAGAGAGGTCATACCATTTAGAGGTCTTGCTGCGCGGTGGCGAGTGCTCTCCTTGATGTTGTAATCGCTGATGGACAAGCTGTCGGTACAGTTGAAGTTGGGGCTGCTGCCAACAATCAGGGCATTCTGGTAAAAGTCGACGGTGACATGAAATGTGAAAAGTTTTGCCATGTGACAAACGTCATTTATTAGTGTTGAAAAATGGATCACAGCCCGCATAATCATAGTCCTGAAAATAAAACTCCCAACTCAGTCATATGAAAGGGATGAGGTATTTTACAGGTTCGCTTACATAGTAAAATCTGTGAACATTATCATTTATATTTTTGCAAAATGCAACAATAATTTACCAGAATTTTGGATTACATTTTTTCCTGTCATACAATGGAATGAGAAGGAGACATACTTAGCAGTAATGTAAAAAAAAAAAAAAAAAACTAAGGCAGAGTGACATGGTTAAAGAGTTTTTACCTCGATCCGTGCCATCTTATCAGCGTACTGGTGAGAGAGGGATGGAGGGGCAAAAATGAGAGGCATGATACCCATCCCATTGTCCACCAGGGTCACATTGGCAACAATCACATTCATCACAGTCTGTGAGGGAGAAGAGGGAGACAAACCTTTTTTTCACCAATAAATACACTTCTACAATTTTAAATTAATTCTTTTTGTTGGCAGGTTACAATGAGTACATCATTCAAATAAGATTAAACTCCTTGATTACTGACATGTGAGAGGCATCATAAGCAGCCAACGGTGAGAAGTGATTAGTAAATGTAGGTGAATATTATTGCATGTTCATGTGTGATATAGATGTGGTACTGCTGGAAAAGAAATAAGAGGAATCCTCATATGACTGGATTACAACAGACTATAGATTTTGTTTTGATATCTTAGCCCCTCTTGAATATTTTCCCTTTGCCACTAATTCCTCCCCTGTCATCTTTTGTGTCACCACGTTGAAAATCACTGTTTTACATTGGAGCCTCTTGATGTGGGCTAGCTGCAAAATGAATTGACCGAGTACCTTAAACAAAACACGTTCAACACAGTGTTACACACGAGGAACAAAGGATAATAATAATATAATAATAATAAATTGAGATTGTATAGCACTTCTCATCTGCAGAGGCAGCTCTCAAAGCACTTCACAGATAAAAGACTATAGTAAAAAAAATAAAAAAAAATAATATATCAATTATTTTTAAATACCATAGATATATTAATATAATATATAATAATCATATATATATTATATATTATAAATATTATAATATATAAGATAAGATAATAAAATAAAAAGTAAAAAGATGATAGAGGGGGAATAAAACCAGGGTGGGGCGCTGTATAAAAAAAACATGAGTAGAATAAAATGAAGTAAAAAGAGGATTAAAACAAGGGCGGGCCACTATAAAATGTTTAAAAGAAGGCCTGCTGATAAAGAAGGGTTTTAAGGCCCATTTTAAAAACCTTGATGGAAGGGGAGCAGTTCTGAGATAGTCCGGGAGGGAGTCCCAGAGGATGTAGACAGAGATGAGAACAAAGGACAACACCAGTCTGCTGTAGTGTGTATGGTGGGATTAATGGAAGCGTCTCAGCTTTCATACCTGGAAGTAAATACCGTAATCAAAGCTCCTCCAGACGGTGAAGCCTTGGATAAGGGAGCAGCTAGGGAGGCCATCTTTGTTCAAAACCACGCCAAACAGACCGCCATGGGCCTCGTTGTGATGCCACTTCTCATTCTCATTCAAAAAACCTGCAACGGCATAAACCTTGTGAGAAAACTTCTTAGGTGCTCCTTTCGTGAATGGCTAGACCCAGTGTAATAAGTAAGGTACGATACCATCAAGCGCTTTGAGGAAAACAAGTCAGCTCGCAAGGCAAACACAGAAAATACAGGGCACATTGCAACACATGGCAGATCAAAAACGTCCTCCATTTCTTGGGTTTATTAAACTCATCAATAAAATCTCTCTTAGATTACCTGGGCATGGTTCACCATCGATGCGGTACCCGATTCTTTCGTAGCCTGCCACAACGTTGTCCTGCAATACCACGTTGGTTCCCTCATTGACCTGACATCAGACAAACGCAGAGTAAGCAAAAGCCTCAGGTTTAGTAAGAGGAACGGCGGAATCGGTTGTGATCTTAGAGAAGTCAGACCTCTATGGCAGCATTCCAGTCATAGTTGAAGGTCTCCTCTCTGTCTTGGTAGGATCCTGGCCACAAAGTCAGCGTCACCAAATTCCTCCGCACGGCAATCTTCCTGCCCCAGACTCTGATACCTTTGAATGGTGATGTATCGTGAAATTTTCCAGTTGATTATTCCGAACTTAACCTTGCAAAACGTACTTACTAACTTAGCTTGAGGTAATCTAGCCTAGCCTAACCTTGAACGACATACCCTAACCAAACCCAATGCAGCCTCACAAGACTTACCCTAACTTGATACGTTTCATTTCATGGACACCTTAATTAAACGATAGCTGGCCCTAGTGGACACTGGACCATTGCTATATTGAACAGTTACTTGTGGGGTGGATCTGTGAGACTACAGTACAGATGTGAATGTGGTCTACCTTCCCCGACGGTGTGGAAGATGACGTTGTCATCGATATTCATCCCCGCCGTCTCGAAGACTCCGATTGCAGGAGAGAAGCCGTTGTGGAAAGCACAGCCCTGAACATAGGACTCGTTCTCTGCAAGCTTTCAAACAGAGATACTATGAGAGCAATTTATGTCATCGGTAAGAGACCGACTGTGTATGTGCCCACTGAAAACGGCACATCCACTGATGACTGGCCTCACTAAGATTTGAGAAAAGATCGTTTTAGGTTGAGGTCCCAAGTCAGTTTTGAGTAACAGGAAAAAGAGTTTATTTCACGTTTGTGTAAATATGTGTATGTTATAACATATGTGTCTATATAAAATTGAGAAGACCTGTTTCATGTAATCTATACTGAGTCAGTCAAACAGGAATTGAACTCCTAACCCTGGTATTGTGAGTGCCCTTTAGCTAGACAGGATGGCTTTTGAATTTGATCTTAACCTGTTTCCAGCCCCCTATCCTTTATTTATGGGACTTGTTCAGTTGAAACTCATCACAGATTTACACATTTCTGTACCTGGCCCAGGTTGATGAAGGCCACAGAGTAGCGGGGGTCAGTGTAGTCGGTCCATCCCTCCTGACCAGAGCGGTAAAACTCCACATTCCTGATCTGAGCCTTGCCTTTTGGGACACAACACAGGACGGGGATCAACATAAAGTGGCGATACATGACTGTAAATTGGCGACTGAAACATCGCTGACTCTACATCCTGTCCATGTGTCAAGATGGTTACCACTTCGCTTTCCTGAGCAAATCTATTGTAAGAGTAGGAGTTTGGCGGACATCTGGTTTTATAACGAAACTCAGTTATAATAAACCAATCTTACCACTTACAACATAGCGTGTAATCAATTGATAGTACAAAATAATACTAATACTAACAATAATATGCCAATAATAATAGTATATGAGAGTATAATATAGAGTATAGTATTGGTTAGAATATGACATTTTTAGAACATATATGTTTCCAAGTGTTTTATGTATGAAAAATTATTTAAAAAAAAAATCTGTGCAATGTCATTGGTGTTGATAAACACAGTCGGAGTATCTACCTTTATAGTCGACGCCGGCCCCAGAATAGGTACCGACCACCACCCTTGCTCCGAATGACTCCTCAAACAGGGCAGGGTAGTGCTGACCAATAATTTTAATGTTTCTGGTCAGAAGGCCAACATCTGCCGCCAATTTGTAGGTCATAGGAGTGCCCGAGACACTGTGAGTCTCTCCTAAAGAGTGAGAGAGAGAGAGAGAGAGAGAGAGAGAGAGAGAGAGAGAGTAATGGTTTGTATGGAACACCGAAACAGACTGAATGATGACAAAAGCGTTCACATTGAACAGTTGCAGGTCCTTGTTGTGATAGATGATGAACTGACCGACGTGAGTGTGCGTCAGAGACTGGTTTAGGGTCAAGGTGCGGGTGTTTGCTGACACTGCAGTTATTTGACGCGTCTCCGTCTCCCAAGGGTTATAGCTGGTAGTGGAGATAACTATCTCATCTCCAACCTGCACACAAAAACAAGCAAAGCCACCAAAGAATGAATGATATCACCCATCAGCAGCGGTGGTAAGAGTTGTAATCATTTATTTTTGATTACTTGTCCTGATGGGAGCATTACATTGATGCCTGTGTGTACAATGCACTGTTATGATCCTAATACAGAAACCATTCAGACCTGCCAGTCAACAGGCTCCACCAGAGTAAGTGTGTTTGATCCTACAGGGGCGGTGCTGGCTAGTTTGGTATGGTACACATTATGAGGCAGCCCGTACAGCTCCAGGGTACCAAACACACCTGTAGTATGAGGAAAACAAACCGTGATGCCCCCATCAACACAATTCAAAAAAATAGTCACCCTCATCTGTATTTCTAAACCACGTTATGATCAATTTTTGTGCAAGTCGATTAGTACTGTTTCGAAAATGAACCCCTCGAGGGTTTTTTTTGGTTACTATTTTAGAATCAAATCAATATTTCATTATTCAACCACTTCTGTACAGTCACTAAAACATTTGAATTACTCCTTTAAGTCTGGAATAAACAACAAATTCTGCCAATAAGTTTGATTTACTGTCATTTGAGAAACCTGAATGTAACGCTGTTTTCTTACCCAGGACCTTGGATCCCTGGTTTGGCCCCTTAGGTAGGGGCCAGTCGGGGGTATGATGGTTCCCCCTCAGTTTGATGTGTAGCGCACCTCTGAAAGGTTCATCATCCCATCCGGCTATCACCCTGCCACCCTGAGACAATAATAGGCCCGTACCTCAATTCACATTACCACATCAGACATCTTCGGTATACAATAAACAAACTTATCAAAGCAATACAATGAACCTCTCGGATCAGGTTGTGCCGTGTAAAGTTGATATTTTTATGTACATCAAATATCATGTCGCGTACTGTAAAATAGCTTTTAGCAGGTTTTATGATTGTCATGCTATGTAATGCATAATGACTACCAGCGCACCGACCTGGATAGAGATGTAGGTAGCGTCGAGAACCACAGTCCTGTATTCAGGTGGAGACCGGGCCCTTCTGGTGGAGGTGTCGTTCGTGGTGTCCGGGATCTCAAGGACTCCGACCACCGTCAGTTTATTGAGAGGAGGCGTGTCGCTGTCCAGGATGACCCATGTCCCTGTGGGACAGTTCAGTGTATTGCATTAGTAGCAGTGTGTTGAGCTTGATTTGTTCGCAAACTGACGTTTCAGTGGTTATCGCACAAATCAACACATTCTCGTTTCAACTTCCAAATAAAAAAGGGCTTTTCATTTTCATTTCTTAGAAGAAAAGGAATATTCAATCCACATACAATACAGTCTTGTGATATCACAACATTTCATTTAACGAGAGGGTTTTAAGGAGTTTACATGGTAAAAATCCGTGGCTCAATTTTAAACAGAATTAAAAAAAATCATCTTTAGTAGAGTGCTTGAATTATTTATTGCCCAGATATTATTTATCATTGAGGAAAGGGAAATGGTATGCAAATCATAAGGATTTAAAAGTCAGCCAGAAAATATCGAGGACATCTCTAATATGCACCAAGCTGAGGCAACTGATTGACTTTTTATTTTTTTACAGGGGAGAAAGAAGAAAATGTTTTGTAACGTTGAGTCTGTTACCTGTTGGTATGACCACGTCAGCGCCCTCTGCTGGTGCGGTGAAGTTATTGTCAGCTGAGTTTTTCCAGAAAGAAGCATTGGACCATAGGCTGCAAACAAATAGGATAATCACATATAAAGACATGTTGACTAATATACCCCTCACTGTCCCACAAGTTTGCCTCTCTTTCTGTCTATCTTTCTCTCTCTCGCTCACTATCTATCTGCCTGTCTGTCTGTCTACCTGTCAATCTCTATCCCTCTATCTATCTAGCAACCTGTCTGTCTGTCTACCTACCTACATACCTGTCTATCCGTCTATCTGTTGAACTACTTGTGTGTGTGTGTGTGTGTGTCTGTCTGTCTGTCCAGCCACCTACCTGTTTGTCTGTCTATCCATCAATCTACACGTCTGTCTATCCATTGACCTACCTGTCTGCCTATCTATCTGTCTGCACACCTGTCTGTCGATCTCTGTCTACCTGTCTGTCTACCTACCTGATACTCTATCTATATGTGTATGGTGCTGGTGTTTAGAGGGAGTGTGGGCGTGCAACAATGTGCGTACATAAAGTCATCAGGCCGGCGGGCAGGCACAGGGGCGAGGGTGGCTGGAGGAGGCGGTGGTGGTCGGATACAGTTGGGGAAGAAGCAGCGGTACACTTGGAAGTTCACCGCCACATCCACCATGGAGCGGTCAACGCTTGCACGCCGTCTGCGCTCGCTTCTCTTCCCCGACACTGAACAATCAGAAAAATGACAAGTGTATAATATATCTTATATTTGCAATATTTCAAGTGGGTGGAGAGCGCTTCAATCAGCCGATCGCTGATTAGAATAAGAATAAACTCATTCATATGCATCAATTCATTAACTTCAGGCAAACTTCAGAAACCCTCTCACTGCACAACTAGAGGTCAGTCAAGGCAGTTGTCTCAAATAGGATTTCTTTAAAGAGTTAAAGGGTCAATTATGAAGTATGTGTGTGTCTAACCGATGTAGTAGAGGTCATTGGAGCTGTCATTGAAATACCAGTCTCCATTCTGGTTGTTGCTGTAGCTGAGGGGAGACGCTGAGCCGTTTCTGATGTCCACTATCCGGAACTTGTCCGGGCTCTGAGTGAAGTTGTGGTGGATGATCACATATTGATCCGGCTGTCAGGGGAGAAGAAGAAAGTGTTGCAAAGCAAAAATCTCTCTTCTTTTACATTACTATAGTCTCACTGTAGAGCTACTTTTGTGAAATTTGCTCTGAAATTTTTAAGATGTGTTATCTTACAACCTGGAACAATTGGTATGTGTTGGTTTTAACATACTCAGAGTACCACATTGGGGTAGTTACTCCATCAGCGCATTTTTTTTTGGGATTTTCACCCGCTTTTTCTCCCCAGTTGTATCCAGCCCATTAAGCCACTCTTCCGAGCCGTCCCAGTTGCTGCTCCACCCCCTCTGCTGATCCGGGGAGGGCTGCAGACTACCACATGCTTCCTCCAATACATGTGGGGTCGCAAGCTGCTTCTTTTCACCTGACAGTGAGGAGTTTCTCCAGGGAGACGTAGCGCGTGGGCACATCACTCTATTCCCCGCAGTTCCTCCTCCCCCCCCGAACAGGCGCCCCGACCGACCAGAGGAGGCGCTAGTGCAGCGACCGGGACACTTACCCACATCCGGCTTCCCACCCGCAGACACAGCCAATTGTGTCTTTAGGGATGCCCGACCGAGTCGCAGGTAACACGGGGATTCGAACTGACGATCCCCGTGTTGGTAGGCAAAGGAATAGACCACCATGCCACCCGGACGCCCAGCGTACTTTTGAATGTATGTGGAAAACCACACACTAGTCTTCCATTATTTAAAAAAAAAAATCCAAAAAAAAACCAACCTAAAAAATACACAAAACAATATGAGCCAAAGAAGAAGAGTATATAAGAAGAGTTATAGATTACAGGTTTTGACAAATTTGGACTGCAGCTGTTTTGTACCTGGAAGCTGTAGAACTTTGCACTGTAAGTGATGTTTGTTATTTGAGCCACATCATTGAAGTACCAATTGTAAGTATGCCCCGACGGCAGCAAGGCCATCCAGCCGAACTTATGAGTCATCCTCTTCTTTAGATATGCAATCACACTGGTGCCTGTAATAGACAATGGAAAATAAATCACTTTTAATTGTACCAGAATCTGAAAACCGTTCTAATTTCTAACTATCGCAAACACAGGAAGGAATATAAAGTGTTGGTTGGATAATTCATAACGACCCGGTTTAATAATTGTTATAATGGATACTTGGATGGTGTTAGTGTTTCGTGCTCTTAATACCGTGTGAGTTGGTCAGCATGACATCTTTGGCCCTCAGAGAGGAAGGTGAAGGGTTGTTGAATGACAGTCGATGGAAGTGAACGGTGTTGTCACACACAGCGCCAGGGAAACCCACACTCCACTCAGCACTCTGGGAGCAGTGTGCCGGGTCCAGCAAGGGGCTCATAGGCACCACCTTATGGTTGATGTTTCCTAGGGGGTGAGCACCATTAGCAACATTGAGTTTCAGGTAATAAAACTAGGGGTGCAGCAAGGTACGTAAAACAAACCCACCTGAGCTCAGTTTAGACACCCTTTGACGATGGTAATGCTTACGACACATGATACACTAGGTCACTGGAAATATGGTAACAAACCTTTTCTCCAAGTTATGGAGTCCTTCCTATCTTTCTTCTTTTCTTCAAAAATTTTCACACCTATCATGGTCTGTGTCAGCGTTTCCCAACCCAGTCCTCAACGAACCCCTATCCTGCAGATTTTCATTGTAACCCTGCATAGGTATTCCTGCTTGTACTTAGTCAACCAGTCATCTCACAGCTCTTAATTATGCAAGGTGTGCAACATCTGACATGATTCATCGCTGATTGGTTGAATAACTACAAACAGGTACCTATTCAGGGTTGCAAAGAAAATCTGCAGGATAGGGGTTCCTTGAGGACTGGGTTGGGAAACGCTGGTCTGTGTCACACCAGTTCTTTTGTTCTTGAATTACATTCATTGTATGAAGTGTGCAGATCTAATTTAAGACTAAGATTGTGACTAAATGAATGTTGCACTGTTTTAAATACATAGAATTTGAGGGACCACTGAAACTACTTATATGAGACTAATACAACTAATATGAACCTAACTGATTAATGTAATGGTAGATAGGAGACTTATATGACTGATATCGGACCACTTTGATTACAGATTACTGTGACTGACCTGTGAGGGAGCCGTCAGTATCCACCAACTGCACCTCGTGCTCCCATCTGAAGCCAGCCTTGTTGGGTGAGTTGAAGTACTGGATTCCACCGAACCTGACAGCCCAGCCTCCGCAGTTATGCACACATGTGCCGTCAATTGAGGTAACCCCAATGGCTGTGCAGGAACCGCGGTTAAAATTGATGAACGTGGTGTTGAGGACGCTCATGCCGTCATCAAAAGGTGTGATGACTCCGCGGTGCGTGCAGTAGTTTTCTCCCAGGCCCAGCTCATCCATGTGACCCACAATGGTGCTGTTTGACACTGTTGCCCCTCCATCCTCCCCGAAGCTACTCACCGCCCACTGCATGATGCGCTTGGATTCGATGCCAGCTTTCTCGTTGTTGACCATGACAAAGCCGTTGAACTGCACGGCGCCCACGTTCACCCACTCGGCGCCCTTCTCACAGTTCCAGGTGGTGAGGGTGTGGAAGACAGCAGGCTCTGGGGTACTGGAGCGGCACCTACCGTCCTTCATGGGGAAGAAGTCTTGGAAGATCCAGATGCCGAACCAGCCCTGAGAGTGGACGGTGTTGTTGGTGAACTCCCCAAGAGGAACCCTCTTCTGGCAGATGTTCGGGTCATAGGATGGGCCGTCGGGGTGCTCGTGCATGCGGTACCAGAAGCCAAAGTGGGTTCCCCCGGCAGCTGCGTTGTGGCGGATGATGTTGTTCGGGTTGGTGACCCAATAGGCGGCCGGGGTGACATCATCATTAAGCAGGCTGGTGCTCTGCTTGACGAAAACAGCCAGGTTGTACTGCAGGATGTTCTCCGTCTCGATGCCATCCTCGATGAAGAAGGCCCCACCCATGATGTCGTAGATGACGTTGTGCTCCACCAGCAGGCGATGGGTGTTGTGGATGGTGACGGCCCTGTTGAAGGTCTGATGGATGGCACAGCCCCTCACGTATGACTGGTAATTGATGTCTCCCATCAGATGCCAGTGGATGGGATACCGACCCAGCCTAAAGGCTTGGCCTGCATGGAAAACCTGAAGGAGAAAACCACATGCAGGGAAGGTGGGTTAGAGTCTAAATATTTCTACTATATGTGTGAATAGATAAACACAGGAAGGAAAGAGAGAAGTTACAGGGAAGGTGATATTAACGAGAATCGACAAATCTCCAAAGGGGTTTATAATAACAGCACAAATCCAAAAAAAAAAAAATCAGGATAAATTAGGAAAACTGATTTACTCATTTGACCAATTTAGAAAAGACGATTTTAAAAACATTTAGTGAGAACCTAGACTACATACATCAAGCAGTTTTAGCAGAGGTTTTATTTGGCGAAGTGTAAAATGCATTTTACCTCAACATATTCCAGCCTTCCAATGGCAAGATTCTCATTTGGCCTGGGTGCATGAAACATGATGCAGCCTCCAAACTGATCACTGCCGACCTCCTCGCCAAACCGTCCTTGGAAACAGGTTTGGGTGGCAAACTCACCTGGGAACATAAATTACATAGCAACAGCTGAAACCTTCCCGCCATCCATACCGCCATCCCACCATAACTGGCGGGCAATCCGTGAATGTGAAAACTTACTTCCCGGTCTGCTTATAGGTTGCAGTGTATAGGAAAACGTGAATATCAACGGTACATAAAGTTGTATGAGAAAATGCGAATAACAACAGAATATTATACAGCTGTATATAGTGTTGTTATATGCATTTTCTTATATACAATGCAACCTATCGGCAAACAAGGGAGTAAGTCATTTCACGTATTGCTCAACAGTGACCTTTTTTTTTGCTGCTTTTTTCCCCCTTCTTTTTCTCCCCAATTGTACTTGGTTAATTACCCTATTTTCTAAGCCATCCCAGTCGCTGCTCCACACCCCCCCCCCCCCCCCGCTGATCCAGGGAGGGCTGCAGGCTACCACATACCACATGCCTCCTCCGATACATGTGGAGTCGCCAGCCGCTTCTTTTCACCTGATAGTGAGGAGTTTCACCAGGGGGACGTAGCGTGTGGGAGGATCACGCTATTGGGCAGCACGGTGGTGCAGTGGTTAGCGCTCTCCCCCTCTCCCCGAACAGGTGCCCCGACCGACCAGAGGAGGCGCTAGTGCAGCGACCAGGACACATACCCAGATCTGGCTCCCCACCCGCAGACACAGCCAATTGTGTCAGAAGGGACGCCCGACCAACGCAGAGGTAACGTGGGGATTCGAACTGGCAATCTCCATGTTGGTAGGCAAAGGAATAGACTGCTATGCTGCCAAGATGCCCCCACCAGTGACGTTTTTGAATTTCAGCACCATTTAAGAGACACACAGAAAGCTCAGTATATTACGGCTGCTAATGAAGTGTTGATTGTTTCCTAGCAGGATAAGCAGTTTGGATAATGGATGGAATGGACAATTAATCAATTAATTAATTAAATCATCGTTATTAAAGCCGGGGAGAGTAAGTGTTCAAAATATGCCATCATGTGAAAAACATCCTATATTGCTTGACATTGGGCATTCATTGACTTTGCAAGCAATTTACTTATTTAATGCAAAAGGAAACCAATATGATCAGTTCAGCGGTACCTGTGTCAAAACCATCGGGACAGGCCTCTATCTTGTCGTCCCATTCCTGGTGTTGGGAGCCTCGCACCACAATGTTCCTGGTGAGGATACCCACCTCTGCCCGGCCCTCAAACACCGTCCCATCAGGCAGTGTGACGGACACTCCGAGGTGAGTGTACTCCAGTGGCTGGGTCAGGGTGAGGGTCCTGCCGTCGGCTGAAACGGAGGCAATCCTTCTCACCTCGTTCTCCCTCTGGCTGTGCCTGGAAAAAAAACCCCATTCATCAGGGAATTAGGAAATTGCATCTATTCTTTTATATTTGTTCATCTATTCATTCATTGTCCAAACTTGCTTGATCCAATTCTGGAGTGGATCCCAGCAGGCAGGTCAGGGAGACAGTGCTCATGTTTCCAGCTTACTATCAAATGCACATTCACACCATTCTTCACATAACTACCTGCCTTTTTTTTTTTACCACTTTATTAATCCCCGTGGGGAAATTCTTTCTCTGCGTTTAACCCATCCTAGCTGTGTAGCTAGGAGCAGTGGGCAGCCGTCATGCAGCGCCCGGGAACCAACTCCAGTTCATCTTGCCATGCCTTGGTCAGGGGCACAGACAGGAGTATTAACCCTAACAGGCACGTCTTTATGATGGTGGGGGAAACTAGAGCACTCAGAGAAAACCCACCACAGAGAACATGCAAACTCCACACAGAGGATGACCTGAGATGACCCCCCCCAAAGTTGGACAACCCCGGGATTCGAACCCAGGACCTTCTTGCTGTGAGGCTAATCACTGGGCCACCGTGCCGCCCAATCACTTTGATCGTTTATGGTACCAGTAAACAGCATTTTTTTAAAAATTCAAAATTAGTCTTCATCTTGTTAAATCAATACCAGTAAGAGTGTGGCTAAAGAAGACTGTGATCGTGTGCATTTTAGCGATTTAGGATTTAAATCTATATACTTCTATGGTAAATATGTTTCCGCTACATTTCCCTTTCCGCCAGGATTTCTGTAAACTGATCATATGCCTAGATATAACCTAGAGATATTTCTAGTTGAATGGGATTTGATTTCATAGGCATAATCCTGTCAGCTCCTCTTCAGCAGGTCGACAGCTTCATCCACTCTGTTATCAAATGTCCTCTGCAACACCTCAGCCTGAAGGTGTGTGTGGGCCTGTGTGCAAATATGGTTGCACAAATATGTGTAAAAATAGCATTTTCTTGATGTATTGAAGCCTACTAAGTACCTATGGCCCGTAGAGGCGATGACGATCTCGTCCCCGGCCCTCCACGTCACCTCTTTCATCAGGGTCAGGGTGATGGAGCCGTTGGTGGCTGTCTGGGCCAGGTGGGTCCAGGGGACAGGAACTGGAATACCTGGAGAAACAGGTTCACAACAATGACGGGGGAAGGTAAGGGATCACGAGTAATAGCATTTCTGCAGGACATGGAGCTCAGATTACTGTATTACATTACCATTATGAGACCAAAGGACATCTAAGCAGGTTTTTTTTTTCCTTCTTAGAATATGTGTGTCATCCGCTTTTATTATCTCCGTTACCTAATTTTGCAGGACAGATAGGTACATGACCCAATTGCCCCTCGTGGATTAATAAAGTATCTCTGATCTGATGACATTTTTTGTACATCTACAGCAGATCGATAGCTCAGCTGTCTAAGTATTTGGAAAGTGGGATGTTGTTTAATGCTTCAGCGCCATGCCGTCATCACTTTCTGTGTACAATGACCGTGTCCATTTCATTTCATTTTGTCTCCAGAAAGAATGAAGACTAGAACATTTATTTTGATATACTTAATGTCAGCTGCCAAATGTTGCAGCATCCCCGCAGGGGTTAGGGGTTAAGTGCCATGCTCAAAGATACTTTGACATTTACAAACTGCACAGTGGATTTCACCACCACCTCGCTACCAGCTGTGTCATCCTGTCAACCACTGTTTGACAATATTATCAGCTATATCTGATGAACACTTTAAGACCTTTTGCATACAAAGTAATTTTGTTTAAAATTTCCAAACATTTTTTTTCTGGATCTTTTCCCCCTTTCTCTCCCTAATTGTACCTGGCCGATTACCTCACTCCTCCAAGCTGTCCCGTTCACTGCTCCATGCCCTCTGCTGATCTGGGGAGGGCTGCAGACTACCACATGCCTCCTCCGATACATGTGGAGTCACCAGCCGCTTCGTTTCACCTGACAGTGAGGAGTTTCACCAGGGGGACGTAGTGCGTAGGAGGATCACGCTATTCCTCCCAGTTCCCCCCTCTCCCCCGAACAGGTGCCCTGATCGACCAGATGAGGCGCTAGTGCAGCGACCAGGAAACATACCCACATCTGGCAGACACGGCCAGTTGTGTCTGTAGGGATGTCCGACCAAGTTGGAGGTAACACGGGGATTCGAACTTGCGATCCCCTTGTTGTTAGGCAATGGAATAGACCACTACGCTACCCGGACGCCCCAAAACATAGACATTTATGCCATTTGAAATATCAATAATTTGAAAAGATGTTATTTAAGATCCTTTATAATCTAGTTAATATTCCATTGTCTATTAATGAACTATCTGAAAGATTTCATGTTGGAAAGTAATCCTCCAGCTGCACATATGCAATGAATCACACCTTACATAGACAAAATACGCAATAGTTTGATCTCCCTGAAGGTAGGTGTGTGTGTATGTGTGTGTGTATGTGTGTGTGTGTGTGTGTGTGTGTGTGTGTGTGTGTGTGTGTGTGTGTGTGTGTGTGTGTGTGCACGTCTCCATACCATGCAGATCCAGCACCCCTTCTCTTACGGCCAGTGTCTTGGTTCCGTAGACAGGAAGTTCTGGGGAGCGGAGGTTTCCGTGAAGGGTGATGATGGCTTTGTGCTGGAACGGCGCCCCCTCTTGACCAATCTGGAGTCGACCACCATCTGTGATGAGGATGTTTACCGCCTGTAGCTCAATATCTGCTTCATCAAACACCAACGTTCCCCCTGAGCATGAAAGGACAACCGATTAAAAAACTTTAAATTGACTGAAATTATGCAGATTAATAATCTATACAATAATGTATGGATGTTGTGCTGTAAATGAGGTCCTTTTGTCCCGATTCTATTGTAAAACATTTTAATGTTTTTTAAGCCAATGTCAGTATTTAGGAGGTGAAAAGGAGACTAATATTCGTGCCAAAAATAAAGCAGCAGGGTAACATTACACATTATATTTAATTCACATTAATTCATTCATTCGGGTTTCGATTCAGAAAGCCCTACACGTGTATGGATATGGACCTGACCTCAGACCTTAACTGTGAAAAAAACGTAGACATAAGAAAAAAGAAGAAAAAAAAAGACATCTCCAATAGGCCTTCCACTATAGGTATTATTTCTATAAGAGTTTCATCACCTTGAATCAGGAGCATTTTCAGCACCGGCGTGCTGGTGTCCAGCAAGATGGTTTGGCCTTTGGTGACCACAGCAAACGTGCCCTTCTCTGGTGGAGACAGTCCTCCCCAGGTGTACTTAGATGACCACACATCAACGTAGAAGAAATCGGCATTGTCCTGAGGGGGAGCGAGGCAAATGGCAGGTCAGGAGTTGAAACCATATATATATATGTATATATACACTACCGTTCAAAAGTTTGGGATCACCCAAACAATTTTGTGTTTTCCATGAAAAGTCACACTTATTCACCACCATATGTTGTGAAATGAATAGAAAATAGAGTCAAGACATTGACAAGGTTAGAAATAATGATTTGTATTTGAAATAAGATTTTTTTTACATCAAACTTTGCTTTCGTCAAAGAATCCTCCATTTGCAGCAATTACAGCATTGCAGACCTTTGGCATTCTAGCTGTTAATTTGTTGAGGTAATCTAGAGAAATTGCACCCCACGCTTCCAGAAGCAGCTCCCACAAGTTGGATTGGTTGGATGGGCACTTCTTGCGTACCATACGGTCAAGCTGCTCCCACAACAGCTCAATGGGGTTCAGATCTGGTGACTGCGCTGGCCACTCCATTACCGATAGAATACCAGCTGCCTGCTTCTGCTCTAAATAGTTCTTGCACAATTTGGAGGTGTGTTTAGGGTCATTGTCCTGTTGTAGGATGAAATTGGCTCCAATCAAGCGCTGTCCACTGGGTATGGCATGGCGTTGCAAAATGGAGTGATAGCCTTCCTTATTCAGAATCCCTTTTACCCTGTACAAATCTCCCGCCTTACCAGCACCAAAGCAACCCCAGACCATCACATTACCTCCACCATGCTTAACAGATGGCGTCAGGCATTCTTCCAGCATCTTTTCATTTGTTCTGCGTCTCACAAACGTTCTTCTTTGTGATCCAAACACCTCAAACTTGGATTCATCCGTCCACAACACTTTTTTCCAGTCTTCCTCTGTCCAATGTCTGTGTTCTTTTGCCCATCTTAATCTTTTTCTTTTATTGGTCAGTCTCAGATATGGCTTTTTCTTTGCCACTCTGCCCTGAAGCCCAGAATCCCGCAGCCGCCTCTTCACTGTAGATGTTGACACTGGTGTTTTGCGGGTACTATTTAATGAAGATGCCAGTTGGGGACCTGTGAGGCGTCTGTTTCTCAAACTAGAGACTCTAATGTACTTATCTTCTTGCTCAGTTGTGCAACGCGGCCTCCCACTTCTTTTTCTACTCTGGTTAGAGCCTGTTTGTGCTGTCCTCTGAAGGGAGTAGTACACACCGGTGTAGGAAATCTTCAATTTCTTAGCAATTTCTCGCATGGAATAGCCTTCATTTCTAAGAACAAGAATAGACTGTCGAGTTTCAGATGAAAGTTCTCTTTTTCTGGCCATTTTGAGCGTTTAATTGACCCCACAAATGTGATGCTCCAGAAACTCAATCTGCTCAAAGGAAGGTCAGTTTTGTAGCTTCTGTAACGAGCTAAACTGTTTTCAGATGTGTGAACATGATTGCACAAGGGTTTTCTAATCATCAATTAGCCTTCTGAGCCAATGAGCAAACACATTGTACCATTAGAACACTGGAGTGATAGTTGCTTGAAATGGGCCTCTATACACCTATGTAGATATTGCACCAAAAACCAGACATTTGCAGCTAGAATAGTCATTTACCACATTAGCAATGTATAGAGTGTATTTCTTTAAAGTTAAGACTAGTTTAAAGTTATCTTCATTGGACAGTACAGTGCTTTTCCTTCAAAAATATGGACATTTCAATGTGATCCCAAACTTTTGAACGGTAGTGTATATATATATATATATATATATATATATATATATATATATATATATAAAATCAATGAAGTAAGTAAAAAAAAAACACACACACGCACACACACACACACACACACACACACACACACACCTTCAGGGAGCTTAAACTATTGTGTCACATCCAGGACAATAGATCAGAAGATCAAAGGAATTAATTGTTTTGCTGAAGGACACTTCAGCAGTACAGATAAGAGCTGACACAGGAAACTGAACAAGGATGGTCTCTAACCACTCAGGCGCCCTGCTGCCAATGCTAAAAACGAATGCAGTCATGTCCACCTGATGGCACACTTCTAAAAAAGAAATAATGGGTCAATAAAATCTAGATCGTTTGAGCTGTCTTACCATTCTGGCGATGCCTTGGTCCCCAATGCTGACCCGAACCTTGGTTTCTTGAGACCTGGGCTGAGCGTTGGTCACACAGATGATGTGTGTGTTGTTGGTTGACTGGATATCGCATACAGATCCTGCAATGGTTACGTTGACCTCATCACTGTTAGCGCTGTATGGTGGAAACAAAAAGAAAGAGTGGCTATAATGAGATCCAATAGTTGAAATAAGGTGAGTGAACAGGTGTAAAGTGGGACGAGAGGTTCATGGTAATCTTTAGTGACTATGGTAAAATACAGAATAGTGAGTGTACTTCTTTTCATAATGGTTGTTGAGTAAAAGAAGATGAAACACAATGGAAGCAAATTGGACATGAGGAAAACAAAAAACAATCAGTTAACTGAGCATCTAATTTCTCCAGCAACAGACCCATAATTTGGGGTTTCTGCAGCATTGTGTCACGTGAACACAATGCGCTCAATGCAGTAAGTCCTCCTGTATCGTACCTGAAACCTGAGCCTGTGATCGTGAGCCTAGTGCCTCCGGCGGTCCCTCCACGGCGTGGAGACACCGCAGTGATTACTGGAGTAAGCTGGGATTTGTAGGTGAAGCCATTTGATATGTTGACTGCATTCAGCCGGTTAATGACGGCAACAATGCAGCTCACCTCTGACTCAGTGCCTGAAGGCAGAGAAGATACATACACACACACACACACACACACACCACACACACACATGCATGTGCACATGCACACACATGCACACATGCGCACACACACGTACAGGCACACACACACACACACACCACACACACACACACATGTGCACACACACGCACCGCACAAATAAACACACGGGAGAAACCCCCAGACAGACAGGAGGACACACACGCAGAACAATAAAGTGACAGCAAGAATCAGGATGCGTGCTTGCACAGCAGTTGTAGCCTTGGATGTTTCTCCACCCGTGACGAGTCCCTGTCTTATCTGGCATGCTTGTTATTATCTACCATGCTGAGAACATTCCACATGGCGGGAACACAAGGCAAAGAAAGAAAAAAACAACCTTGCCCAAGCTTAAACGTATATAAAGTTCAGCTATTTTAAGACGAGACTGGTTGGGCACAAAAGCCCAGCCGAAAAACATTCTTTCCAAACAGAAATACCTCCATAAGCCACACCCTGACATAACAGACCAATACACATGTTCTTTAGATGCAGGGTGGGAAATCAACACCACCCACAACCTGAATGGGAAGACATGTTGGTTGCAATTAACTTTGACAGACATGCTACTTTATACGGTGCACTTTGTTTGTCCCGGTTTAGAGGTGCAGCATTATTTCTAACAGAAGCTGACACCCTCTCGTACGCACCATTGTTGAACGGAGACTGACAGTAGAGACGGGTGGACGTCGACGTTTCTCTGTCCACCTCACATTCCTCCCCGCAGATGAGCACGCTGGAGTTGTGAGGGTCGAACCCAGAGCCTTGGACCGCCAACAGAGCACCGCCACCGAAGCTGCCTGTGTGACAGCGAGCAGAGGAGCTTTTTCAACATTATTTAAATCTGAATGAAACAAAGTAACATGGGGTGATAGTTGTCAGATACAAATGTCACAAATAAAGCCTATTGAAAAAAAGAAAAAACAAAATTACAGTGCTTCTTTGTCATGCATATGTATATATATATATATATATATATATATTTATTACTTTATTAATCCCTGTGGGGAAATTATGCTCTGCATTTAACCCATCCTAGCGGTGTAGCTAGGAGCAGTGGGCAGCCGCCGTGCAGCACCCAGGGACCAAATCAAGTTCGTCTTGCCATGCACAGAGGGGGCACAGACAGGAGTATTAACCCTAACATGCATGTCTTTTTGATGGTGGGGGAAACCGGAGCACCCGCAGAAAACCCACCACAGACACAGGGAGAACATGCAGACTCCTCACAGAGGACAACCTGGGACGACCCCCAAGGTTGGACTACCCTGGGGCTCGAACCCAGGACCTTCTTGCTGTGAGGCGACTGTGCTAACCACTGGGTCACCGTGCCACCTATGTATATATTCAAATATTTTACTTTTACCAGATCACATTTTCACAGTATTAAAACCTTGTTTGTTCTGAACAGTATCATCATATATCACATAAGTATATTGGGAGTATTTGATATGAGTCTTGTAGAATAATACTGATGAGATTGATATTTTCATAATGCCTTCATGTTTAATTGCTTGAAAATGACTGACACATTGACAGGCAACTCTCTCTCTCGCTCTCTCGCTCTCTCTCTCTCTCTCTAGCGCCCCTTGTTGACTATACTAAATAATGTTTGAGAGTTTTTTACATTTGTATTTTAGGCCTTAAGCTGACACTCATATCCAGGGCAACTTGTAATAGGTTCAATAGTACAATAAGCTTCAAAACCTAAATCACCAACATTTGAAACAACCAACAGCAGAGAATGCCAGAGCCCTGATAACATTCCTGCGAACACAGAATGACCAAAGAAGAAAACAGGAGGCCTTGATTTATTAAACAAAACAAAAAAAACAAAAAAAAGGGTCAACCTCACAACTTACCCTCATTGGGCTGGACCCCATTGAGAAGCAGCTCATAGGAAAAGACTACGTCTGACTGGGCGTGACCTTTGACCTGGTGATGGAGGGTGACTGCATACGTCCCACCTGGGTTTTCACCTGCAGTACACTGGACCGCCGTGTCAGTGACAGTCGACACATTGCAGGGCACACGGTTGATGACCACGGACACATGCTGGAGGTCGCTGCCAAATCCTGTTCCTGTCAGTGTGATCACTGCTCCGCTAGGACCTACAGGATGCAAACAGAGAGGGAGGTGAGGAGAGGTAATGAGAAGCAGGCACGATGGATTACTTGAGAGACGCTACGCGGTTTGTCAGTCAGTTTACCTAGGGGAAATCAATTCTACTTACAATGTTAATATTATTATTATATATACACAGCTATATCTTTCTATTATCATATATCTGTTATTAACTACCCTATTATATATCAGTAAACATGATAACATTTAACCACTCAGGTGTTAAATTTTATAATATATAATGTATATTCTATATTACATATATGTAGATAGTGTTTATTATTATCAATCTTCTTATTATTGTTATGTATCTATATTTTGTAGATATATCTATAGCTATATATATCTTTACATTATCATATAGCTATTTTAACTACTTTATGATCTATTTATGAGCCATTATTACATCTATCTCTATTACATATTTGCACCACTCATATATTATATATTGCATTTTTTATATATACATATATAAAATATGATTATATGTTTTAAATACCACTGCAGTATTGTATGCTGTGTGTATGTTCCACTGAGAGGTCAGGAAACGTTATACTGTCCCTGTTTTTTAGTATGATGATAATAAATTTGAACTGAGTACTGTATCCAGAATTTTACAGGAATTTGACCTGAGAAATTTCTTTCTTTTTTTTGTGTGGCTTTTTTCCCTCCTTTTTCTCTCCAATTGTATCCGACCAGTTACCCCACTCTTCAGAGCCGTCCCGGTTGCTGCTCCACCCCCTCTGCCGATCCAGGGAGGGCTACAGACTACCACATGCCTCCTCCGATACATGTGGAATCATCAGCCGCATCTTTTCACCTGACAGTGAAGAGTTTCCCCAGGGGGACGTAGCATGTGGGAGGATGATGCTATTCCCCCCAGTTCCCCCTCCCCCCAAACAGGTGCCCCGACCGCCCAGAGGAGGCACTAGTGCAGCGACCAGGACACGCACCCATATCTGGCCTCCCACCCACAGACACAGCCAATTGTGTCTGTAGGGACACACGTCCAAGCAACATGGGATTTGAAATGGCGATCCCCGTGTTGGTAGGCAACGGAATAGACCACTACGCTATCCGGATGCCCTGACCTGAGACATTTCTGTGGTTTTTCAGATAAAGAATCTTCTGAGTCCAATCGGGACAATCATTGGCTTCTTGATCTTTTATGGGTTGAGATCTGTATGACCCTTGACCTTGTGAAACCCTTTAAAAACCATTGTATTGTTGAAAAATTCATGGTCATCCATTTACAAATGGCCTTTCTTTTTTACTCCTTGAGAGGTTCTCATTTTGCAGATGCAACTATTATTCTGACCTGCCACAAGTGTCATGTCCTCTACTTACCCGTGGCAGGGCTGATGGCGATGACGTTAGGCGTGTGTGCCTGCGAGTAGGTGAAGTTTAGAGGCGCATACTCTACATAGAAGACCTGGACCTTCACTGTCACCAGCCCCTCGTCATGGGGTGGGGTCAGGCAGCGCAGCATCCCGGGAGTCGCCTCCAATATCTCACAGGGAGAGTCACCGACCATCACGCTTGTGTTCCCCGGAGCAAAGCCATTCCCGGTGAAAACAAGAGGCGTGCCTCCGGCTGTGCTACCCACGTCTGGGCTGAGGGACGCTTGAGCTTGGCTGTTCAGGGTAACTTCCCCAGATGCCAGGCCTTTATCTCTTACAATCACCTGGAGCTCATGGTTCCCAGCCGGCAGAGCATCAACCCAGAGAGTGATGCTGCCGTCTGTCACCGCTGTGACATTCAGCTCTATGGAGCTGGCAACAACCAACACACCTTCAACACTGCTGCCGAACCCGGACCCGGACACTGTTACCGTGGTGCCGCTACCATTAACACTGTCGGGGGAAATGCCGATAAGCGTAGGTGTGAGGGAGGCAGAGTACAGGAAGGAGCAGTTTGAGTGGCAGGAGCTCCGGATCCTCCCTGTTTGGAAGACGATGTCACCAGCCCGCGGCTGAGAGGGAGAGGTATCACAGATAACGTGGGTGTAATTGACTGACAGGACATCACAGGGCGTGTTGGCTACCGTCACTGTTCCCTCTGAGAAGCCAGAGCCTTGGATGTGGAGTCGAGTGTAGCCAGTGGGGCTGCCAGCAGGAGGCGACACCGAATCAATCACCGGCAGAACCACGTAGCGTCGGTCCAGCTCTTTTTGGACCGTGACAATGGCGCTGCCCAGGTTGTTGACTCTGACAGCCACAGGGTGAGGGGTGCCAATAGGGGCTCCACTGTCTGCGCTGAGCCTGCAGTTGATTTCGGTGTGAGAGCTGTTGACCACGCGGCAGGGAAGACCTCCCACTGTCACCTAGATGGAGCAGACAACTACGAATCACACAGAGAAATATCAAAACATTTATCTTATGGAGTGAGTTAAAGGTGAAATCTGGGATTTGTTCCTCTGTTAATGTTTAGTTATTTTATCCATCTGGACCATGGAGTCAGGTTACATAATGCTAACTGGAATCTTTGCCGTGGTTGGAGACGTTCTCCATATACTGCAGTTGAATTTTTTGAGCGGTTAGAATTAGGGGGGGGGGATATATTGCAGCTTGTTCTACGTGGGATGTAGTAAATGACTATAAGTATTGCCAACATCGAGTGCAAATTGTCACTTTTTTTTTTAAGCCGCCAGCATGAGACTCGCTTTGGTGTTTCGCTTCTCTGGCTCTCTTCTATGGCCCGCTCCTTCTCACAGACACAAAAATAAAAAACTCACATACATACATCACATACACTCGCCCGCTCAGCCAGACCACTCTCCTGGGCGATAGGTGAGGCGTGTGTTTTTATATCTGGGGACAACACAAGGACAGAGTCTGGACCGAAGGAAAGAAGTGAAGCGCCAAAGCGATTCTACACGTGTTGAGTTTGGAAATGTAAAATTGGCCTTATACAAATCAGGTAGAGAGGGGATAATATGGATGCCTCCATAAGTAAATCCTGATCTTATTATATTTTTAATTGTTCCCTCTGTTTTGTTTTGGATAGCAGAATTGTTGTTGTGAGGTGTCAGTAAGTACCAAGAAGCGCTGCACGGCGTGTGTCACATGGCTGTAATGTATGTGTGTGTGTGTGCCTGTCTGTTTAACCTGCTGATGACTGGAGGAATTGGGGTACACACTTTTATTTTCTCAAAGGCTAAGTGCTGGACTTGTCGTGCAAGTGGAAAGACATACACTCAGGATTAAAACCCCAGCAATACTTACTTGCAACATTTCGCTCATTTGTCATTGAATGCCCAGAGTTTTCAGATATTCACACCTTTCAAGGATTCTCTAAGCTGATTTTGCCAAATGTCACAATTTCAGCTGGAGAGAGGGGACTTATCAGTGAATGCAGCTGGTGCAGAGTTTGGTTTGAATGCAAGTCTGCAGAGTCATGGCCCTCAGTGACATGGCCACTGCTCTAAACACTGAACCAAAGTCTTGGGAGGTTGAATCCGGCGTGGATGTGTTTTTTCATTTGTGCCTCCTCCCGCTGATGGCTGCCTGTCTGTTATACATGTTTTTTTGTTATGTCCAGAAAAATGGCATTGGTAACACTAGCTCCTCATACTGTACAGCAATGGAATGCTGTTAGCTGATCACCAGCTTAGTTGAAGTAGCCCACCTATTTCCCTGCAGTAATCAAAATATGCTCATAAGCCATGAGCACTTAACAGTTCTGTCCTTTGGATAGAATTTGCTTGTAAAAGCTAACACTTGGGAGCAGCATGGTGGTACAGTAGTTAGCACGGTTGCCTCACAGCAAGAAGGTCCTGGATTTGAGCCCCAGAGTAGTCTAACTTTGGGGGTCATCCCGGGTCATCCTCTGTGTGGAGTTTGCATGTTCTCCCTGTGTCTGTGTGGGTTTCCTCTAGGTGCTCCAGTTTCCTCCCACAATCCAAAGACATGCATGTCAGGTGAATCGACCATACTAAATTGTCCCTAGGTGTGAATGTGTGTGTGTGTGTGTGTGTGTGTGTGGGTGTAGGTGTCTGGCCTGGTGGTCTGTCCAGGGTGTCTCCCAGCCTGCCGCCCAATGACTGCTGGGAAAGGCTCCAGCATCCCCACAACCCTGAGTAGGATGAGCGGTTTGGATTATGGATGGGATGAATGGAGTTCGGAAAAGGTAATAGAAGACTGCGGTAGACAATTGGGTCCAAAAAGAAACAGCATTGGGTTTGTTGCTTTGAGCTCTGTTTTTCCAATGGCGTGCATGCAACTGCCACTATGGGCTATGCCTCTCAAATTGTGGTCACTCACTCATGGAGCGGGACGTTTGGTAGGATGTGCTCACAACTGATGTATGGACACACAGAGGATAACAAATAGCGCCGTGGGTCTGGACGGTTTCTCGCTTGTCAATAGGTGGGTCAGCTGACACGGGTCGTGCCCTTTATTGCTTCCTTTGTTGTGAAAATCAGACAGGGGCGGGATTTTCACTAAAAACTTATAAGAGAACTTATAAGAGAGATCAGGCAAGCAACTTTCTACTATTTTCTCTCCTTGCATGCCTCACCCACCATGTGCTACAAAGACATCCCTGTCATTCAAGGTTATCAAAAAAAATCACATCTGTCGCAGACAATGCAACCCTGAGAACCTCTATTCACTCAGGGAAGCCTCCTCTACTCACTCCTCCTTTACTTTTGGCCTATGGAATTGCCAATCGGCTCTAAATAAAACAGAATTTATCCAAGCACTTGCTAATCTGTCAGACATTCAGGTACTAGCCCTGACCGAAACCTGGATACATCCAGAAAACACTGCCACACTGGCTGCACTCAGTTGACTCTGCTTTCTCACACACACCTCATCCTGTTGGGCATGGAGGCGGTACGTGTGTTCTCATTTTCAAAGATTGGAAATTCACAAAGCCTTCTCCGCTAAGCAAAAATTCCTCCTTTGAATACCATGCAATCATGGTTACTGCTCCGATTAAGCTATTTGGTTGTCATATGTCATATGTCAACTGACAAAACCCCAAGTGACTGACTTCTTGTCTCTTCTGTCCTCTTTTGACTTCAAACAGGTTCCCACCCCTCCCACACACAAAGCAGGCAACACTCTTGATCTGATTTTGACTCAGAACTGCTCCGCAGCAAATCTGACTGTCACCTCCCTACATCTGTCAGACCACTTCTTTATTCAATTCACAGCCTCCTTACTGGAACATCCTCACATTCCTCCACAAATGGTCTCCTTCTGCCGAAACATCTCGTCCCTTACACCAACCCAGCTTTCCAATGAGGTCTTGGCTTCCATGCCTTCTCATAATGACTTCTCTTCTCTCCCTGTCAATGAGGCTACAGACACACTCTGTTCCTCACTAGCCTCCTCTCTTAGCAACCTCTGCCAAAATTTTGGTTGCTTGCTCTAGCATCCAAACCTGCTTGTAACCCCCCAGTCCATGGCTCACTGAGGTCATCAGACAGCAAAGGGCAGGACACAGAGCGGCAGAGAGAAAATGGCATAAAATCAGAGAGTTCACTGACTTCAGTGACTATCAGTGTCTCCTAGCATTATTCTCCTTCAGCTTAAAAACAGCTAAGACCACTTACTACCAGAACAAGATCTGTGGTGCCACTGATGCTCGAAAAATGTTTTATGCTTTTAACTTACTCCTTAATCTGCCTCCTCCTCTGACCTCCACTCCACTCATCCCAGACATGTTTACCTCATACTTTACGGATAAGGTTTCTGCCACCAGTTCTCTGAGCCTGACCAACTCTGTCTGCGGCTGCCAGCTAACAGTGCCTCACTCACCTCATTCTCCCCCCTGACCGAGGAGGAAGTCTCCAAGCTTCTGCTGGACTCTCGTCCCACTACCTGTCCACTGGACTCAATACCATCCAACCTCCTACAGACCATTTCCCCCGCACTTAACCCTGTGGTCACACACATCATCAACTCCTCGCTTAGAACGGGTGTGTTCCCCATTGCATTTAAGCAAGCTTGGGTCACCCCGCTGCTCAAAAATTTACACTCAACCCAGCCCAGGTTGAAAACTACAGACTGGTTTCACTCCTACCCTTTCTATCAAAAATACTTGAGTGCACTGTCTTTAACCAAGTCTGAATTCCTTTCTGAGAACAATCTGTATGATCTGAATCAGTCTGGCTTTAAGCGGGGTCACTCTACTTAGACTGTACTCCTGTCGGTAATGGAATTACTGTGTTTGGCTAGAACTCCTGGTCAGTCCTCAGCTTTATTGCTGATAGATCTGTCAGCTGCCTTTGACACAGTTAACCATCAAATCCTCCTCTCCACACTCACTGAGCTTGGTATCTCAGGGTCTGCCCTCCACTGGTTCATGTCCTACCTCTCAGGGAGATCTTTTAGAGTATCTTGGAGGGGAGAAGTTTCCAAACCACACGGCTTATCCACAGAGGTGCCTCAAGGGTCAGTGCTCAGTCCCCTTCTCTTCTCATTCAACACCACCTCACTTGGTGCAATCATCCACTCCCATGGTATCTCATACCATTGCTATGCTGATGATACCCAGCTCTTCCTATCATTTCCACCAGATGACCTCACAGTCTCAGCACGGATATTGTCATACCTTGCTGATATCTCTGCATGGATAAAAGAATACCACTTTCAGCTTAACTTATCTAAGACTGAGCTCCTTGTCATCCCACCCAGACCATGTTTACAACAACAGATCAATATACAACTCGGATCAACCCAACTCATGCCCACAAAGTCTGCCTGAAACCTGGGTGTCATAAATGGTGACCAACTAACCTTAAAGGTTCACGTGGCCTTGATTGCTTGGTCATGCTGAGTTTCCCTGTACAACATCAGGAAAATTAGACCCTACCCATCTGAGCATGCAGCACAACCCCTGGTACAGGCTCTTGTAATATCACACATTGACTACTGCAACTCCTTACTGGCAGGTCTTCCTACATGCATGTTCAAACCTCTGCAAATGATCCAAAACTCAGCGGCACATCTGGTCTTCAACCAACCCAAAACAGCACATGTCACTCCGCTGTTCATATCCCTCCACTGGCTCCCAGTAGCTGCTCGCATCAAATTCAAAACCTTGATGCTCGCTTACAAAACAGCAACTAAAACAGCTCCCACCTACCTGAACTCCCTCATTCAGGTCTACACTCAGTCCTACTCACTATGCTCTGCCAATGACAGGCACCTGGCACTTCAGCCACAACGGAGCTCTAAGTCACTAGCCAGACTCTTCTCTTCTGTAGTGTCCCGGTGGTGGAACGAGTTACCAAACTCCATTCGATCCACTGAGTCCCTCTCCATCTTTAAGAAGAAGCTAAAAACCCAACTCTTTCACAAACACCTCAACACCTGATGGTATTAATAAAAATGCAAAAAAAAAAAAAACCCACTTCTATGCTCCCTATGCATTGCTTTTGTGCACTGCCTGTTGACACCTATTTGTCCTCTTGGACTTGAACCTAGTTTTTGGCACTTGTGTTGTTGTCTCCTTACTAGATCCTTGCTTGTGTTACATTACATTGCTTTGGATAAAAGCGTCTGCTAAATGAAATTGTAACATTGTAACATTAAGTCTTTGTTGAACTTGAGCTCCATAGAACTAGGCTACAGTGTGTGGACCTACACCATTCCATTATGTATTTTTATTTAACAGCTGTTAAAAGCCATCTGTGCAATTTCCTGGTTTAAATGCTGTTTTGTTAAATTTAACTTGGTTGTGATTTCCCCCTTTTTGCATGCAAGTCTAAAATTGTTTCAATAGAAAACACTGATGAATATAAGCAAGAACGTTTTAATGCAGACATATACTGCAGGGACTACTACACTCATCATAAGATAAGATAAGATAAGATAAGATAAGATAAGATAAGATAAGATAAGATAAGATAAGATAAGATAAGATAAGATAAGATAAGATAAGATAAGATAAGATAAGATGTACTTTATTAATCCCCATTGGGAAATGTATCCTCTGCATTTAACCCGTTCCCACACACACTGTAGCTAGGAGCAGTGGGCAGCCGCCCTGCAGCACCAGGAGACCAACTCCAGTTCTTCTTGTCACGTCTCAGTCAGGGGCACAGACAGGAATATTAACTTAACATGCATGTCTTTTGATGGTGGGAGGAACCCAGAGTACCCAGAGGAAACCCACGCAGACACGGGGAGAACATGCAAACGCCACACAGAAAGAACCTGGGGTAGCCTGGGGTTTGAACCCAGGACCTTCTTGCTGTGAGGCAACAGTGTTAACCACTGGGCCACCATGCTGCGGGTGTGATTGTATGCATCAAAGGGTTAAATCAAGCATTTATGAAGTGCTTTAGAGGAGATTTCAAAATATTGAGATATATATTACCTAAAAATATCGCAATATTATTTAAAGGCCATATCGCCCAGCTGTAGTTAAAATGAACACTGGTGCAGTAGCAAACAACTAGCTACTCAAACAGGAAAAAGGATTCAAAAGTGAGGTTGATGTGATGATGCTTCTGTTGGACAGCTAATCTACCAGTTCTACAATCCATATTGCAGTAAAAAAGTGTTCCCATATAGTTTGGTGTAGTTTGTAATACTTAAGATTGCTCGTGTTAACTTTGGTACGAGGATGCCAATTTTACAAAGGTTGGAACTGTTTACTACTGAGCTGACAGCACACAAACGACAATGGCGCCTACACCTTGTTCATAGTTCTCCCAGCTGGAGAGCGGGACTAATCAGAGAAATCACGGATTTCAGCTTTAACCCACACACCTGAGAAGGAATGTCTGGAAAATTCGTCTTTTATGCTGCTTGTCAATAAATTGCAAAATATATTTCAAATAAGCCCAGATCCCTTACCACTGAAATAACACACTTTTAATGAAACATTTGAAATTGGATTTGAAAAATATTCTGCTTTCGACATGATTATTTTTTGCATTTAAATCTGTTTTTGTGTATGTTTACCCTAATCAGTTGAACCATAAAAATCCTTCTGACCTCATTTGCGCAGGTTACGTCACTGAAGCCAACACCATGGATGTGGATGACCTGGTGAGTTGTACCCTGGTGAGGTGAGATGTAGTGGACCATGGGGGTGGCGCAGGATGAGAGACTGAAGCTCAGGCCATCTGTGGTCTGATTGGATGGTTGGCTGCAGTTTCCCTGGGAGGAAATGCAATCTGGGGAGGATCTGGTGGCACGATGGGAACCTACAGTATATGGGAGATGCCGTTTTCACTTTTAACACTGTAAGCTTGAAAACTGCTGGGATATTGTGGTGCGGGTGGTCTGCTTTAGGATTCTGAATGTCGAGTATACCCACGGACTAATACATGTGTAATCCTCTGCTGCCTATTTTATGTTCAGTTGTTCATTTCTGCCGATAGACATTCCTTTATATTTACTGCTCTTGGAAAAGGAAATGAGCCTAGTGTGGAGTGGGACTTTGAGGGTCCAGGGTTCACCTATTACATTATGAAGGATCAAGGGCCTAAACTGACATAGGGATTCATCCACTCACATCAAAAGAAAGCAGATTAGACATAACCATTTACCGCCTGGCATGTGTCTGGCTGCTATGCCTCCCACACTGACAGAGACTTTCTGGCTCTTCTCTTCCCTCGGCTTCACCCTCACAACCCCTTGGAGCAGTTTGATGTTGGACTCATCAATGTAGCCACTGCTGTAGTAATATACACCAGGTAAGGTGAATTGGTAGCCATAGATGCCTGAGAGAGAGAGAGAGAGAGAGAGAGAGAGAGAGAGAGAGAGAGAGAGAGAGAGAGAGAGAGAGAGAGAGAGAGAGAGAGAGAGAGAGAGAGAGAGAGACAGACAGACAGAGAGAGAGAGAGAGAGAGAGAGAGAGAGAGAGAGAGAGAGAGAGAGAGAGAGAGAGAGAGAGAGAGAGAGAGAGAGAGAGAGAGAGAGAGAGAGAGAGAGAGAGAGAGAGCAAGAGATAGGAAGTGAGCAGATGTGACCACAGATCATATGTATATTGTATTTGACATTGGGTGCTTTTCTTGTTTTTTTTAGTCATGCAGGTATAGGTGGCTGTAATTTTCAGACACACACTCACACATGCGCACATCACAATCGGTTTCATTCCTAGTTTTTCCTAGTCATTGCTGCATAAATGTGGATTTGAATGGATAGAAACTTGATAAGAGAAAAAGAGAAAAGAACAAAAAAGATTTTTTTCTAACTGAAAAGCCTTTTTTATTGGTGTATCTTGAGGTGGTGTCACAATACCTTTTGTAGACTTTGTCTCGCCACTGGCAAAAGGTCCCCCTTCATAGGTGGTGCCACCTGGACTGGACACACTGAAGACCCTGTACCCCACATTTTGAAAGGCTGGTGCCTCCCATCGCCAGACCACAGTGTCTCCAACAAACACCTCCAGTGAGGCAGGACTCCATGCATATCCCTGTCCAAAATCTGGAACACACACACACAGATATGCACACAGACAGACAGGGAGATGCAGAGACAATTAAACAGAGTAAAAAATTGAAAGACAGTCAGAATAACACCTATAGGAAATGTCTTTATGCATGCTCAATAATCCAGGTAAGAAAATCAAAGAAAGTTGAATCAGTTCATCTGGACACAACGTTTATTGACAGAAACATTTCATCAGTCATCTAAGTGACCACTTCAGTTTGACTGTGATAAGTCATCTAAGTAACTGAGGAGGCCACTTAGATGAGTGATGAAATGTTTTCCCCCCCTTTTCCTCCCTAATTGTACTTGGCCAATTACCCCACTCTCCGAGCCATCCCAGTCGCTGCTCCACCCCCTCTGCCAATCCAGGGAGGGCTGCAGACTACCACATGCCTCCTCTGATACATGTGGAGTCGCCAGCCGCTTCTTTTCACCTGACAGTGAGGAGTTTTGGCAGGGGGACAGAGCGCATGGGAGGCTCACACTATTCTCCCCCAGTTCCCCCTTGACCAGGCGCCCCGACCAACCAGAGGACGCGCGAGTGCAGCGACCAGGATACATACTCACATCCGGCTTCCCACCCACAGACACGGCCAATTGTGTCTATAGGGATGGCTGACCAAGCCAGAGGTACCACAGGGATTCAAACTGGTGATCCCCATGTTGGTAGGCAACAGAATAGACTGTCACGCCACCTGGACACCCATGACTCACCTTTCTTTGACCCATAGAAAATGTTTCAATGTTAGTTGGCATGCAGTATGTCACTTGAATACGTGCAATTCCTCCATGACTTATAAACTGTTGGGCAACTAGAACAGGGAGTCTTAAGACTATTTTTGGAAAACTTGAAAAGTTTCCACGAATCATCAGTTGTCTCCTGGAGCTCTTGTCAATGGGCAACTTGTAGCTTTCGAGCTCAAAGCGCCAGGTGACAACTCCTTGTCTAACAGCAATTCTCTGAAACTTGATCTTTTTTTCATTGTTCTCAGTTTTAGTCTGCTGAGATTTGGCTTGACAGGTGCACAAAGGCTTGGGATGTAAACCTACCGCGGTGGGAACCTTGGTTGCTGACAGTGTGGGTGTGCTCCTCAGACTGCACGATACACTGCAACTCACTTTCCGAGGAAGCCATCACCTCACATTCAACACCTCCTGTTGAAAAATAAAAAAAAAACCCAAGGAAACATCAGATCATACAGAAAACCTGCAGATGTAAATATATATCATTAGGCTTTTCCTTAACTACTTGTGTAATATCCATGTGGACTTGGCATTCGAAATTAACACTAGCTTGTGTTGAAATGCAGATTTCAACTAGTGTACATATGTTTGACTTCTCTACCAAGCACTCAATTTATTCAGTTTAGTTTTATGACTTAAGTGCATATTAATAAATATTTCTATAAATGTGCCAATTTAGGCAACATGGCTAATTTTCAACTGTAGACCCTGGGTAGCAAATAATAACAATAATAGAAAAAAACTTTACAGGTAAGTTAAACTGCAAAAAATAACACATTTTGTACAAATGAGTTGAGTTACAATACATTAAAACAGAGACAACCTTACTATACACTTAATTCAATGCTACAATAAACATAACAAGGGGCGCATGTCAGGCTGCTGAGGTAATTTATCCATCCATCCATTATCCAAGCCGCTTATCCCAATTGGAGTCGGGGGGATGCTGGAGCCTATCCCAGCAGTCATTGGGCGGCAGGCGGGGAATGTGTCGGCTCTGTGCTGGACAGGCCGCCAGTCCAGCACAGAGCCGACACATTCACACCTAGGGACAATTTAGTAGGGCCGATTCAGCTGACCTACATGTCTTTGGACTGTGGAGGAAACCCACGCGGACATGGGGAAAACATGCAAACGCCACACAGAAGACAACCTGGGATGACCCCCGAGGTTGGACTACCCCAGGGCTTGAACCCAGGACCTTCTTGCTGTGAGGTGACCGCACTACCTACTGCGCCACCGTGCTGCCAAGGAAATTTATAGAATTGGTAATTCGCGGATTGGCTGGTAACCAATCTCCATTTGGACGGTGAATTTTATTCAAAATTTGGTTTGTTGGCAACATTTTTTTTAACTAAATTGAAACACCCGAGCTTGTGTCGCTTACCGATGGAAACCTGGTTGTCAGGGGTGTTAGCGCTGAACCCAGAGCCGGTGACAGTCAGTCTGGTCCCTCCCAGCAGAGAGCCCAGCATTGGAGAAATGCTGTGGGTCTCCAGGATGTATTCGATGGTGGCATTCATGTCATTGCTGTGAATGATAAGGCAGAGAAACATCCAATTAAACAGCTTCATTCAAAATTAACGAACTGACTTTTTGAACACAACTGGATGCCTATTACAGAAAAACGTTTGCTGTTGGCTGGACAGGGAACAGCTCTGAGCTCACTAAAAGGCTATTTCTCACACAGCAGTGAAGTTTAAGTGATTATGATGAATAGAATTCATTTTGGGGGGAGGGATTTTTTCCCCCTTTTTGGGGAGACCCAATTGTACCTGTCCAATTACCCAACTGTTCCGAGCCATCCTGGTCACTGCTCCACCCCCTCTGCTGATCCGGGGAGGGCTGCAGACTACCACATGCCTCCTCCAATACATGTGGAGTCGCCAACCACTTCTTTTCACCTGACAGTGAGGAGTTTCGCCAAGGGAACGTAGCGCATCTGAGGATCAAGCTATTCCCTCCAGTTCCCTCTTCCCCCTAAACAGGTGCCCCAACCGACCAGAGGAGGCGCTAGTGCAGAGACCAGGACACATACCCACATCCAGCTTCCCACCCGCAGACACGGCCAATTGTCTCTGTAGGGACGCCCGACCAAGCCGGAGGTAACACGGGGATTCGAACTGGCGATTCCCATGTTGGTAGGCAACAGAATAGGCCACCACACTACCCGGATGCCCACGATAAATTGCATTTTTGAAAAACTGATGAATGTATATCAAGAGATCCATCTTTATCTTTTTCATCTTTTGTAATTTGGAAGACACAGGGAGAACATGCAAACTCCATACAGAGGACGACCTGGGATGACCCCCAGGGTTGGACAACCCCGGGGTTCGTACCCAGGACCTGTGAGGCGACACTGCTAACCACTGGGCCACTGTGCCGCCAAAGACATGTTTTCTCTCTCAAACCACTGACAGTGTAGTGTACTGGGGCAGGCCATGGATTGGTACATGACTCATTTTCTGAATTCATCTTCTGTATGACTGCTCAGTCTGGAGTCTGGTGAAAGGAGCGTTTCCTAATGTCCTGTGTATCGGACCCCGACTCTTTTGTTTAGTAAGATGCAATGCATGTCTCCTATCACAGCAGGTGTCTCCAAAATGTGATTTGAGATAAAAATGTGTTTTAAGGGAAAGCCTACCCTATTACCAATATAACTAATATTAAACCAAAAACTCACGTTTAAAAAAATGCTTGGAAACTGTTATTTTTATTGCTATACCTTGTATTTGGGTAGCCGTTGTTTCCAACCTGTACATCCACCTTATAGAGGCCTGGTGGAAGCACGGGGAGAAGACAAGTGATGTTGGTCGCTGTCCACTGCAGCATGGGACACTTCTCCCCATCGACTAACACAGTGCTGTCATTGGTTTGGCTTCCAAGGTTCGAACCCAAGATGGTGAGGACTCTGTCTCCTGCAAAAGAAACGGCAAAACCTTCAATGTCAACGCACACTTCCCTTTAGAAGTTCATGCCATCAGAACATCAAAACAATTGACCCTTCTCAAATAGATTGACAAAGAGTTCGGCTAATTAGAGAAACGAATCCCTGAAAAGTGGCTGTAACAAATATGCTGGGTCATCTGGAAACCTCTCTTTCCATCCATTCCATTCATCCATTATCCAAACCGGTTATCCTGCTCAGGGTCACGGGGATGCTGGAGCCTGTCCTAGCAGTCAATGGGCGGCAGGCAGGGAGACACCCAGGACAGGCTGCCAGACCATCACAGGGCTCACACACACACACACACACACACACACACACACACACACACACACACACACACACACACACACACACACACTTAGGGACAATTTAGTACAGCCAATTTATCTGACCTACATGTCTTTGGACTGTGGGAGGAAACCGGAGCACCCGGAGGGAACCCACACAGACACGGGGAGAACATGCAAACTCCACACAGAGGATGACCCGGGGTGACCCCCAAGGTTGGACTACCCCGGGGTTTGAACCCAGGACCTTCTTGCTATGAGGTGACTGCAATAACCACTGCGCCACCGTGCCACCTCTCTTTCGAAACCCATAATTACGTTGTCACGCAAGAGCTATTTGTTTGCTAACTCAACCTGCACCTCTTAGGGTCTACTAAGAAAGAAAGGGCAGAAACAGAGAGAACCTGCAAGACAACATAACACCCACACTGAAACAAAAACTAATGAGAGACATGACAAAAGGGTTTCCATGCACCCCGCGGGGCTCTTGGCAACAGAGCCAAGGGCCACGTGGATTCCCTGAATAGTAATGACTAATCAGCCAACACAACAATGCAAAACAGAAATGGAAACCTACCAACATGTGCTCCACATCGCACGTTATTCCTCTGCTCCACCAGCATATTGCGGTTGATATATCACATTCTTGACCATCTCAGATAATCCACAGAGGATGTGATGATTACAGAGTCAAAGGCATAGGCTTTTTGAACAATAACAAAACCATCGTTGCACACAGCCTCGGGCTCAGCTGGGCCATTAGTTGTGTTTGAAAAGATTATTTGTGAAACTCGTGAGAGGAGCCTTTGTGACGGCTGCTGTTGACCTACGACAGATCTGGTTTTACAGCACAGGAAGTTACTCGCTAATATTACCTTTACCTATGAAATGCACAATATCCTATGTTTATCAACAATGATGTCTTACACAATAGAATTTAACAAAGACAAACACTCCATTTTATTATCGGCCACTAAGTAGTTTGTTTTGTGAGAAAAAAATGGGCTGTTGAAAAATCATGGGGCCTTGATTTCATAACGAAATGAACAAACACTGAAAGCTATTCCGTTCCCAAACAAAGGAGCTGTAGGTCAAGCGGATAATGGATTTTGAGCAGTCGGTTCATTCCACGTGTAGGATTTCTATTGACCTTTGGAGACTATACTCTACATTTGCTTCATGCCTGATTCTTTATTCAGTCACATCAAAGAATGTAATCCAAGCGGCCGCGGGTTTGATCGAAAGGAGTCGTCTAGCCTCGAGGAATCATTAACATCCACAAACGCATTTCACAGTTTCGAACCCCATGGAACAAAAGTGTTGGGTTTTAACTCACCAAACACGTGGGTAGTCTGGGGACTCATGCTTGTGATCATGGGTGTGAGAGTGCTGTCATAGGTGAAGAGGCTGCTTGCTGTCTGGCTCGTGTTTCCCACTCGCACCGTGACTGTCTGCGATCCTGCGCTACCCTGAAATATGAAAAAAGAAAGAAGAAAAGATCAGGAGCAACACTACGATCCGAAAATGACAACAGTGACAATTAACAATTAATTTGTTTTTTGGGGTTTTTTTTGTGGAATTTTCCCCCCTTTTCCCCCCAATTGTATCCCCTCTGCTGATCCAGGAGGGCTGCAAACTACCACATGCCTCCTCCGATACATGCGGAGTGGCCAGCTTTCACCTGACAGTAAGGAGTTTTGCCAGGGGGACGGACGTAGTGCATGGGAGGATCACGCTATCCCCCCCCCCCCCAAACAGGTGCCCCGGCTGACCAGAGAAGGCGCTAGTGCAGCGACCAGGACACATACCCACATCCGGCTTCCCAACTACAGACACGGCCAATTGTGTCTGTAGGGACGCCCGACCAAGCTGGAGGTAACACAGGGATTCGAACCGGCAATCTCTGTGTTAGTAGACAACAGAATAGACCGCTACACTACCCAGACGCCCACAATTAACCATGTTAATAAAGATATTCACATAATGGCTGCCAGACGGGCTGGGGCTGGTCAGAGTAAGCCATACAGCAAAAGCTACCACTCATAGGCCTACAGGTATAACTTTTCTGTGGTCTGTATACTCACTGCAGGGGTCCTGCATTTCAGCTCACTGTCACTTGCATGAACAACCAGGCAATCCTCACCACCAACTGTGACTACAGCCTCCCGACTGAAACCGAACCCCATCACTGTCAGAAGTGTCCCTCCTGTGAGAAAAACACACAAAATGACGTTGACTATATCTGAAAAATTGGCCATGCATGAGGTGATTTTGAACTTGCACAGTCTAGTAAGTGTAATTGTGATGAGCTTATACAATGTGAGTATAGACTGTGAAACTATATAGTAGGTTGTCAACATATCTGCACCAATATCACCAAGACGAATTCCCTTACATTTATTTGCATCAAATGTTAACTGAGTGCATTTAGTTGATGGAGTTTTTAGGGCAGTTAGACACACTACATACAGACCTGCCAAACTTCCAGAGAGGGGGGAGAGAGAGGAGACAATAAGCTGATAGGTGAATTTCAGGATGTTGTCCCCAGAGTAGCGTGCATAACCCAGAGATGGGAAGGTAACTGACACTGGATAGGTGCCTGCACTGGCACTGCCTAGTCTGCAGACCTGGGTGGTGGCTGAAATATGATTCACAAAATATGGTTTAATTCTTTCCAGCGGGGGGGGGGGGGGGACAAAAAACAATAAATGCTGTGGCATCTTTCTTTTTGTTTCTTTTTAGAGAACTACAGTCATTTGATTTCTACAAAGATCCTTCTTGTGCCTATCACTGATTAATTACTAATGAAAAACCACTCATTTATCAATTTAAACAGTGTGACAGCATGCTTTATTCCCTTCCAAATCTATTTCACTTACAAGTGACTTCTTCAACTTGGCATCTGGCATATCCCACCATAATGGTAGCATTTTCACTGCTGAAGCCAGTCCCTGTGACAGTCAGAAGAGTCCCCTGGCCATGGGATCCTTAAAAAAAACAAAACAAAGAAAACATTAAATACTGACAATGGACAAAATATTAATTTCTACTTCGTTGTCTTGTGCTGTATGTTCATTAGAGCCTTTAAAGCTTGTTTAAATGCCTCACAAATTTAATTAAAGGAACATTCCACTGATTTTCACTGTTTGCAAAAGAGTGATTGAAATCGCAATCCACCAATCAGTGCTATGCAGTCACATCACTTCCTGTGACATTCAGCTCAGACATTCAACAGACAGCAACAGAGCAGCTTTTATACCATGTAACCCAATGCTAGCTCAGACAGACATAGCTTAGGCAAAGGGGGATGGTAAAAAGATGCTCTTGGGGAATCTATAAAACAGACAGGGATCAATTAGAAGAGTTAATCTAACACAATAACATTAACTAAGGAAGGCGTGTCATGGTGAATTTATATCTTTATGGTTAATGTTATTCACAAATGTAGAAATTTTACAGCAATTTCTCAGGAACCAGCACTGACATAATGATATCCAGCCATTGTAGTCTTTCTACATGGCTCACTAGTTTATTCACTCTAAACTGTTAACACTACTTCTGCAAAATCACAATTTACTTTCAACAATTGTGCAATTCAAAGTCTGATGACTTGTATACAGTACAGTATGCCTTACATATGAATAACCAATAAAGCCTCATATTAAAGTCCAGCTGAAATGGCATTTTGAAAGTATCTGACTTCCGTATTGTGACATACTATATTTCCAGGTGAAACAGGGTAGAGAGGCGGGAAATTACAATGAGAGGAATTTGATTTGAACATTGAAGAGTGGGCATGTTGCTAGCTAGCTAACTAATGAATCTTAGATCTGTGCAGCTAAAGGTAGAAGATTGATTGATGGGTGGATGTCATGATATCATTGTTTGAAATTGTTTGGTTCAAGCCTACGTAAGCATGCGCCATATTTTGTTTTACGGGAAGAAAATATGATCAGATTTTGATAGAAATCTGGCATTTATTGTTAAATATGTGCACAATATGCCCGGGGATGTGATATAAAAGGGTTAAAAAGGCATTTTTAATTTCATCTCGACCTTAAATGAACCAATAAAGCATCTCGGTATGGCACCTTGAGATGGGCTAATTCCAGTAACAATTGGGGTCTTCTCTTGTGACCATTCAAAGCCACAGTCTCCAGCACACTTAGATGGAATGCCATTGATGTAAACCTCCACCTGCAAAACAGCATTACAGTATAACTTAGGGAAAAGGTTTTGCATACCTGACATGTCACTGGGGCATAATACTAATGACTGTTTTGTCAGGTTGTCACAACTAAAGTCTAAACAATGGAATAATTCAGGACTGTTCGCTGCCTTCCACTATTGCCATGACACAAAGCAATTACCTGGTGACCTTAGTAAAATACAAACATGTGGATTAATGCCTGAATTTTGTCAGGGGGCGTGTATTATGCAACTAATATTGCGCAAAACCATTAATATGAAAAAACATTTTATTAATGGATTTACCCGCAAGTCTGCAGACACATGAAATATTCAGCCGTGACCACAACAGACAGCATGTACAAGCAAGATAATACTTTGAATGGCCAGTGGGCGAAGTTCCTAAATCCCCTTGATGCTTTTTGCATCACATGTTTACCTGAGGTTTGGTTTCCCACGTACGCAGGAAATCTCCTGTCAGGCTTCGAATAAATGTTCCTCCCTTCCTTTTCTCCCGGGCTCCCACTACGGGGTTGTTACCCACAACAGCTGAGTCATTGATCTGTAACCGAAGTGCAAAGACAAGTCATAATTATTGCCAAACTCTTGTTTGGCAAACTCTTGTTTGGCAAACTCTTTGTACTCATGGAAATTTTCACAACTAGTAAAGGATTATGAAATCTAGAGGTGATTCGGGTTATTATCCCGGATCTGATTCCGATTAGTATTTTATGTCACTTTTCGAACTGCTTTACATGCAATAAACACTTTTAAATTTAAATTTTTAGAAATAAATTGTTAGATATTATACGCCCTATATTGTGATAATGTTGGAGTCTGACCTTCATCAGAGGCTGGTCCCCTGGCTTAGTGAGCCACTTCACCCTCCACTTGGGGTGTCTGCAGTCTCCTTGCTGAGTAACTTGCACCTGGCCCATTCCTGGGATTCCCTCCAGGGCATACTTCAGATCCGCCTCACTGATATCCACCGACAGACCTGAGAGCAAGTATTGGTCATCTCAATGGAACTCCCCTTCACATGTGCATTAATCAAAGGGGAGCCCTACTGTAGCGTATACAGTATACACATCGCTGTAAAATGTTGTCGGTGTGTGCTTAGAGTGAAATTTGTGGACCACTGCACATCAT
This sequence comes from Lampris incognitus, assembly GCF_029633865.1. Lineage (NCBI taxonomy): Eukaryota > Metazoa > Chordata > Actinopteri > Lampriformes > Lampridae > Lampris > Lampris incognitus. The sequence continues at coordinate 23,137,958 of NC_079228.1, forward strand.
CCATTTGCAATGTGAGGTCCTGCTGACTGTTTGTGTCCGTATTAAGTTAAGTTTCCTTTATTAATCCCCTTGGAGAACTTCATTTGCTGCAAATTAACCTATCCTAGCTGTGCTCTGTGTAGCTAGGAGTGCTGGACTGCCGCCTTCATGCTTCGCCTGGGGACCAACTCCAGTTCTTTTCCCATTGCCTTAGTCAGGGACACAGACAGTATTAACCCTAACATGCATGTTTCTTTTGATGGTGGGGGACACTGTAACACATGGAGAAAACCCACCGAAGACATGGGAGAACATACAAACTCCACACAGAGGACGACCTGAGATGACCCCCAAGGTTGGACAACCCCAGGGTTCGAACCCAGGTCCTTCTTGTTGTGAGGCGACAGCGCTAACCACTAGGCCACCGTGCCGTATGAATAGTATTGTGAAAAGTGTAACATAGCAGTTGTCATTGTGGCTCAGCTGGTTAATTTGCACGTTGGACCACTCAGATATGATCTTTACCACAGTGTTACACCAATCTTTACACCAGTGTCTACAACATAAATTCCTGTACATTCATTGAACCTGGTCATTAACGTGATTCAGATTCAATGAAGTCACCCGGCTGAATCTGGTCTAACAACAATGTTAAGAATTCACAATGATTTGCTATCATCTCCCGTCTTCAAAAAGCACATCTCTATCAAAAGTAAAAGAGCAAACCAAAGCCTTTTTAGGAGGAAACTTGAGTCACGGTAAGTTTAACCTACTACAATATGTGATTTTATCTCTCTAACAAGCATTCATATCTCAACATGAATATAGGCAGGAACATTTCTGTTGTCAGGATGCAAATCAACCAACGTCATGATGATCTACCTTCAACACGGCCTCCGTAAATCTCCACATCAAAGGTGCCGTTCAGAGGAGGGGTAGCCCTGTGAGGCCGAGTGATGGTGACGGTAGTTGCTCCCTCCCTAAACTCAGCCATGTCCTCGGTGCTGTTGGACATCTTTTAAAAGATGATGTAAAGGCACAGGGTTAGATAGAGAATTACAATCGCCAACCTTTCCGGCGTACTTACTCTGGCGGTACACCTTTTGTGAGGGTGCAAGACATCTAAAAACCTTTGTATTTGCTTAGGAATGTGCTACATACCAAATCTGTCCAGTGACTGGAGAGCAGTTTTATGTCGTGGTAAAATAACATGTGCCACAGTGCAGATCAGATGATTATCAGATGGGACATTGGCAGGTGAAAGATGCTATAGCTTGCAATATAGTTTCTCCATACCTGCTCTTTTGATTTTGATTTAGATATACTATATTAATCCCCATGGGGAAATTCCTCTTCCATTCTAGCTGTGTAGCTAGGAGCAGCGGGCAACCGCTGTGAAGCGCCCGGGGACCAATTCCAGTTCTTCTTTCCATTGCCTTGGTCAGGGGCACAGACAGGAGCATTAACCCTAACATGCATGTTTCTTTTTGATGGTGGGGGAAACCGGAGCACCCGGAGAAAACCCACCGCAGACACGGGGGGAACATACAAACTCCACACAAAGGATGACCTGGGATGCAAGGTTGGACAACCCTGGGGTTCGAACCCAGGACTTTCTTGCTGTGAGCTAACAGTGCTAACCACTGGGCCACCATGCCACCCTTTCAGACGTATACTGGTACTGCATCTCTGTAATCCGTTGGGTAAATGTCTTACTGTACATGTGGCCAGAGGACTGTGTCAGTTTCAGAGTTTATCATTTTGGTACCTGCCTGTATGTTTGAGAGTACTATTTGTTACATACCACCATCTACTAAACATAGGCTGTGTTGTACTAACTGAACTTCTGCAATTGGGAATACTTTTAAATCCCACAGCTAATCATCTCTTAAATGGAGGTGAATGAAAATGTGCCCAGCAAGTTTATTATGTTATGCTGACAATCTGTTTTCAGTGTATGGAACAGTTCCGTCAATGCAAATTAAAGTGTCCCTATTGTAAAACTATAAATTGGGCCAGTAATCTTAATCAATCCAGAACTACCTGCAGGAAGCCGATGTCTAGCAGAGGAAACCCAGAGGCACAGTGTTGTGGTGTGGCTTTGATTTCAAAGCTGACTCGCGATGTGTTTGTCTTGTGCACAGAAACCTCCTCAAAGAAACGCTCGGAGCTGCCGAAGGGCGAGGGTCTTCTCTTCAGGACAATGGCTGATAGATTAAATGACATGGAAGAAGATCAAGAATAAGCAGGGTTTCATGACTATTTTCATATCAGTGTCAACTTTAAAGCTTAGAATTTCATTGCAATGCTTGAACATTTTGTATTTTTACAATGAGATCTCAGTTGTTGAGTTGTTTTGGTTTTATTTTATTTTTTTTGTTTTTGTCGTCCCCCCCCCCCCCCATACTTTGTCACACACACACGACTTTTCAGTGATGTGCAAATGTAATTCGGGCAAAAAAAATCTGGTGTTTTGTTTTACTCCTTCATTCAACAAAGAAAGGAAACAAGAGGAACATTTTTTTTTTGTGGCTATTTCTTCCTTTATCTCCCCAATTGTATCTGGCCAATTACTCCACTCTTCCAAGCCATCCCGGTCGCTGCTCAACCCCCTCTGCCAATCTGGGGAGGGCTGCAGACTACCACATGCCTCCTCTGATACATGTGGAGTCACCAGCTGCTTCTTTTCACCTGACAGTGAGGAGTTTTGCCAGGGGGACGTAGCATGTGAGAGGATCAAGCTATTCCCCCCAGCCCCCCCCCCCCCGAACAGGTGCCTGACCGATCAGAGGAGGCACTAGTTCAGCGACCAAGACACATACCCACATCTGGCTTCCTACCCGCAGACACAGCCAGTTGTGCCAGAGGTAACCAGCGATCCCCGTGTTGGTCGGCAACGGAATAGACTGCTACGCTACCCAGACACCCTTAACTACTTTATTAAACAAAAACAACAACAACAAAACTCAAGTTAATTCCAATCAAAACTGTGTACTACCATTTTCATTGTTAGTGGTGGCTCTCTTCCCAAGGTGAATGGCATCGACATAGAAATCTTCGCCGGAGGCATGTTTGTAAAGATAGAGGCCCAACAGCTCGTACCGGCCCCCTAAGAATTCGGTCTGCAGGGAACTCAGCAGGTCCACACACTTGTAACTCCAGCTGTCGAAAGAATAAAAGAAAAAACAACAACAACAACATTTTGTTATTCGGCTAAACTGAGCAAAAGAGAAACGGCACCAACAGTCACATCCCACCGCCAAATCCACATCACGATATGGCCGTTACTAACTTGTTCCCCTTGTTGAAAATAGTTGTGACCTTCGTCTTCTCTGTGTTGGTTTGACCTTGGCTGTTGCGATACTTGAACTTGATTCCGATTTCATCCTTCAACATCCCCTTGTAGGCAAAGCAAAGCTGCAAGAGTGAAAAAAATACAACCTTACCTTATAGGGAAGTGAGACAGTAAGAAAAGTGACACCCATAGACACACAGTAGGGAGCTGGACACTACACCAAATTGGGGCGGGGGGGGGGGCAAATATTTCACTGTATTTAAGATTGAGTTCTATACAAGACCTCTTAAGAATTCATTTTCTTTTTTTCCCCATCTTTTTCTCTCCAATTGTATCCGTCCAATTATCCCATTTTCCGAGCCGTCCCGGTCACTGCTCCACCCCCTGTGCTGATCTGGGGAGGGCTGCAGACTACCACATGCTTCCTCCGAGTCCAGTGACCAGGACAGCAACCAGGACACATACTTACATCCAGCTTCCCACCCGCAGACACAGCCAATTGGGTCTGTAGGGACGCCCGACCAAGCTAGAGGTAACAAGGGGAGTCGAACCAGCGATCCCCGTGTTGGTAGACAACAGAATAGATGGCTACGCTACCCGGACGCCCTAAGAATTCATTTTCATTATAAATTCTGTGGCGTAACATCGACATACAAACCGCTTGTATACTCGGGTGGAGTTGGGGTAAAATAAACAGGAGTGTACTTTACCATGAAGTACTGTTGTAGTGAGATCGCTCCGTAGGTGCCACCAGATTCCTTGGGATAATTGTCCATGAAGAGGACTTCGGCATTTTTCAGGGACCAACGGCCACAGAAAGCCTCCGAATCCTTCACAGGCGTCCCTCTCTCATCACCATTGTACTAGTGGATATTAAAAGAAAACAGTGAGAAGGTTATGCACACCACCGTCACCATTTAACCCTTTGAGGTTCATTGTTCTGCCGTAAAAACGTTTAAAATAAGATTGTGCTGAAACTAATTGGGTTTGGCATGTATCACCTTCAAAATGCATGGCCCAAGCAAAAATGAATGACTGAATAAAACTAGCTTGTTGTTCTCCTCATGTCTGTGTGGGTTTCCTCCGGGTGCTCTGGTTTCCTCCCACAGTCCAAAGACATACAGGTCAGGTGAATCGGTCATACTAAATTGTCCCTAGGTGTGAATGTGTGTGTAATGTCCGTAGACGCCTTGTCTTACTGACATAAGAATAATTCAAGAACGATGTGTGTGCGTGCGTGTGTGTGTGTGTGTGAGTGTGTGTGTGTGTGTGTGTGTGTGTGTGTGTGTGTGTGTGTGTGTGTGTGTGTGTGTGTGTGTGTGTGTGTGTGTGTGTGTGTGTGTGTGTGTGTGTTTGTCGGCCCTGTGATGGCCTTGCAGCCTTTCCAGGGTGTCTCCCCGCCTGCCGCCCAATGACTGCTGGGATAGGCTCCAGCATCCCCGCGACCCTGAGAGCGGGATAAACGGTTTGGATAATGGATGGATGGACGTTTGGTGGCTAGATAAGGAAATCCCTGCACATTGTCCCACGTTTTCGTAAAACTTTGCATTCACTTCTTTATGCAATTCACTTCCTTTTTGCACATCTTTTCTCATCAGATAGAAAAGGTCTTTATCCCACACTGACCTGCGAACGGCCCTCTTCAAAACCCCTGGAGTATTTCACATCAGAGTCCTCTGTGGTCTGAATCTCATCGGGACACTCAGCACTCAGCATGGCCTCCAGAGCCGACTTCACCTGTTTCAACAGTCCCAACAGTTCCTATTTAATCTATGTCTGCTCGACACTGCTCCAAACAAATCGTCTACCTCAAAAATAAAGGGGTTCATTCTGAGATGTGTCCCCCAAGTGTCTTAATGATTGAAGATAATCCCTGAGCAAAATGTAAAATATACAGTAAAATATTGCTTGAAATATTGGCAAATTTTAGTGGAGTTTTTGTCGATATTATGAAATGTTTTGTTGTTGTTTTTTGATTTTACCCTCTTTCCCCCCCAATTGTGTCTGGCCAATTACCCCACTCTTTTGAGCCATCTTGGTTGCTACTTCACCCCCTCTGCCGATCCAGGGAGGGCTGCAGACTACCACATGCCTCCTCTGATACATGTGGAGTCGCCAACCGCTTCTTTTCACCTGACAGTGAGGAGTTTTGCCAGAGGGACGTAGCACATGGGAGGGTCACGCTATTCCCCCCAGTTCCCCCTCCCCCTGAACAGGCCCCCTGACCGACCAGAGGAGGTGCTAGTGCAGCGACCAGGACACATACCCACATCCGGCATTCCACTCTCAGACACGGCCAATTGTGTCTGTAGGGATGCCCGACCAAGCTGGCGGTAACATAGGGATTCAAACCGGCGATTCCCATGTTAGTAGGCAATGGAATAGACCGCTTTGCTACCCAGACACATAATGAAATATTTTGGGGTTTTTTCGGACTTCTTAATTTCCACTGATGATTCCTATTTCCCCACTAAGGTCCTCAGCAAAAAGGCTGGTGGATACACATCCAACTGCATAAACCAATATTTAAAGGACTTGAGGAAAGTTTTCATTTTTAAAGAACAGACCTCAGACTCAGATGCGTTGAAGTTGATGGGCTTTGTTGGGATTCCTCCCCAGAGCAGAGTAAACGTCTTCCTGTTGCCTCTTCCTTTGGTGAGCTCGGCAACAGTTATGTTGGTGTCAGAGCCAAAAACGTCATAGTGAAGCGAGTCAAAGTCACCTGTGGTCAACAAACACAGTTTGCCAACTACCTAGGATATCATCGGCAGAGGTAGCTGACTAAACATTTGTACCCTACCTGCCCAAAATCAACAGAAAATTGACTGTTAAATGTAGGGTTATAGGTTATGGTTAGGGTCTTACCCCTGTCAGAGTTGAATGTCACTGTGTAGTGAGAGCTTTGACTGTTGTCCTCTTTCGTCACCTGGACCGTGTCAGGTTTAATAGACCAAAGGCCGCTCAAAGCTACTTCCACCATGTTGGCTGAGGCACTGACAGGAATTGGTCCTGTAATAGACAAACAAAAAACTTTTACAACAAACATATGGTTCTGTGTTGTTCAATGGCTAGGGCATGGCTCTAATGCTGCCAGGGTTTCAGGTTCAATTCCCCATATAGTTCAATGACTGGAGTATGGGATTCACACTGGCAGGCAGTGCCTGCAGCAAAACATCATGCACCTCATGGTAATGCAGAGCCTTAGCGGTAGAATTAATAAATCTGCCAAATCATGTAAACACATATCCCACTGAATGTCTCCTGATCAAGAGCACAAATGTTCACATTAAATCACGAGTGAAAGAATAACTCCTGAACAAAGTAATCCCTTGGGGCGCCATGGTTGCCCAGTGATTAGCACTGTTGCCTCACAGCAAGAAGGTCCTGGGTTCGAACCCCAGACTGCCCCAGGTCCTTTCTGTGTGGAGTTTGCATGTTCTCCCCGTGTCTGCGTGGGTTTCCTCTGGGTGCTCTGGTTTCCTCCCACCATCAACCAAAAAAAAAAAAAAAGAAAAAAGAAAAAGAAAAGACATGCATGTTAGGGTTAATACTCCTGCCTGTGCCCCTGATCAAGGCAATGGAAAGAAGAACTGGAGTTGGTCCCCGGGTGCTGCAGCTGCCCACTGCTCCTATACAATAGGATGAGTTAAATGCAGAGAACAGATGTTGTTGTTACCTGTATAATGACAAAAACAAAGTGGCTTTCTTTTTTCTCTCTTTTTCTTACTCTTGTTGCCACAGATATTGCAGTAAACACAATGCCGATAGCCTCACCAGTCTTTGCTCCCCCATAGCCCAGGCTGAAGAACGTGCTTCCACACAGATGGCTGGCGCAGCTGCTTTTGACGCTCACCCTCTGGACCTCTTTGACTGCAGCAGCATCGCTGGGCCAGGATTCAAAGGTAACCACCTGGGAAACAGAGGAATAAAAGAGACCCATTGAGACAAAACAGCAGTGAAGGGGAACGTGATAGCTTTTTGTATGGTTTGTTAGAGTCCACCCTTTTCATCATATCTTCACAAATGACAGTGATAGTTAAAAAACTGCCAAGCTGTTGGGAGGGTTATTGGTAAAAGATGACGCATGAAAATGGGGGGATGAAAATGCGGTTGATTTTGGCATAATCTCCTGATATTCTGGTGTGCAGACAAAAAAAATAAAGCCTCATTTAACACCTCCCAATTGGGATGATGTGTGGGTTACCTGTGAGATACTGTGAAATCCATATCAATAGTCATCAGGTTCATATTGCTGGGCACGTTACCTAAAAAGTCAGCCATTCCCTACCTGTTCCTCATCAAAGACATCATGCTCTGCCACAATAGTCTGGATCTCATTGACGGCATCCTCCGTCTGGTCTTCTGTGAAGGTGCTCTCCCCTCTGAACACGCCTACGTTGATGCGAGCATTTCCTCTCCATTCTTGATGCAGGATTTCCATGTAGTAGCTACACAGAGGCCACGTTTAAGCAAAAACAAAAGTTTGAGAGCTGTTGTGCATGTACTTGTTGGATGAATGTATGGTGTAAAGCATTGTGGAGACTGACGTGGTCACAGCCCTGTACTTACGCTTTTCCTTCCTCCAGAGCCACCGTTTCAGACGTCTGTGACGGCAAGGAGTTGTGGCTGTACACATAATAATTCTGGTACGCAATTTTAGCCTGAAATACAGTTTGTGACACAATGGAATATCAAATATATTTCATAGCAAAGAAATACTAATATGTAAATACATTAATTTATGTTCATATAATAGGATCTGGCATGGCATTTTCGTTTTTCTTTTTTTATTGTTTTGGATTTTTCACCCTTTTTCTCCCCAATTGTACTTGGCCAATTACCCCACTCTTCCGAGCCGTCGCGGTCGCTGCTCCACCCCCTCTGCCAATCCGGGGAGGGCTGCAGACTACCACATGCCTCCTCCAATACACGTGGAGTTGCCAGCCGCTTCTTTTCACCTGACAGTGAGGAGTTTCACCAAGGGGATGTAGCGCGTGGGAGGATCACACTATTTGCCCCAGTTCTCCCTCCCTCCTGAACAGGCACCCCGACTGGCCAGAGGAGGCACTAGTGCAGCGACCAGGACACATACCCACATCTGGCTTCCCCCCCCACAGGCACTGCCAATTGTGATGTGATGTGGTCGGTCGGCTTGGTCGGGCGTCTGTAGGGACGCCCGACCAAGCCGGAGGTAACACAGGGATTCGAACCGGCAACTCCTGTGTTGGTAGGCAACGGAATAGACCGCTATGCTACCCGGACGCCCTGGCATTGCATTTTCAATTAATTTAGAAATTAAATGCCAAAGCGGCAAAGAAATATAAAGGGGGTGACACTGTTTCTCTCATTTCACATTTGAAGGAACATTTGAAACCTTTTAGCTTTAAAGCAGGACATGTCTATGGAAATAAAACGTCAAACCACTTTTTCATTAACATTCAGTCACCAATAGCTTGCCATCAAATCTGTATACCACTAGTACATTACAATTAACATGCAAATTGGGTTCATGTGTTTGAATTTATATTTTAACCCAATTACTAAATGCATGGCTGGAAAAGGTTGATGCAATTGTTGCACTACTTTCTAATTTACGTTAATTCAGCTGTCTAAAAGCTTATTGGAGGAGTAATGTTTACTTGTTTGAAATGGTAGCTCATTGTGCAATAGACTCTCCACCACACACTGAACAACAACAGTCACTAGGTAATTTTTTTCTGTTGTTTCCTATTTTAACTTTTCTTATATATCTATTTTTGCAACATAATATATTTCTATTTATTATCATTTTACTTCTGTCTATGATATGTACCTTTCTAATTCAATCTGAGAGGTAGATAGATAGATAGATAGATAGATAGATAGATAGATAGATAGATAGATAGATAGATAGATAGATAGATAGATAGATAGATAGATAGATAGATAGATAGATAGATAGATAGATAGATAGATAGATAGATAGATAGATAGATAGATAGATAGATAGATAGATAGATAGATGGATACTTTATTGATTCTGAGGGAAATTAAAGTGTCATTACAGCTCGCATTATCCAAAGGCACACAGTATCAAAAATACACACAATAGCAAGAAAATAAAGCAAAAACTATATGGAATATAAATAAAATACCTAGACAAGCTATAAAGAACTAGACTAAATTCAGGCTTGTCATCAGTGATAATGATGTCCAGCTATACCTTATCCTCAGGTCTGCTGCTGTTGCTGAGGAGGAGCTCACACCGGTCATCACAGTGGAGGTTAAAAGCGTAGTTGTCAGTTGTTGGAGGGACGAAGAAGCCTTTCGCTCTTGTAACAAACATGTTGAGGGAGACTGAGAAGACACGGGGCATGGTGTCGACCCATTCTGACCAGTGCCCGGCTTTGCTTTCGTTGTAGCTTGTTATTTCATTCAGCGAACGGGGGTTTGACTCGTTCCAAATATGCATCTTTAAGCCTCTGCCGCCTGCAGACAAAGAAGTGACATTTAAGTGAAGGTATCAGGTATTTTTTTTTTTACTTTGATATACATTATTGATCCCTGTGGGGAAACCATACTCTGTATTTAACCCATCCTAGCTGTGTAGCTAAGAGCAGTGGGCAGCTGCTGTGCAGTACCCAGGGACCAATTCCATTTAGTTATAGTATAGTTTGACTTTTGAAGGATATTGCTGTCATTATTCCTGTTCAGTTTATATATATATATATATATATATATATATATATATATACATACACATATACACATATACATATATACATATACATATATACATATATATAACTTTGTTAAAGAAACACTCAATGGTAGGGAAAGTGCTCAACAAATAAAGAGCAAAATAATGCAGTGAGTCAAGTAAACTCTTTATGAGACAGTACAAGCCTGTTTCACACTATAAGCAATCATCAGCTGTCAATAAAGCTAAAGAATTTACTTGATTAACTGGATTATATTGCTCATTTGTTGAGCACTTTCCCTACCATTGAGTGTTTCTTTTAACGAAGTTTTATATATATATTGAGTCAAGTAAATTCTTTATGAGACAGTATACAAGCCTGTTTCATGCCATAAGCAATCATAAAATTACATTACATTACAGTCATTTAGCCAACGCTTTTATCCAAAGCAACTTACAATAAGAGCATTTAACGTAGGAAATCAGGAAAACTACAAGTCATCAGAGGTCATAAGTGCATCTGCTCTCTAAACAAGCATCTAAGAGCAAAACCAGTGTTAAAGTAAAAGCACAAGAAAGATTTTTTTTTTAAATGAGTGAATACAATAAGTGCTAAGAGCAAGTAACAGGGTAGTAGTTCTTGAAGAGGTGAGTTGCTTTGTGACAAACACAAAGCAATATATATATACATATATATATACATATATACACATATATATATATATATATATATATATATATATATATATATATATATATATAGCAGCTGATAACATTAGCAGCTGATGAGTGCGTGACGCACGAAACAAGCTTGTACTGCTATGTATTAAAACTTTCCCCCCTGCATCTGTATTGATATATATATCAATATCTATCTATCTATCTATCTATCTATCTATCTATCTATATATATATATATATAGTGTTTTTTTCCCGAAACCATCAATGGTGTTGTGAGTGCTCAACTAACAAGGACTGGAATATCTGTGTTGATATCTATTTCTATATATCTATATATCTATCTATATATATATATATATATATATATATATATATATATATATATATATATACTACCGTTCAAAAGTTTGGGATCACCCAAACAATTTTGTGTTTTCCATGAAAAGTCACACTTATTCACCACCATATGTTGTGAAATGAATAGAAAATAGAGTCAAGACATTGACAAGGTTAGAAATAATGATTTGTATTTGAAATAAGATTTTTTTTACATCAAACTTTGCTTTCGTCAAAGAATCCTCCATTTGCAGCAATTACAGCATTGCAGACCTTTGGCATTCTAGCTGTTAATTTGTTGAGGTAATCTGGAGAAATTGCACCCCACGCTTCCAGAAGCAGCTCCCACAAGTTGGATTGGTTGGATGGGCACTTCTTGCGTACCATACGGTCAAGCTGCTCCCACAACAGCTCAATGGGGTTCAGATCTGGTGACTGCGCTGGCCACTCCATTACCGATAGAATACCAGCTGCCTGCTTCTGCTCTAAATAGTTCTTGCACAATTTGGAGGTGTGTTTAGGGTCATTGTCCTGTTGTAGGATGAAATTGGCTCCAATCAAGCGCTGTCCACTGGGTATGGCATGGCGTTGCAAAATGGAGTGATAGCCTTCCTTATTCAGAATCCCTTTTACCCTGTACAAATCTCCCGCCTTACCAGCACCAAAGCAACCCCAGACCATCACATTACCTCCACCATGCTTAACAGATGGCGTCAGGCATTCTTCCAGCATCTTTTCATTTGTTCTGCGTCTCACAAACGTTCTTCTTTGTGATCCAAACACCTCAAACTTGGATTCATCCGTCCACAACACTTTTTTCCAGTCTTCCTCTGTCCAATGTCTGTGTTCTTTTGCCCATCTTCATCTTTTTCTTTTATTGGTCAGTCTCAGATATGGCTTTTTCTTTGCCACTCTGCCCTGAAGCCCAGAATCCCGCAGCCACCTCTTCACTGTAGATGTTGACACTGGTGTTTTGCGGGTACTATTTAATGAAGATGCCAGTTGGGGACCTGTGAGGCGTCTGTTTCTCAAACTAGAGACTCTAATGTACTTATCTTCTTGCTCAGTTGTGCAACGCGGCCTCCCACTTCTTTTTCTACTCTGGTTAGAGCCTGTTTGTGCTGTCCTCTGAAGGGAGTAGTACACACCGGTGTAGGAAATCTTCAATTTCTTAGCAATTTCTCGCATGGAATAGCCTTCATTTCTAAGAACAAGAATAGACTGTCGAGTTTCAGATGAAAGTTCTCTTTTTCTGGCCATTTTGAGCGTTTAATTGACCCCACAAATGTGATGCTCCAGAAACTCAATCTGCTCAAAGGAAGGTCAGTTTTGTAGCTTCTGTAACAAGCTAAACTGTTTTCAGATGTGTGAACATGATTGCACAAGGGTTTTCTAATCATCAATTAGCCTTCTGAGCCAATGAGCAAACACATTGTACCATTAGAACACTGGAGTGATAGTTGCTTGAAATGGGCCTCTATACACCTATGTAGATATTGCACCAAAAACCAGACATTTGCAGCTAGAATAGTCATTTACCACATTAGCAATGTATAGAGTGTATTTCTTTAAAGTTAAGACTAGTTTAAAGTTATCTTCATTGAAAAGTACAGTGCTTTTCCTTCAAAAATATGGACATTTCAATGTGATCCCAAACTTTTGAACGGTAGTGTATATATATCTATATCTATATATATAGTATATATATAAACATTGCACATTAAATCAAAAATGTAGCCTGCTGATGGAAAATTATACAAAGTAACTGTTTTTGATCAACTTACACGAAGTTTGTGATGATACAAATCCTTGTGTATTAGGATCGAATCAGCAAAATATGAATATCGTCTACTACTGACCAAAGTTCTGTGTTACGTATCTCGATCATCATCTTATATAACAAGCACATGAAAGGAAAGCATGTGACAATCACTCAGTGCCTATAATTGTGAGATACACTGAGCATGACAAACACAAAGCAAATGAGTTTTAATTCCTTTGGGTAGATTCAATGCAAAAGTTCCTGATGGAGACGGTTCAGCGAATTCAGTCAATCTCACAGCAAGACGCGTCATCGACAGCCGCTATGATAAGGCCGTCTTTTCCATGACATGTGCAAAATAAGCAATCTTATCATAGTTGCAGGGCATTTGATCTTATTCTGATTGACAGGGCATCAAAGTACCATATCAGGGCACGGCCGCTGATGAACTTTGATAGCAACTGATGGAACAAGTGCGTGTGGTCTGTTCAGAAGCACTTTGTGAAGTCAAGACAGACGACTTAAATTCCTCCACACATCACGTTGTCACGCTTTGAGACGTGGGACTGTTTTGTTTTTTGTTTTTTTCTCGCATAACAAGATAGCATGAAACAAAGCAGTGAGACAGACGGGAACAATTGTGTGTTGCATCACACCGATAGACGGAGGGAGGAGGAGGGGTGCTCTCACCCGGGTAGCCTGTCATGTTGCTCATCGGTCGTTCTGGCGTTTTGCATGTAATTCTGTCGTCAGACACGCTCCGGATTTCACAAGGCCTGCCTGTAGAAAATCAGCGATAATCAAATGTTAGCATCTCTTTGCTCATTGTGAAAACCCCTAAATCACTACTTTTCAACACTCCCTGAGGTTCAAATTAAATGGACGCAAAGGTGCATCACAGTACAATGGAGAAAAGAAGCTGTACAGTAATACCTCATAATTAATGGATAGAGGCTCCGTTTGAGCGGAAGCATGTACCACTCATGATGAATCATTGAGGTTCAGTCAGTCAAGACCAGTACTTAGTGTTGCAAAACGTGAACCTTTAAATCATCTCAAATGACTCACCTACGTTTGTAAAAGATGGCTGTTGAAAACCAGTTAGTGTGTTATAGTCTGCTGTGTTTCTATGCTTTCTGAAGAGCCTGTCGTCTGCACAATCGGCCGTTGTTTTTGCCATTGTTCTTGGTTGTTTTTCTGGTTGGGTTTGAAACTATGCACGCATTCTGCGTTGTGGAAACTGGATTATCAACACTGCATGACTAGAGACCTTCTGGTTATCTATGGTTATCACTCAAAGAAGGCTGAATCATCTGGATACAACATTTATTGACAGAATTGATTCAACCGTCTTTTATTTTCTTACCTGGATTATTGAGCATGCATCAATACATGGTTATCACTGCATCATCTTTTATGTCAGTAATGTCAGCAAAATCATCAGTCCTTGCAGTCATAGAAATAATAATGTCGGCTGTTGCAAGGAGCATGGATCTATTTTGTTTTACAAAACACTGATCAAATAACCAGACCAGGGCAGTGTAATATTCACATAGAATATCTTGGGATGACTTGTTAACAGCAATGGTATAACTATGAGGTAGTAACAAGGATCCCTAATGGATGCTGTAGAATGCTTGTTACCACTACCTCATAGTTATGCCATTGCAAGACTGACAGTGTCTTTGTTATTGACTGTAAATAGTAATGGGTGGACTCCAATATGTAGTAGCCTCTTTCACAGTTTTAACAGTCAAATTAGTGGGATAGTAACCCCAAATGATGGATGGCATCTGTTAAAAGACCTGGTAGAGTAGCTTTTTTATGGGGGGGGTTCCCCCCCCCCTTATCTCCCAAATTGCATACGGCCAATTACCCTACTCCTCTGAGCCGTCCCGGTTGCTACTCCACCCCCTCCGCCGATCCAGGGAGGGCTGCAGACTACCACATGCTTCCTCCAATACATGTGGAGTCACCAGCCGCTTCTTTTCACCTGACAGTGAGGAGTTTCACCAGGGGGACGTAGCACGTAGGAGGATCATGCTATTCCCCCAAGTTCCCCCTCCCCCACGAACAGGCGTCCCGACTGACCAGAGGAGGTGCTAGTGCAGCGATCAGGACACATACCCACATTCGGCTTCCCACCCACAGACATATCCAATTGTGTTTGCAGGGATGCCCAACCAAGCCAGAGGTAACCCAGGGATTCGAACCGCCGATCCCCGTGTTGGTCGGCAAAAGTAGCTTATTTTAACAGACACGGTTATACTGCAGGTTACCAGCGGTCAGATGAGGGGCGGGTTCCTTCTCCCCCAATGATTTTTACCTCCTACAAGGACACGGGCCGGCTGATCTGTTTCATCAAAGTAGCGTCCATGGATGGTTAGCATGGTTCCACCTAGCACGCTACCATCTGATGGAGTGACTCCTGTGACTTCTGAATTAAAAAAAAAAAAACAAAAAACAAAAAACAAAACCCAACATTTAATGTCACTGCAATAAGAGTGAATGCTGCAGATAAAACTGAATGTGGCCCAGATTTCTTGTGAATGGAAGACTTTAACGTTGTTTGTGTTTCTGTCATACCTGCAAAGGTTTGAAACATGGCGAGCTTGTTTGAAGCTGTTACCCTGTATAGTGCTTTGTCTGGTGCACTCCTGAAAAATTAGGACAAATTGTTAGATGGATAAGAGTATCAGAACTGAACTTCACAGTAGATGGGGGTTTTTTTTTTGGCCTTTACCTTCCAAATTCACCATCCAGAATGTAACTCAAGTTATGATGCCCTGATGTCAACAAAAGATATTGTATTAACAAATAATTCATACATGCCTGCCTAAGCGAATTTCTTTTATCATTTATCGTGGCATTAGAAATAAACCAAATAGGCTTACCGACGTATGTCCCAGCCATTTTGCAGCTCATGTGTCCCCAGTGAGAGCGTTCGGAGTTCAGCGTCAGGCCATACCTT
Source organism: Lampris incognitus (assembly GCF_029633865.1). Classification (NCBI taxonomy): domain Eukaryota; kingdom Metazoa; phylum Chordata; class Actinopteri; order Lampriformes; family Lampridae; genus Lampris; species Lampris incognitus. Next base: position 23,153,661 of record NC_079228.1, read on the forward strand.
TGAACAGATTTGAGAGACTGAAAATACTGTACAAATTATAACAATAATCCTCCAATGGTAAAGTTTACTATGTACATCTCATTTTTTTTCCATTATGACCTTCTCATGCTGCCTCAATGCACTGCGGATCCCTTACAAAACCTCCCCCCAGTTGAATGCATGATATATGCCTTGCTTAGTAAATGCACAAGTGAATGTGAAAACCTACACAGATTAATACAAGGCCTGTCCATAGTACTTACTGCAGGGTTATTTTACCCTGCATGTAACATCCCCTTGTCCTTGTTCAATGTGTGTCAGTATGTACTGGAAACTTCTACTGACTTGACTCTGTGCCAGCCCTACCAAAATAGATATCTAAATACTTGTTGACCTTGGTAATTATCCATCCATCCATCCATCCATCCATCCATCCATCCATCCATTATCCAAGCCGCTTATCCCAACCGGGGTCATGGGGATGCTGGAGCCCAGCAGTCATTGGTGGCAGGTTGGGAGACACCCTGTACAGGCTGTCAGTCCATCAGAGGGCTGACACACACACACACACATTCACACCTAGGGACAATTTAGTATAATCGATTTACCTGACCTACATGTCTGTGGGAGGAAATGGGAGCACCCAGAGGAAACCCACACAGACACGGGGAGAACATGCAAACTCCACAGAGGACTACCCAGGACGACCCCCAAGGTTGGACTACCAGGACCTTGAACCCAGGACCTTCTTGCTGTGAGGCGACTGTTCTAACTAACCACTGTGCCACCGTGCCACCCCCTTGGTAATTATAATGGGATAAATAATGATTTTATGTGAACTTTACATGTACACATGTACTTACAGTTCATCCGAGTTCGGCTTCAGGAGTTCACAGGGCATTCCGCCCATGTAGGCTCTGCAAAACACAAGGCAGTGCATAAATTAAACAATTTCATTATCAAACTTTACAACTCCTCCCTCAGAGTGTCAGACACACTGAGTTAAAGGCCGTTGGACTGGCCCTTCGACTTGTTTTACCCTGTCGGGTGTTTGTTTGTGCTGTTTTTTTCATGCTGCGGTAGTGCAATATAGATAGGGTGATATTTTTTTTCTTATTTCTATGCATTATTTTCTTTTATTTCTATTTGTTTCTGTTTTTCTTGTTTCTATTTGTTTCTATTTTCTTGTTATCTTGTGTCTTGTTAGTTTTTCGTTTTTTTTTTTTACTAGAGCGTGAGTGTCTGTAATAGGACCCAATGTCCCCTTGGGGATGAATAAAGTATTCTGATCCTGATTATATATATATTAATTTGCATGTCCTAATCAAACTCAGCACCCATCTGCATGTCGAAATTTTAAAATAATACCAAAAAAAAATCCTTGCAAACTTTTTTAACACGGTACTGATTCTTATAATTAGTATAAGTATAATTTTCTTCTAAGATACATACAGAGGGTTGAGATCCTTTCAATGGTTTCCCACCAGAAAAGATTGTTTCAAGAATTTTCTTGATGAGATGGCTTTGTTTTTATCCCCAGTTCACACGTTTGCATCTTCAGTGTTTACAGTATTGTCTATAACACATATAATGTTTTTGTTCTTTTATTTTCTGTTGTTCATAGATATTCAAGATAAGTGAAACCAAAAATGATTGAAATTTCATTCCATTGGAGGATTGTTTTTTCACCCAAAAGGCAAATATGATATTAAGAGGGCGCATGACTGAATGACTTTCTAAGTTGTCTGGTCTATTTTTTTCATCCAACGTTTTTTTTTCCCCTTACCTCAGAAATCTGACATTGAGACCATTTGAGCTTTTGGCAGTGTTGCTTCCATACACATCACTGAAGATCCTTCCTTGGAGAGTCACCACGGTGCCTGTTTTTAATATGGTGGTTATATTCAAAATTCATAGTAACAAGTATTTCATAAGCTGCACCCCTGGAGGCTAGTTTAAGTAACAGAAGGAGTAATAACCCCGATAATCTTGGAAAATATACTTGAAAAAGAGGTTCTTTGGTTGTGAATACAGCAGTCGCTCTTTTTCAGGGCCAAATGTTTATTTCACTATTCTACGAGCCCTGTCCCTCATTTTACTGAGTCCCGTCCTTCCTATCTTTTTGAGTCACCAGCTTCTATTGGTAAATTGTTTATTATTAAATAAGGTCTGTACCTGGCGGTCCAGTGACTGGATTCAGGGATCGGATGGTGGGAGTGCGATACCAGACAGACTGAGAAAAGCAGCATCACAAATGTCAAAACAGCTTTATAAAGCATCTCACAACATAGAACCTAGATGACAGCACACACTAATCAGTTGATTGCTTGACCTGAAACCATGTCAAATTCACTGATAAACACAAGTTATAGATTTTGTGTTACATTTGTTCCTATGGTATGTTTTCATGTACAAAAAAACAAAGAAAAACAAAACAAAACTTACATAGATACTGCAGTGGTACGGTTTGTGTACGCCACGGCATATGTTTTTGTCAGGGATAGGGACTCCATCCACACTGACATGGACCACATATCGATCATTTGGCATGGGTCTGTGATTGATGTCAAAAATAAAAACATGAATTATGTTTACAAAAACCCAAATGACAGTTCAATTCCAAGATGGCATACCCACCTTTAATTAGAAACTATGGTACCAATTTACCATAAAACTGTCTGTGTTTATAATTAATTTATTAATTAGGTTGCAAACACTTTATAAATAATAAATAAGCTGTTATAACACATTACATACATCTTTACTGTTAAGCCTTAGATCTCATTGGTTACTTAGCTGGCAACTAGCAAGATCTGAGATTTAACAGGTTAGATAAAAAGTGCAGCAGTAACTTGATCTTGCCAAATAGTGAGACTGCATGGTGTATTGAAAACTGTGCTATAAGTAGTTTATAATTATTATTAATGATTTATAAAATGTTTACAACCTAATTAATAACCTAATTATAAATAATTTGTAAAAAAATGTAAGGTAATCTTATTGTGAATTAGTACCGAAACAACTTCTTAATTCACAACACATAATTAAAAACAATTATGGCCACCAATTACGGCAATCTGGTGAAGTATTGGTTTAAAAAAGGCTCAATTTGAACTGAGAGCCTCAGAAACATGAAAACATTTCCAATTGCCTTGTATAACACATGATCTGGTTGCCATGTGTGGAGTCTCTTTCCACATCACAAGGGATGGACAGGGTGTTCGACACCAGAGTCACTCGGTTACCGAACGTGTCATCTTTTGGATTTAGCTGGAATTGTCTCTCCTGGGCAAAACCTGTGAAATGCATACAACATATATAGTCACTTACTACTTCTTTCATTTTACTGTTATATTTACATGTCGTTCATTGTGTCACTTTTCTGTAGATTTTGAGCATATTGTAGCGAATTCGGGGGGAGGGGGGGGGGCAACCACAGGAACTGCCTCAGCCGAGACGCGCACCCGTATCGCCCGCACCGCAGGAGACATCGCTAACCGCTCGACTAAAGGGTCAGACCCGTCAGCCAGCGGCCAACGTGTCTACTTATCCATGCACGTTACATTATTGTTCATGTATTTTGTACACATATTTCATACTTTATGCTCATATAGTATCGATATAGTCACTTAATATTTCACATTCATAATATTTGCAAAATCTTCCTCTATGCGTGCTGGAATGAATTGCTGTAGAATAATAACTATGGGATTTCGAGTCAACGATTCAAACGGACACTAACCTAGTTAGAAAGAGTTTCGACCAGACTATCTAACTCCATCCATCCATTATCCAAACCGCGCGGGGGATAGGAATAGGTAGTGTGTGTGTGTGTGTGTGTGTGTGTGTGTGTGTGTGTGTGTGTGTGTGTGTGTGTGTGTGTGTGTGTGTGTGTGTGTGTGTGTGTGTGTGCATGTTTAGCTATCCTAATGTGGACCAAATGTCCTCATTAGGATAGAAAAACCAGAAACCACCTACCTTGTGTGGACATTTTAGAGGTCCTCACAAGTAAAAGGGTCTATTTTAGGGTTAGGACTTGGTTTTAGGGTTAAGGTTAGAATTAGGGTTAGGTTAAGGGTAGGGTTAGGGTTAGGCATGTAGTTTGCGTGGTTAAGGTTAGGGTTAAGGGCTAGGAAATGAATGTAGTCAATGAGGGGTCCTCATAAGGATAGTGAAACGTGTGTGTGTGTGTGTGTGAGTGTGTGTGAGTGATGGCCTGGCGGCCGGTCCAGGGTGTCTCCCCGCCTGCTGGCCAGTGACTGCTGGCATAGGCTCCAGCATCCCCGCGACTATCTACCGCGATCCTACAAAACGGTATGACTCCCGTCGGATTTTTTTTTCTCTAATATGATAAAATAATTCAACTTGGAAAAAACTCTTCAATAAGGTTTTAATCTTAAAACAATTTGTTCGGCTTGTAATTTACCCGGGCGATCAAAACAAGCTAGATTAAAGATAAAAACTTGAAAAAGCATGTGTCCGTCTGAACCTGCCGAGTCACGAATGTGTTGATGCGAAATTTTTGTAGCGTTTTGCTTTCAAATTTGTGCCTTGGAAATGATTTCTTCAAGTTTATTAAAAGAGGAAAGAATAACGTTTTGTCAACTGTACATGCCGATTTCGGATTCTTTCCCTCTATATTTCATACAGTCTATACACAGTCTATGCTCTACACATCTTCGTCCGCCATAACTTTTAAATCCCATAGACAGATTCGTCATCATTCTCACCCTGTCCTGTAATTGTGAGTCGTGTCGCTCCACTCGCGCTCCCACGTCTTGGATAAACTCTCTGAATTATTTGAGCATCTGAAAAAAAATACACACGTGTCCTTTTTTATTTTTATTTTTGGTTTTAGATTAATTTGGCGATTACAAGAAACAGGATTCGGGTATCTACAAAACATTTATGACAGTTTTTCCCCACTACTTACAACTACAACACCAGAGACCGAGGAGGAGGAGAGCGATGGGCAGGTGCGGACGCCACCAAGTGCGCCTCATCCTCGTAATGCTTCCGTTATATACTGCAAAGTATAATAAAGCATATCTATCGTTAAACAAAGCAAACCTTTCATCTAATTATCCATCTAATTATGTAGTATATTTGACATGTTAAGATAAACGCATCCTAATCAGCAGCCACCAGGTATATGGTAACTGGTGTTGAAATGATACAAACTATTGAAAACAAGAAAATATTCAATAAACAGACAAGCACAAATAAGACTCGTCTTTAGACCTCAATACCTTTAGATACTGGCGTCCTGGCAAGGATAGTACAAGCTGTGAATAGCCTACAAGGCAGCGTCAGGGCATTTTATAGCATGTGCCACTGGAAATGGGAGGGGAGACTTGAGATCATCCCATGGACAACTAGTCATTATTGTCAATGACGTCACGATGACCCCCGGCCCATCAGTCAGATATTCAAACAGGAAAAAGAAAGTATGTTTTATGATGATGATGACTTACTTCAAACATGTAAATAAGCAGGATATAAAACACAGATAAAGCATTGCCAAAAAGCTGAAGTGATCAACAATTCCACACATCAAACTCAGCGAACAACTCCCGTATGCATCAGATTATTTGTTATATGTTGGACGAGGAGTAGGAGGAAGTATACACTTATTTTTTCCTACCTCTTCTGACCTACTGTTAAATTAATTCAACTACTCTACATTTCAAACTCAATTCCCACTGTACTGTATAGTTCAAATTCAATGCAAGTTGTGCTGCACAATACATGCCTGGGCTAGTAATCCAAAGCACCCAGCATACTGCAGTATGCTAACATGTGTCAGCCCCCTGGTTATTTTCCCATAAGCTATGGAACGGTATGAAGAAAAAACAATTCCCGACCAACAAGGATTTCATGCAACAAATTCTTATGGATATGTTTATTCCAAGCGAAGGGTTGGATTGCCAAGAATATTCAGAGACCACAGGTTGGCCAATAGATTTAGACTTAGATTTATGGCTTGGGAAAATGAGTAACTTTCATGCTATGGAGAAGACAACTTATATACCGAAAAGTAAAAGCGAAACTTTTGATAGGGTTTGGGGCCCTTTTACCCAACTGTTAAGGAATGTTAATGTGTCTGATATGCTATGAAGGAACGACAATGGGAATCCATCAGAGATTCATGATCACTGATTTGCTCTTTGCTCTCAGCCAGATACGGCACAGATGTCTAGTTTTTTTTTTAATGTGAAGTTAAAAAAATAAGATAGATAAATGAATAAATAGCACATGGGCATTTTGCTGGTGATCATCTGTGGGTCGCTTTAAAGTACCTCTTAAACTGATGTGACTATGTGCACTTTCTAGGATAATGTTACTCCTGCCCAAATATATAGATATAGTATATATAGTTTTTCTTGTCGTGTCTTTACCTCTGTTTACATACTTTTGATGTAAGTTTGTGTAAGGTACATCTTAACATACTGTTAAAACATATTTCATTCAATATGATAAAGTTACAGATTTTGGCATGGACATAAGTAAAGGGTGGGGACAAATACTTAAAACGGATGACACACAAGTGGAGGGGGAGGAGGTCTGGGTCTGCCTTTGTGGCTGGCAGGGAGGTACCATCCTAACCTGGCCACATGCCATGGAAAGAAGAGGCGCTCGACAAAGAGATATGTGTTATAGTTTGGCTGTGATATGAACATCAGCAGAGGTTTCTGAATGTTAATGATTGAAATAAAATAAACTCATGGCCGCTTACTCCCCAGATTTCTGCAGTCAAAAACACACAGGCCGGGCCAGCTGAGTTGATTTCTTTGTCGTTGGGCACTCAACGCCACATGATTTGACTCACACTCATGATCCTCAACAAACGATTCAGTGATAGCAGAAAACTGTTTCTACGAAGGGTGTTTGAACACGGAGGAGGATGACAAGTGTAATGCATATTTGCTGCCTCTCTATTTCAATTTGTTTGTCTTGAGTGCTTTGATTTATTTCTGTTACTTACATTGTTGAACACTGGAGGTCAGGATTCAAGCAGGGTAGCACCTTTGATAAATGAAACAGGTTTAAAATCCAGTAACTGGTAAGTGTGGTGACCAGCGATACAGAGAAATTGCAAAGAAAAAGTCAGTGAGATGAGGATCCTCCAAAATAAGACTTTTATTGATGTATCAACAGAGTCTGAGTCAGGTCTGCAGAGTGACTGAAAATCTAACAAAAGCCTCCCTGTCTTTATACCATTTACAAATCTAGTGTCAGTCAATGTCCTGCTTTTAATCAGGGTCCTTGTTGCTCAGGACATGTTGGTGGAGCAGGAGCCTCTCTATCAACACAAGGATGACGTTAGGATGTCTTTAGTCATCCCCCTTTGACAGTCTAATGGTTGTCTTGATATGCTACTACTAATGCTGCTACTGTTTTCTGAATAATAATGGTTACACTTCCATGATGTAATGTCACTTGTCCTACTTTTGGGCATAAACAAGTTTATCTTCTACTAATGTTCTGTCCTGGTTATATGGCCTTGTGCTACTTGCCACAATTGCTTGTCACTCTAATCACATGAAATGACAGATACCCACATTTGTCCTTACATAATACCATATAAGAATATAAGGGGGCAGACATTAGCGTAGATATCCATGTTCAGGAAGTCTGGGGCAAGGAAGTTATACATCACACGTTAGGGATACATTTTTGGCATAATCGAGCTGGCATCAGCAGTGCCAGGGACTTCAGAAATAATCATTTCAGAGCGATGATGCTGTGCTTCAAATTGACTTTGTACATCAAGGTGAACAAGCTATGAAGAAATCATTCAATAGATACAAGTAATTGCAGCTTAGTGAGGCTTAGAATTGAGAAATGTTAGACATACGTATTTGTCAGCTATTCCTGAATTGTGCAAGGAATAGTTACATCAGTTCTGGTATCTTGGCAAATTTAGCATGCCCCCCCCGCTGCTTGTACGTGCGCGCGCGCGCACACACACACACACGCTTCCTGCTCCTCACTCGCCCACGCTAATGTCAATACAGTATGAGTGGTTGCTTAAGAACTACAAATTTATGTAATGTACTTTTCTCTTTTTTGACAACAGCCTATGGCTAAATTCTTGTGTGTGTGTGTGTGTGTGTGTGTGTGTGTGTGTGTGTGTGTGTGTGTGTGTGTGTGTGTTTTGTTTATTTTGATTTTTGCAACTTATGCTCCGATTCCTGTATAACTGCACTAATACCTGTTGAAAAGCATATTTATTTTCTACACTGGCATTTTTATGAGTGTGTTGCGATTGTATTGTCACTTTATGTAAAGCACATTGTGTTGCCTTGTGTATGAAATGTCTCGTATAAATAAAGTTTGACTTGACTGTTCTCCAAAAGATTACAAGGTACATAATAAGAATAGGAGAAGACGTATTGTTCAAAGGTTTTGGGCTGTGACACATGATAAATTGTGAACAAATATTGAACACAGCATTGAATAAATTAAATCTAAAAGAAAAAAGAGGATTTGAAGACACTGAATTCTCAATTTCGCTGAAGCATTCAAAGGAAAAAGGTACAAACATTTCATTCTATACCGCTGTGCTAATGTCATTAAGACACATTCCTGGACATTTTCTATAGTGTTTAGACTCTGTATATTAAAGAAAAACTAGCTAGAGACATCACCAGGACAGAAAATAAATACTGCAAGGATGAGATAACGTCAAAAGCATTTAATTAAAGAAACTCCACTGCACTTTTTTACATAATCCCCAGAAGAGCAAACCAGCACTCCTTGTTATGATGTCATTGTAAGACAATGGCATTTCTGTCATATTTTGGTTTGTTTATGCTTATTTTTAGCTCAAGTAATTCATTATGCCAATCACTGATAAAAATATTGTGGAAAAAAAAGATAACCTGCCTCTGTGTAAAGCTGGCGTTTTCTGCTCTGAAGAATGTCACTCACTCATCACCAACAACATTATCCTCAGGTAATTATTACTACTATTATTATCATTAGCCTTTCTGTAAAAGAAAAAAAAGACAGGAATCTCAATGACCAAAAATACCCATGACTTTATTATTTCCAAAATTGTCACATAACAATAAAACTAAATCAATATCAAAACACATGATTAAAAAAACGACACTTCAGTATTGCTCATGATGAGGACAAACACTTGTATTTGATTTTAACTGTGGGTGTACAGTGAGTAAAAAATGCCTAGACAGGTTGAGTCTCATTCACAAGGTTGCGTGTTGAGCTAGAAATGCTCTGATTCTTTGTAAGAGTTCTTTCTTCACGCTATCTGGTACGAGTGCTGAAATGAAAGGGGGTGGGGGAGGGGAATTAAAGTTACGAAACATTGACACAAGCAGACACCATCTGACGTCATTTCACTTTCGCTTTGCCCACTGAACAATACCTCTGCCCTTTGGTGTTACTTCTGTGACGAGGTCTTCCACTGTGACGTGCTCCAGCCCCTTTTCTCTAATCACATCTGAAGAGAACATACATTCTTTTCTTTAAATAATTGTAAGATATTTTCTTTGAGTGAAAACAAATGAATAAAAAGGACACTGTGTTCTTTCATAAAATATAAATTGGCAGGCTCCCATTCATAATTGTCTTAATGAATGCATTGCATTCTGCTTCCCTCACTCTCTGACATTCTCTCAAATGCACCATTTTAAAATGATTTTAGCACTCTTACTATACTGTACCTTTGCAGTGTGCTTTCAGCTGATCCTTCCACCCGCATTCCACCAGTTTTGCTCTGAGCAATTCTTTCAACCTAAGGACAACCATGTAAACTCAGTTTACGTACATATTAAATTTTCGTCTCACAAATGAGTGTTGTCTAAGTCAGATTAATCACTACTACTGGCCATTAATCACAGAAAGGATTGCTTACCGCTCCCGTTCTCCCATTTCTATCAACTTCTGGTTTATTGCAGCCCTCATTTGGGAATCTTTGCTCATATTCTAGGCTATCTGAAACAAAATAATAATAAAAGAGAACAACGCTGGTTTGAACTGGTATATTTGTAATTAAAGGGCAAGAGACAGCAATGGGTTTATTTTATAAATCTACCTTTCGGAGATAGATCAACCGGGGAGCACACTGTCCCTCTTTACAACTATACCGTAGTAGTACACGAAAGCTATGTAGTTCCGATTTCGCAGCTTTGAATTTGTTATCCATCGACCATAATGCCATCGAAAAAAACCTAAATCTGCCCCAGAATGTATATGGCGACATAATGTTGCTTGAAAATCGAAAAGAATCTCTACGTCTAACTATATACATGAAATATATTAGTACGAATAAATCAAGAACTCCCTTTCCCATAATCCATTTAAGCCTGTGTGAGCCTGTGTGTCCGTCTTAAAAAATCTCCGGGCGCTACAAACAGGAAGTTTATGTGGCGCACGCATGAGCTTTGCCGTTTTTTTTCCAATCGTGAATAAGACCGGTACACTTGTCAAGACATGGCCGCATCAAATTATTCCTTAAAGGTTAAGAGAGAGCTTTTGGATCCCAATTTTGAAAGTTACAGATTATCTCTGGACCCCATACCAATTTACACCGTTGAACTGGACGCTGGTGAGACGCTATAAAGATACAGTTAGCTTGCTTGCCTCCTTGCGCATTCTTATATTAGTCCAAAATATCTACCAATATATTTCTTATAACACAACGGTCCCCCTACGCCAACCAACAAGTTAGCTTAATGGTGATAGTGGCTATTTTTGAGCTACATATTTTAGTTTGCTATATATATTTGCAAACTGTTGGTGTTGCTACCGCGGTCTTCAGTTCCCAGATAAATTCAGAACTGATTAAAAGACAATGAGTAGAAATATGATACGGTTTTACATTATAATATGAACACGGCGCATTTTGACGTTCTGCGTTTTAACAGTACTGTTGATAAAACTTGGTTGCAAAAAGTGAAATATACAACGCTTTGTTTTGATAGCATATCTTAAGGTTTTGCATCCTTCCTATAGCTGTGGAAGAAGTAAAGCTGAAGGACAGTCAGTACACCCTGGACCATGTGCGTGCTTTTGGCATGTACAATTACCTGCACTTAGATCCCTGGTACGAGGACAGTGTTTTCTTTGTAGATTGCAAAGGACGGATTCTCAGTCTGACGGTCACTTTGGTAAGTGTGGGATCTAAAAGAATCATCTCAAATGTCAATATATGTCATCGATGTCTTCCTACACCAGGATCCCCAAGCCACATTCCTGTATAGTAATTTTACAGTACTGGATGAATATTGTGTTTCTAAATATGATGCGAGTCATATGAGTCGTTGAAGCTTTTTAGAACTTCTAACACACCAGTGGGTGGCGCCCGCTGGTGTGTTAGCAGCATCCAACAGCATTGGTTGCATCTTGACTGGTAATCTTAATGGAAAGTGAACCAAATGTTTAACTTCTAAACACAGGGTATTTCAGCATGACACATTAACATCAAGCTATCAAACTTGTTTTCTGGTCAGGATGTTGAAACACGGAGAGAGAAATGAAACTACAGCCTCACTAATAGGGAATTTAACACTGCCTAAAGTCCACCGTTTAATCCATTACATAAATTGGCTGAAGCTCAAACTCAAAAATAGTATTTTTTTAAACAGCTTAAGGGAGTCTGTATGTGAACACAGTGTTGATTAAAGAACTGATAAATGCTAATGTTCTGATTCTGTCACACAATGCAAAGACACCAACATGAGGGGCAAAAGAAAGACGGCGACCTTCTCAGCTTTCACGTCTAAGATGCAGAGACAACAATGATTATGATAAGGGAAAATTGGTGCTGCATGGCCATTTTCTGCCTGAACTGGGCTGAATGATAGTCATCAGACTATAATCTTAACAGACAGTGTTCTTTGCTTTCAATGGCATCATTGACGGACTCTTTATGAACAGCTGTTGTTAAAAATTCTAATTATAATGATCACATGATCATTACCGCCCCTGGCAAGTCTTTTGTGTACATTTGAATCAAAAGTGGTGCAAGCCATTGTACACAGGCCAATTCACAGTCAGTTTGGGGCATTAACAGTACAGATACTGGAGAAAATTATCTCAAAGGTGCATCACACATTATGCACTGCCATAATCAACATTGTCAAGCTCCATGGCAACAAGAGGGCAGTTGCTGCCCAGTCCTTTTGAATCCTAGTTTCTCTGCTACATAAGTAATTGATGTTCTTGTAGTATTGTATCTCTCGATGACTAATAACGTTCTGAGAGAAGTGGTGAATGCAAATCTTGCAAAAAGTCAAGTCATGTGGGAGTCTAGAAGAGAAATGATAACATTTTTTCTTTCTCTTTTGATGGACAAGTCTTGGTCTCAATCGCTGTTTCGCAGATGAGAGTCTAGTTCCTGTGGTGTTTTTTGTGGGTGGGGCAAATAAGTGCAGTATGTGAGTTGGCGTTTTCAATTTGACTTTCCATCGAAGATGTCAGTGGCTGCCTTTTTTTTTATTATTTAATCTGAAGACCAGTTACACACATAAGCATTCACCTTCTCTTTCTTTCATAGTTCAAAGGCTGACAATATTACAATGACCCTGTTTCATGTTGTGATATGTTATGAGTGGACTTTGTTAGAAAAATGCTAGATAATATAAATGTGTCCTTACATTTTTAATTACTCTTCTTGGAGATATTTGATGAACTCTATAAAAGCACAACCATCTGAAAATGGGTTGACGTGACATGTTGGAGGGATGATGTTACCAGTTTCTATATTAATCCTGTTATTTTACAACAGTTCTCTTGACTTCAAAATAGCTAGTAGAGGAGTAGTAATGCATTCACCTTTGAGACAAATCTGGGGCTTTTTTCCACTGAAGGCTATGTGTATTATATTTCTATTTTGGAAAAAATAAATCTTTTGTGTTTAATACTATTACTATGTTGTTTGAATCCAGGACACAGCCCTGGGGAAGCCTAAAGAAGTCTACCGTATGAACCCTGATGCCAGCCAGTGTGAGGATCGTCTGTGTGCCTCTCTCAGCTTTACCTCAGCTACCTGGGCAGCCTTCTCCGATGGCTTCGGCAGACTCTTCCTCCTCCGCACCAGCAAGCGAGGGGAGGGCTCCCATATCAAGTGGGAAGTAAGAATGGCAACTATAGCTTACTTCTCCAGCTTCTGCTTGTGTCCTATTTCCAGCACTGCGTGGCTGAAGTTTGTTGTAGTCTTATGTTGCCCTCTAGAAATTAGAATTTCTTAAGAGGGATGAAAAACACAGTTTGGATGCCCGCTCTACCAGCCACGCACTGGCACATGACTTGGTATTGTTCAGATGTCCTTTTCTATTCTGTTCCTTGGCTGGTGTAGAAAACTGCTAAATGATTCTGAACAGTCTGCAGTACATGTTTGACAATGAAATTCTCTCTCTCTCTCTCTCTCTCTCTCTCTCTCTCTCTCTCTCTCTCTCTCTCTCTCTCTCTCTCTCTCTCTCTCTCTCTCTCTCTCTCTCTCTCTCTCTCTCTCTCTCTCTCTCTCTCTCTCTCTCTCTCTCTCTCTCTCTCTCTCTCTCTCTCTCTCTCTCTCTCTCTCTCTCTCGCTCTCTCTCTCGCTCTCTCTCTCGCACTATGCCCAAAGTTTAACTTGGTTAAATTTTCAACCTGGTTGAAACTGGTCAACTTGATTGAACTTTGGGCACAGTGCACTGTAACAAATACTCACACGACCAATGGACACGAGGCAACCAGCCAGGCACGGAAGGCAAAATGGAGGAAAAGTTAATATTGCGTGTTTCTGAATTCCCTTAATTGTACAACGCAAGTTTACAATTGTATAGAGACCCCGGGAAGAAAGCCCTTACTTGGAAACTCGTTTCCAACCAAGTAGGCATACCAGATGTGTTTCAACAGTCGGGAACCTTGTAGGTAGGCAATATGTATAGCCTATACACTGATGAGCCAAAACATTATTATCACCTGCCTAATATACTGTTGGTTGTCCATGTTTGCTGCCAAAACAGCACCAACCCGTCAAGTCGTCAATTTTATTTGTATAGCCCAATATCACAAATTTGCCTCGGTGAACTTTACAGCAATAGAACATCCTGTCCTTATATCCTTGCATCGGTTAAGGAACAACTCCCTAAAAGGAACCCTTTAACGGGGAGAAAAATAGGAAGAAACCTAAGGGAGAGCAACAAAGGAGGGATCTCTCTCCCAAGATGGTCAGTTGTGCAATGGATGTTGTGTTTACAGAATAGAACACAATTTACAGAATATAACGTTAAAAGAGGATAATGGAAATATAATGGAATTATAAGATATATGAAGAATATGATGAGGCAGATGCCAAGCGGTGTCCAGATGCCACCGGAACAGCCTGGGACCTGAGCCACACAGCCACCATCACCATGTAGACCTGACAGGAGGACAGACTACACATGCACACACGGGAGACGCACATCACACTATTCACATACATGGGAGAAGAGACCAGATGAAACATTAGTCACACATTTGAGTGAGAGAAGGACACAACATTAAAACAGGATAACAAAATTATATGGATTTATAAGATATATGAAAAATGTGATGAGGAGGATGCCAAGCACTGTCCAGGTGGCGACCACCATCACCATGGAGACCTGGGAGGAGGACAGACTACACGTGCTCACAGAGGAAACTACACCATTCACATACACAGGGGAAGAGAAAGGAGAAGACATCATTCAGCAAGAGAGAAAAGACGTGAGAGAGAAGAACAGTTTGCAATAGTCAATTTCATTGGCAGAACAGTGCTTGGTAAATTCATTGAGACAGAAACTGAACCACCATGCAGTATAGGTGGTGAAGTACTCAATTTAAAGGCAACTAATAGTAGGTTAAGGCAAAAAGATGAGTTTTATTGTCTGATGGCAGCGGGCAAGTTATTCCACAAGAACGAGGCCTGATAGGGAAAGGCTGTGCCACCAGCTGGCTTATTTTTAACTTTGGATACACACAGGAGCCCTGTATTTGGATAGCGGAGAGCTCAAGATGGAATGTACAGTCCCCCCTTTTTTTCTCCCCAATTGTACTTGGCCAATTACCCCACTCTTCCGAGCTGTGCGATCGCTGCTCCACCCCCTCTGCCAATCCGGGGAGGTTTGCAGACTACCACATGCCTCCTCTGATACATGTGGAGTCGCCAGCTGCTTCTTTTCACCTGACAGTGAGGAGTTTCACCAGGGGGATGTAGCACGTGGGAGGATTACGCTATTCCCCCCAGTTCTCCCTCCCCCATGAACAGACACCCCGACCGACCAGAGGAGACGCTAGTGCAGCAGCCAGGACACATACCCACATCCGGCTTCCTACCCACAGACACGGCCAATTGTGTCTGTAGGGATGCCCGACCAAGCCAGAGGTAACACGGGGATTCAAACCGGCGATCCCTGAGTTGGTAGGCAATGGAATAGACCGCTACGCCACCCAGACGCCCGATGTACAGTTTAAGGAGATTAGACAGGTAAGATGGGGCAAGCCCATTTAGGATTATATAAGTCAGCAGACACACCTTGAAATCTGATCTAACATGGATAGGAAGCCAATGAAGGGAGGCAAAAATTGGTGTAATATGGTCAAATTTTCTAGTTTTAGTTAGGATTCTAGCTGCAGCATTTTGAACCATCTGAAGACTTTTAGTACTAGCATGTGGCAGACCTGAAAAAAGAGCATTACAGTAATCAAGTCTAGATGAAACAAATGCATGTATTAGAGTGTCTGCATCAGCCATGGATAGGAAAGACCGAATTTTAGCTATCTTACTTCGAGGCATGGACTCTACAAGACCCCTGAAGGTGTCATATGGTATCTGGCACCAAAACATTAGTAGCACATCATTCAAGTCCTGTAAGTTGCAAGTTGGAGCTGCCGTGGATTGGACTTGTTGGTTAAGCACATCCCGTAGTGCTCAATGGGATTAAGAGCTGGAGAATTTTGAGGCCAGGGCAACACCTTGAACGCTTCATCATTTTCCTCAAACTATTCCCGACCAATGTGTGCAGTGTGGCAGGGTGCAGTATCCTGCTGAAAGAGGCCTCTGCCATCAAGGAATAACGTTGCCCAGAGCATCACACACCCTCCACCACCCTGTTGTCTTCCCACAGTGCATCCTGGTGCCATCACTTCCCCAGGTAAACTGTGCACCATTACATGGCCATCCACGTGATCTAAAAGAAAATGGGACTCATCGGACCTTATTCCACTGCTCCAAGGTCCAGTTCCGATGCTCGCGTGCCCATTGTCAGCACTTTTGACAGTGGACAGGGATCATCATGGGCACTCTGACTAGTCTGCATCTACACAGACCCATACACAGCAGGTTGCGATGAAATGCGTGTTGTGACACATTCCTCCCATAACCATCATTAAAATTTTCTGTGACTTGTGCCACATTAGACCCTCTGTCAGTTTGGACTAGACGGGATAGCCTTCATTGCCCTCACACATCGATGAGTCTTGGGCACCTGATACCCCGTCACCGGTTTGTGCTTTATCCCCCCTTGGACCACTGTCAGTAGGTACTCGCCACTGCTGACCGGGAGCACCCCACAAGCCTTACTGTTTCAGAGATGTTCTGATCCAGTCCTCTGGCCATAACAATTTTGCCCTTGTCAAAGTTGCTCAGGTCTGTACTTCTGCCCATTTCTCCTGCATCCAACATGCTGACTACAAGAACTGACTACTCTATGAACTATGCTTTCCATCAAATCTACCCAGACCTTGACATGTGCCCTTGTTTGGAGATGATCAATGTTATTTGGTTCACCTGTGAGTAGTCATAATGTTTTGGCTCATCAGTGTATGATAAACAGCTTAGGTTTGTTATATGGTTTACGAAATGTTCCCCCTCAATAGCTCTACAGATCTATTAAAGTTTCCTAATTGAGAATTAAAGTTTCTTAATTAAGCATTAGTTTAGTTTTTTTGGCAACAACAAAACAAACTTGTCCTGCTAGAAGTTTTGAAGTCCTACAGGTTTTGAAAACTCCACCTGTTTTGTTCTGTCCTCCGTGCTTCACCCAGCAGCAAGTGCAGCTCAAACTGCATTGTGTTTGAAAGCAGCTTTTCTTCCTCTCTCTTTCTCTCTCTCTACACTCACCCACTGTGGTATAGACTGGGTTTTAGTGTTAATTAATTTAAAGCCCTCAAAAGGCACCCCGAAGCTACAAAATGATGTTTTCTCACAATTATGTTTTAAAATGTTCACATTGTAAGTTAACAGTGTTAGATTAAATTTAGAAAAGCAGAAGGCACGTACTTAGTAGATAATAGTTTACTGTGTTATATGATGAAATATTTACATATTAAATTCCTATTGAAGTAGCACTGGACAGCATGGGCATCAAAGTATCAGAGGGTGCTTCCTCATCAAAAAATGACACAACTTCTGGAAGTGTGCTTACAGTAATGAACAATGAACTCATTGACGAGAGCAGTCTTTGTAAATTTTATCACAGTATCACAAGAGACCTGGTTTTACTTACAAATGTGGATCATCATTCTGTATGTTAGGTGTTTTGTTGCATTTATTCTATCTGCCCAGTCACCAAGAATCAGTGTTG
Source organism: Lampris incognitus (assembly GCF_029633865.1). Classification (NCBI taxonomy): domain Eukaryota; kingdom Metazoa; phylum Chordata; class Actinopteri; order Lampriformes; family Lampridae; genus Lampris; species Lampris incognitus. Next base: position 23,171,201 of record NC_079228.1, read on the forward strand.
GAGTACTAATATGCATTTTCATTTTATTATTGTAGAATAGCAGTATCAGTGGTGTGGGGTTACCTGTAGTGTGCTACCAGGTAAACCTGCAGTGACAAGGCTAGGTCTGAGCCAAGACAGGAGTGCAAATTCCGCTCGATGTGTTTCGTTTAAAGATGATACCAAGATTGAAAATAACTAATAGACAATATGCATTGGCACAGTCACAATTCAAGCCTATCCTCTTAGCCTCTAATGCACTTATTTCTATAATAAAGGAATACCATATTGAGATTGCATTTTTCTGGCAGGAAAGCTTAACATTTGTAAAGCTCATTAAAGGCTATTGCAATGCTTACTTGATGCTCATGGTTAATGGTGTGGCTATTATTAAAATGTCTTCTGCAAGTGATGCAGTTTAGATGCTCTTCTCTCTCTTTTCAATTAGAAAATGACATGGCATGGCAAGTCATTGTGCATAATTTTCATTGCTGAAGTTAAGTGCCATTCTAATCCTCTGCCATTTGTTTGGCTGAACAAAAGGTACTGTAATCAGTGTATTCCTCCTCTTGATTCCCTGCCCTAGTGCTTTTCACAACACCCCCAGACCTTCACAAATTCTTTAACAATTGCAGTGTAAGGCATTTAACCAATGCTCTTAACCAAGGCAACTAAAAAAGAGTGTTACAGAACAATGCTAGGAGGAGAAATATAATAAAATGAGGAGGGCCTCTCAAGATTAGTTGCTCAACTGACTTCTAACTCTTATCCACTGGATTCATATCAGAATGGTTCTTTCGGCTAAAATATGTTTCAATAGAGGTAGCAGTGATGCCTGGTAGTTGGTGGGATCATTCCAACATTACATATTCAATGCCTACATTGTCAATCAGTAGCCATAACTGACTTACATTTGTTTGTTTTTTGGATTTGATTTGCTTCATTAATCCTCCAAGGCGACCCTCAGGTACGAGGGATGACGTGCACTCTGCACCAAGGATCCTGCTTGGTCCTCCTTTGGGGATGATTTCGCATCACTAACTACTAGGCCATCCTGCGCACCATGCACACTATAGTGCTTTTATTGGTTGTGTTGTCTGTTTTAGCTACACATCCTCACTTGTAAATTTTTGTGCCTTTAGCCGCTGTTCAACGAAGCAATGGGGGAGCCGTTCACCATCCTCCACAGCCTCTCCCACGTTCAGGCTGGGGTGCACACCATGGAGGTCCTGCTCCTTCGAATCCAGAAGGACTCGGAGGAAACCAAAGGAAGTGGGTACTCTGTGTCTCTTGAGTGGATCACAGTCTCCAATACTGCAGGACAGGGTGAGCAATTTACCAGCCATAATGTGTTTTTTATTAATTGAGTGCACAGCAAAATTAGACAGTCATGTAATTAAGTGTTGGGTACAAATTAAGATTTCAAAATGTCTTTGATGTAGTTTCCCCTTCAAGTGTGTTTTTGTTTTTACTATTATAGTATTAGGGTGGCACGGTGGTGCAGTGGTTAGTGCGGTAGCCTCACAGCAAGAAGGTCAAGAAGGTCCTGTGTTCGATCCATGGGGTAGTCCAACCTTGGGGGTCATCCCAGGTCATCCGCTGTGTGGAGTTTGCATGTTCTCCCCTTGTCTGCGTGGGTTTCCTCGGGATGCTCCGGTTTCCTCCCACAGTCCAAAGACATGTAGGTCGGGCGAATCGGCTATACTAAATTGTCCCTAGGTGTGTATGTGGGTGTGTGTGTATGTCGGCCCTGTGATGGACTGGCGGCCTGTCCAGGGTGTCTCCTCGCCTGCTGCCCAGTGACTGCTGGGATAGGCTCCAGCATCCCGCGACCCCGATTGGGATAAGCGGCTTGGATAATGGATGGATGGATATTATAGTATTAATCGTCAATAGACTACATCAATTATTGTTAATTAAAGCATGCTGAGAAATTGCATAGTCCTACATAACCATTTGAATGAGTTCAATTATTTTGTCCAAATTTGTGTGTCCTGAAGCAAACTTTGGCAAGGAGAATTTTCATTAAAGGTCTTGGCATTTGCAGTGAGTAAAAAATACACCTGACTAATCACCAAAAAAGGTTGGCGAGACGGAATGAAAAATAGGATGGTCAACAGCTTTTTGGTTCCTGGCTCAGGTCATAAGATTTCCAAAAGCAGCCCTTTAATATTAGCTGACTTCGGCTTGATCTTTTGTCATTGTCTCAGTGGTAGACGAAGTCCAGATATTGTTTTTGCTAATTAACCATCCTGGATTTTCATTCTTGTTTCGCTAAAACTCTGCTCTTTTCAGCCAGGTTTTATTTTTTTTCTGTTGAGTGAGTCTGTGGCTCTCTAATTGAATTTGACATTTAACACCCCTCGGAGCAGTATAATATCAGTATTATTCTTTTCTCCTTACACCCACACAAAGTATTTATGTGAACAACAACGGCTCCATCAATATTTGAATATGAATAAATCAGTGTTCTAATCTGTCATATCAAGAATTAACAATCAGTTAACAGTGATATTTGAAGTGATTTTTTTTTATGATCCATGTGGTTTTTGAGCTTCACTTCCTTATTTCTGTACCGTTACTAGGGGTAGCAGTAAATTGTTTTAACTGTCTACTATCATTCATTAATTATCATTTGCCATTCAACAGTAGTTGTCTTCTTTCACAAATTAGATATCTCATTTGGAAACAAACTTCTTTTTTTATTTTTTTTTAAGGTCTGGTTTTTCCTTTGACATGTTAATATCTTAGATAAAAATAAAATTGTGATAGTGACACCTAATATTATACAATGATATACAGCTCAGAGTCAATACAAATTGTTATTATCTCCGCCAGGCAGTAGCCTGAAGGGAATTATGCGTTTGGTTGTGTGTGTGTGTGTGTGTGTGTGTGTGTGTGTGTGTGTGTGTGTGTGTGTGTGCGCACGCGTGCGTGTCCATGTCCGCAGCTAATCTCATAAAACACTGCCTAAAATCTTTTGTGCACAGTTATGAGTGTTGGATGAAGAGCCTCTTGTGGTTGCAGTGATTCACTACAACTACTACTGCTATTTTCGGCTGCTCCCGTTAGGGGTCGCCACAGCGGATCATCCGTTTCCATTTCTTCCTGTCCTCTGCATCTTCCTCTGTCACACCAGCCACCTGCATGTCCTCTCTCATGACATCCATAAGCCTCCTCTTTGGCCCTCCTCTTTTCCTCTCCCCTGGCAGCTCCATATTCAGCATCCTTCTCCCAGTATACCCAGCATCTCTCCTCCACACGTCCAAGCCATCTCAATCTTGCCTCTCTTGCTTTGTCTCCAAACCGTCCAACCTTGCGGTTTGCAGCAACCTTGGTTGCGGTGATTCAAAACCTTCAAAAGAAGTTTGTTCTCGCTATCACTGCTCCCTCTGTCCATTCACACTCTAGTTCGCTCACGTGTGCATGTGCGACTCACAACTATAGTTGAATCAGATCAGGCAGTGACAGTGTCAAAACCAAAACATTATGTATTCGGGTATGAGTCTTGAAAGTAAACAAGAAGTCGATCGTATTTTGCAAGTCAGCCAATCATTCACTGCTGATCTCAGCAAAGGAGAACTGGATGAACACTGGATGAACTAAAAATAATTCACCTTATTCACCTCGCCACCATGCGGAAGTGCCATAGTCTCCAATGTTAAAACTCTGCTATAAAAATACAGTTTCAAGGATTAATTACAGTCACGGCTGCAAATCATCTTGGTAATTAGAATAAAACATTTCCCATGGCTGAGCTGTGTTTTCTTACCGTTGTTTCATGAATGAAAGTCAGCCAACAGCAGCCATTCACCTTTATCATTTTATATAATGAAAACCACAACGGTTAAACACATTTGAAGTCTTAATAAGGGCTTTGAAATTATGGTAGCCTGATCTCTGTCATTTCATGTCAGACTTGGTTGCTTTCATGCGAGGGTCCACCAAGGAGGCTGCACATCCACAGATTGACAGGCAAAATATTTTTATTAGGTAGAATTTTTAGCTTGAGCGCTACATATTAAGACATTTTTTTTATTAATCTTTACCATTCAATAGACTCGGGCGCTGCGCAATGGCAGGAAAAACACAAAAAAAAAAGTGTCCCTATGTGTGTGTATTTCCCTTCTCCCAGTAGGCGAAAAAAGGGTTTGTTGCCAAGTTCGAACACTGGAAAAGGTTAGATACGTATGCCTGGCAGAGATCTGCACTCTCCTGAGTGCCCTCTTAAAAGGTGGTTTGAATGTCATTGAGGACAAACTGATAACCCTTACCCTAACCCAGATGTAGACTGTAGAGGGCTGTTGAAGTTCATCCTTTGTCATCCACCCTCAGGCCAGGAGAAGAAGTACGAAGTGAGTAAGAGGAGGGTCCTGATGGGGAAGTCGGTGCCTCACTACGCAGCAGTGGAGCCGCAGGGCAAGGGCCTGATGGTGGCCTCAGAGAAACCCTTTGTCCTCACACATGTGGATGGTCAACCTGTGGAGCAGCCTGCTAGCGAACCCATGGAGGTGGAGACAGCAGGTGGGTCAAAGGTGGATGTAGAAGAGGGTTGCCCATAGTAAGAACATCTGGTTGGGTGGTAAATTACCATTAGCTGCCAAACCCGCTGCAGGAAAATTATGGCTGTCGATAGGAAGTTAATCTCTTACGCCATCCACTTTGTCAAGAAACTTGTCATGCAGAGGTCATTTTCCATTCAAACATTTTTTTTTGTAGGCTGATAAATTTGAAGTTGGTTAAATTTGAATCCAAAAATCCTAAAGCACTCTATTTGGTCTCTTTGGGTACAATCCATTGGCGCAATCAGTTCGAAGGAAAGATTTTGACCTGTCTTGATACAAGACGTATTAACAAAAAGACACAGCAGCAAACATCCAGTTGGTTTTTGATTTTATTTTGATTTTCATCACAATTACCCCATGATCTGCGTGGGCCTGTCATCATTTTTCTTAAATCTCTCAATGGCACCTGTCTCTTTTAAACCTCAGAGTAGATAGACAATGAATGAACATAAATCTGTTGAAATGACAGACTGACAGACTCCCCTCATGAGAGATGTATCGTCGAATACAATCAGAGTTTTTTCTTTTGCGTCTCCTTGGTGTGACTGTCTGGCTGAAGTGGGATTCAACATGAAGTTATAGCCACGTGTTTCCTCAGAACATTCAGTCCCTCCATTCATTACCTTCAAGAGCCCCTGGGGTCAGATGCATACTCACTAGTTGGGTTGTCGTCATAGAAACAACAGAACATCTATTGCAAGCAGAATTTATTCCAGCGAGACTGGATTCTTTTTACAACAGGGGAAGCTGTGAACGTGTACATAGTCTGTACTTCCAAGACATGCATTTCTAGACCCTGACCGACACGTGTTGGTATAAGCATTGTATTAAAACCACCTGCATCATAGGATATTAATCCTTTTTATTTTGTTCTCAGCTAATGTGGTGGAACAATCAGTGAAACACCAAATTACTGGCTATAAGGACAATAGATACAAAAAAACATAAAAGATCAAATCGGTAAGAAATTAGAAGAAAAACAATGTGTGTGTGTGTATGTGGGTGGGTGAATTTCACACTCCTCTTAAAGTCCCCTATTGTCCTCATTACATAATGGGCTGCTGATTCCAAAATGGCTTACTTTCAGTCTTTCACATGCAGCCAAATCCCTATCCTGAAAGTTTGTGATCAAATTGAAATATGGACTTAAAAGCGTAATGGCTCAAAGATCTTTTAAAATTTTTTAATTTTTAAAATTTAATCTAATTCATCCATCCATCCATTATCTGAACCGCTTATCCTGCTCTCAGGGTTGAGGGGATGCTGGAGCCTATTCCAGCAGTCATTGGGCGGCAGGCGGGGAGACACCCTGGACAGGCCGCCAGACCATCATAGGGCCGACACACACACACACACACACCCCCATTCATACCTAGGGACAATTTATAAATTTATTTCTGATTTTTCCCCTTTTTTCTCCCAATTTAGTGGCCAATCGATCCCTATTTTAATTCAAACACCCACCCTCGTACTGCATGCGTTCGCCAACTGCATCTCTCCGGCCGGCAGTCTCGAAGGAGACCGCCTCCCCACTTTTGTGACAAGGCGACTCCAGGCCGAACCACTGTTTTTCCGACACACACAGAGATGCATTCACGTGACGAACACAAGCCGACTCCGCCCCCCTCCCGAAGACAGCGTTGCCAATGATTGCTGCTTCATGGAGTCCGGGCATAGTCGGATCTGACGAGACCGGGGCGCGAACCCCAGTCCCCAGTGGGCAACTGCATCGACGCAAAGCCGATGCTTAGACCGCTACACCACCGCGGACTCTCATACCTAGGGACAATTTAGTACGGCCAATTCACCTGACTTACAATTAATTTAATTAAATTTAACGAAGTCTAATTTTAAATTTTAAAATTTTTCAAGATCTTCTAAAGCTCTTTTAAAGATCTTTTTTTCCCATGGCATTTAGAGGAATATTAGAGGAATATGTTATCTTGAATCACAGGTTTCACAGTCCTGGGGCACACATTACAAATATTTTGTCAGTTAATCAAACTTTCAGAACGTTTTCCTTTTTGTAAACACCATCACAAACCCTAATAAGTAGATAATGGTTGTCCATTTTATTTTTCAAAAGATCCTAGAAGTCCAACTGAGATAAGATGCATGTGTTGATGATACTCAGGCAAAATAACAGCAGTTTTGTGCCCAATCCTTTTGTCAGGACTCTGTGTGTCTTCTTCTGTAATGGAAGAGCATTACGTGTCAAGAGGACGGCGATATTGACAGAGATGTGTCAATGGTGGGTGAGGATTTAGATCAGGGGGGTTTAAGTGGGCATGGTCTTGTCGGTCACATCAGCTGGAGGGGGGAGGGAGAGAGAGATGGTCTTAATGGGTGCAGAGATGGAGAAAAGAGGGGAAGTAGGAGACTAATTACCACCTAGGGAGGGAAACTTTTTTTCAAACTTATATTTATTGGAGTTTGCATTTTACAAATCACAGAATCAACATATGAAATAAATCCAGTATTCTTTCCATCCCTCTCCTGCTCCCTAACATGTGTCCAACCCCCCCCCCCCCCAACATCATCCAAAATGACATCAAGTACAAATAAATATACGACAGATATACAAAGACCTCATTTACGTTAACACAGACAAGGAAGAAAAAAAATTATTAATAAAAAAAAATACACTAATTTTTAAACTAATTCTTAATTAGACTGCTACAGTTCTGCGCCAACCAAGAAATGACTAGGTTATGAACTATCCCAGTCCATTATTTGGGTTAGGTTATCATAGTAGGTAAGAAAAGGCCTCCAGACTCTGGCTTCATATTGAAACCCTTTCTCTTCTTGGAACATCTAAAAGCCAAGGCATCCTGGGGAAGGCAGCCAACCTGCAACGTGTCCGTGTGTCATTCTGGTCTTTTTTTTTTTCTGTTTAATCTTCCCGTTGTATTGTCCAAAAGAAAGCCTGAAGGAATATAAGAAGGCTGAATTAACGTTCATGCCCCAGTGATGTTCCTTTTTGGTCATCGCTGCAGTTTTTCATATTAAAATTACACAAACAAATCAGCGCTACAGTATTTGATGTATTGCAGCTGCACACATGCAGCAGGAATTCTGGCGGTACTTTGCTTTAAACCAACAAGGTGCAAGGAAGGAGTAGCAAAAGAAAAATAAATCTTGCACATCTGGGTGGAAGATAAAAAACAGACTTGAATGCATAAAACCCAGTGCATTTTGCCACATGCCTTTGTCAGGAATACCACACATGTAGCAAGTAAATCCATGCTTTTAGAGATTTGTGCCTCCCTTAATTAAACAGTTCACTGCTTTCGGTGTCCAGACAGACTGAATGGGGACCTGAATTTTAAGTAACCCATTCAGATGAATTCAAACGTCTTGCTCTATTCTTGCAGCCTGTGCAAGCTAAATGTAGAGTCACTGTTCTGTTCAGGTGTCGGGAAGTGGCATAGCGGTGTCGGGCAGCGGCATAGCGGATCATCTGAGGCTCTCACCGAAGGCATGCATTGAAGTTGGAAATATAAAGCTAGTATTAAGAAATGTATCAAAAATACAATCCCTCTGCCGATCCCTTTGTTACCCTTTATTTGGCATGGCGGTCTGTACCGTTGCCTACCTATACAGAGATCACCAGTTCGAATCCCCGTGTTACCTCTGGCTTGGTTGGGCATCCCTACAGACACAATTGGCCGTGTCTGTGGGCGGGAAGCCGGATGTGGGTATGTGTCCTGGTCGCTGCAGTAGCGCCTCCTCTGGTCAGCCGGTGAGCCTGTTCGGGGGGAGGGGGAACTGGGGCGAATAGTGTGATCCTCCCACATGCTATGTCCCTCTGGCGAAACTCCTCACTGTCAGGTGAAAAGAAGCAGCTGGCAACTCCACACGTATTGGAGGAGGCATTTGGTAGTCATCAAGTCTGCAGTCCTCCCCGGATTGGCAGAGGTGGTGGAGCAGCAACCGGGACAGCTCGGAAGAGTGGGATAATTGGCCAGATACAACTGGGGAGAAAAAGGGGGAACATTTAAAAAAACAATCCCTTTGAATCATCTCCAGATGAACAGGGCCCTTTCATGCCCCTTCTGATCAGGCAAAGTTTCAAAAGGGTGATATTCTTGAAATATCCATCACTAAACAGAAGAAACATCAAACAACCTTTCTGTCTTGTTTATTAAAATGTAATTAGTAGATATCACCCCAAGTAGCATGTTTGACACTCAATGAGACTGCAAAACTGTCCCGTGATCAAATTTGTGGCGGAATGCAGAATGAATGTACCTGCTCGCCAATGTCAGTTTACCGAGCAGCTGTTGTTTGTTCTGGTTGGACTGAGGGACACACTTGGCCTGCCGGTTGTACATATTCCAATAGAGGAGATGGTCAGAGGCCAATGCCTGGAATAATTGGGTTCATTAAGAGGCAGGGCCTATAATTGCAAAACATGTCAGTCTGTGTTTAACTTTAATTCATCACGCTGTGTGGCCATGCTTTGGCCATTATCCTTTTAATAAATTACACAGAACGTTGCTGTTACTGCTTTGTTTGTAGCCGGTTTTGGCAATCAGTTTCAAAGAATTGCCTGTTAGCTGGTGGAGAAAGGACGGTTGGGGGGTGGGGGGGTTGTTACTCACAGTATACTAATTACAATATTTATTGCTACCTACCTCAATGCTCCCTGATCAAGCATTCACATCTTATTTCAGATTCTGAAATGGCTTTAAAAATGCAGTTGTTGCAAAACCACTGCAGGAGAGTTGATTTAGTTACCTTATTATGAAGTAGGCCTTAAAAAGCTCACAAACTGCCCAAAAAATGCCGTTCAATATTAGTCCATCTCCCATTTTATACAACGTTCTGCAGTAATCCACACATTGTATTTGATGTTTTATGCTTGACTCTGTAACAGATGGGCCACTATAAAACAAGAATACCATTAATGCTTCTGCTGTACACTCATTTTATTTTCCCTGTTTTAATCTAGATCCCATTTACTTCTGGCAGCAGACAGCGGAGGATGTCACGGTATCTGTGCGTATGCCAGAGGGCATCACCAAAGATGAGGTGCGGTTTAGGTTGACAGCAGATACTGTGAGCTTGGGGGTACAGGGCTTCGCCGCCTTGCTGAAGGGGAATTTGCATGCTCCCGTGGAGCCAGAGGCCAGTGCCTGGATCATCAAAGATGACAAAAGGTCAGTGGCCCATGGTTCTTGGATTTGAGTGTGAGATAGAAAAGTGACCGTAGATGTCACACCCCAGCCATGTCTCTTTCCAACAAGATTGCCACTAAATGATTTCTGTGAACAGTGAACTTTAGGTTATTTACATAACCCCGGTTCTCTAAGTAGCATGAGTGAGTGTCTCGCTATGATAACGCCCCTTGCGTGCCCTCAAAAGAAGCCTTTATTACATTACACAAGCCTTTAGCCTTGATGATGCATATGCCATAGGAGGCCACCAGCCCTCCCCCTGTATTAAGAGTTGACATACCGTCATTCACTATCCAAAAAAAAAAATGAACCCACCGCTTCCTTACTTCACAGCAGCAAGGAGGGTGGTTTGGTAAGACATTCACTCATGTTACTTAGAGAACTTGGGTTATGTAAATAACCTAAAGTTCCCTTCTATAACATAGTGTTGTGTCTCTATGCCTCTCACTCTTCAAATACTCACCACTTGCAGTCATAGAGTGACCTAGTGGACGGGACTCTGGTGCTTTGGATAGTATCAATAACATTCTGAGGGATACTCACCATCTTTCATGTTAGACTTCTCAGGGGCCAAACCCAAAGAGACAGTCTCTGGGTAAGGGTTGAATATTTCTCCCCGCGCCTGAGACGACAGGCCTCTGCGGAGGGGCAGTGGGACCAGTTCACTGCAAAGGAGTTGAGTTATGTCCTCCAACCAATGCTCCCTGTCCAATGCGGGGCTATCAAAAGTAGAGATAGGACTTCCTCATGGACTTTCACCAGAGTTGGAGATATTAGAGTGACTGGAGGAAAAACAAAGTAGAACACGGGGCCACTTGCATGCCAACAATCAGTTGTCTGATTGTGTTGAGAGAAAAACATGGGAGACTGAGCATCTTGATGTATGCTCAATAATCCAGGTAAGAAAATCAAGGAAGGTTGAATCAGTTCGTCTAAATACAAAGTTTATTGACAGATACGTTTCATCACTCAACTAAGTGACATCTTCAGTTTAAACTTACTGCAGGCATCCCCACCCCTTATAAACAACACAGTACAATACAGTTGCCTACGGCCAAAACCATTAACCAGTTTCATATGCAAATATGGGTGTGACCAATAACTAGAGTTTCAAAGGCCATGTGTACTATTCACAGAGGATGAGGGAATGTTGCAATCACAGCATTTTAAGATGCAACCGATGTATTACGACCGAAACTAACAACCAGTTTCATATGCAAATATGGGTGTGACCATTACCTAGAGTTTCGATGGCCATGTGTACTAGTCACAGAGGATTGGGGAATAGTTGCAATCACAGAATTGTAAGATGACGACAGATGTACTCTTAGGCCCCTCCATCGGTTCAGGGATGGTCATTCCCTCTTAAATAGATGGCCTCTTTGACTCCTTGTTCAAACCATCGTTCCTCCCTATCAAATCAAATCAATTTTATTTGTATAGCCCAATATCACAAATTACAAATTTGCCTCAGTGGGCTTAACAGCAACACAACATCCTGTCCTTAGACCCTCTCATCGGATAAGGAACAACTCCCTTAAAAAAAACCTTTAATAGGGAGAAAAAATAGGAAGAAACCTCAGGGAGAGCAACAGAGGAGGGATCTCTCTCCCAAGACGGACAGCGTGAAATGGATGTTGTGTTCACGCAATTTACATAATACAACATTGAAAGAGGATAGCAGAATTATAATGGACATACAATTTATGAAGAACATGATGCACAGGATGCCAAACAGTGTCCACATGCCAACAGAACAATCCAGGACCCAAGCCACGCGACCAGCATCATCGTGTAAAAAAAAAAAAAACTTATGTGAGGAGAGGAAGGACAGGCAGCATCCAAAAAGCGACCACCATCACCACAGAGACCTGGGAGGAGAACCGACTGCACATGCACGCAAGAGAGACTCACATGACACCATTCAAACACAGAAAAAGAGAAAGGAGAAGACATCATTCAGAGAGAGAGAAAAGACATGTTAGAGAAGAGAACAGTTTGCAATAGTCATTAGCCATAATCAATTAAGTCATCAATTAGTCATAATCTATACTCTGTAATCTATACTCGATAATCTCGTCGGCAGAACAGTGGTTGGTAAATCTTTGAGACCGAAAACCAACCCGCCATCCAGTACAGATTGTGAAGCACTCAACTTAAAGGCAACTAATTGTAAGCTAAGGCAAAAAGATGAGTTTTAAGTTTGGATTTAAAGGACTCAACAGACTCTAATTGTCTGACGACAGCAGGCAGGTTATTCCACAACAATGGAGCCCGATCGGAAAAGGCCCTGCCACCAGCTGACTTCTTTTTAACTTTGGGTACACACTATCAAGGATGTATACATCCTCATCCCTGAAAGAGTGGCCACTGGCCTGTAGATGGGTGTAGACTGCGGAGTCCTGGCCTGACGTGTGTTAGGGCCCAGACACACCAAACCGACATCAGAGAACTAGCGGCGATGAAGGCCGACTGTTGCGTCGCCTCATGTCGCCTGCATCTGGGCCAAAAGGTAGCACTCGAACACACCGCAAAGACTACAGCCAATGTTCAACTAGCTTGTACGTTCTGCGCCTGCGTGAGAGGAAATAACTCTCCATACCAGCAGGTGGCTGTAGTCTGTATTCGTCATTCAGAATTTGAAACCGGAAGACCCAGGACTGTGGCTATACAAACCGTAAACAAAGCAGCGTTTGCTTACCATTTTCACTCAATTCTCGCTCACTACAGACGCTGTCGTAATATAGCTACTTCTAATCGAGACTACGTCTGATTAAAAAGTTGCAACTGTCACTGGCGTTGTGAAAATATTAGCTTCTAGAAATGTTCAGGTGAGATGAAGATGAAAAATGAGAAGTGCCTCCTGTGTGTGGCCTCATGTCTTCGTCGTTTGCTTGCTTTCTTAACGTCCAATCGGTACAAGTCTTTTTCTCCTTCCTTAGTGTCCAACCTCTCATACAACTCACCATACACTTTTTCCTTTGCCTTAGGCTGCATCTCCTTGTACTCCTGTCTACTTTCATCTCTCTGACTATCCCACTTCTTCTTAGCCAACCTCTTCCTCGGTGTACGTTGCTGTACTTCTTCATTCCACCACCAAGTCTGCAGGCCAGCCAGCCAATTGGCTGGCATAATGTAATAAAGGCTTCTGTTGAGAGCACACATGTGGTCTTCCCATAATGAGACATGAAACGAATGCTATGAAAGAGAACCACAAACTATAGCTTTCACCATGGGGCGCTGTTTCCAGATGCATTTTCTGGGGGTTTTTGGTTTTCCTTTTTTCTCCACTTTCAGTTGGATTCCATTGTTTGAGAACAGATCCTTGAAACCAAACTTCTCTTACAACTTTAGGATCTTAGAGCTGACCTGAAAAAAAGGATTTTAGCGCATTTTGGAATGAAATATCACTTGAAATGTAATGTATTCATCCACCTCCCCAGGAATGGAGAGGGATTATCCAAAGGAGTTGAATCAAGTGCAACTGGACTTGGTATATATAGTCCAGTTGCACTTGATTCAACTCCTTTGGATAACCATGACCTGGATGAATGAGAACATTCACAGACAATGGAGAGGGATGTATGAAAGAGCTCAGTTATTTCTGAGTTGGGGGTCATTCATAGGACTTAGCAACTATCAGCAGCATCAGTATACATCCTAATGCATACTAAAACTGTTATATAGATGGGACCACTCTGATTTAAAGCCAGCCTTATGATGGCTGACAAGCATGATGCCACCATGTAGGTGAACTGAAAATAAAGCTTTTAATCCATTCACATATGAATTTGGCCTCATCAGAAGACCTCCTGTCTCTCAATGTGTGCACTCTCCATCTTCCCACTTCCTGCTCTTTTCAGACTAATCCTGTGATGCTCCATTCACAGTGAAAACATTTCTTACTGCCGGTCTTCACAATCTGTGATCCATTTGGATAGTGAAAAGCTCCTACTCGTGTGTGTGTGTGTGTGTGTGGGTGGGTGTGTGTGTGGGTTGTGTATTAAAGACTGAATGGAGGACTGAGTTAGAGAAGAATATTGTGTGTGTGTGGGGGGGGGGGGTTGTGTATTAAAGACTGAATGGAAGACTGAGTTAGAGAAGAATATTGTGTGTGTGTGTGTGTGTGTGTGTGTGTGTGTGTGTGTGTGTGTGTGTGTGTGTGTGTGAGAGAGAGCGAGTGAGAGAGCTTGATCTTGTTCATGTGTGTCTGTCTCTCTCTGCTTGTTTGTCCTTTGCATTTGTGTCAGCATGTGCGAACACGCAGATGTATGCTGATGTGTTTTCATCAACCCGTGTGCACATCACATGGTCACAAGGAACTAATCGGTACCCTTGGACCATACAGGTACTGAGTACTCTGCTGAATTATGTAAAAGTCAGTATGGCTGACCAATTTAATGTAGTGAATTGGGTTGCCAACAGTAAAAAAAAAAAAAGAACATGTTTCAGGTGAGGCAGCAGCAGTACCCCACCAGCTTGTTATAGTCTCACTTTTTCCTGTATGGAGTTCCCTCTAAACACTGCCCCTCCATGTATGTCTAGAGATGGTATCATATTTTAATGATATAGCTATTTTGAGCTTTTTGCATTGAGATGGCCTTTTACATTGTGAATGTCTTCAGGGAAACATTGCTGAAATTGTTTGCGTCGATAATGCTTTTCTATGGGGCATCATGGCAGCCAAACCAAAAAACATAAAAAGGGAAGTTTTGATCCTGCTCTCAGACAAGCTAGCAATGCATAGTTTGGATGGGAATCTTGAAGCTGGGTATGGGGTTTGCGTGTGTGTGTGTGTTTGCACTGTCTGACTTTGGATGTTCTTTTTTATATGAATATCTTACAGGGGGAAAAAAAGAACTTCTATTGTCTGTATTGACAGCATCTTCCCCTACCATCAGGGAATGCTCTTTATTTTCACTGAGCGGTCTTTGTGGTTAGACAGCTGAGCCCTCCTCCTCTTCTCCTTTTGTCTGCAATGAATTAAATATCTCACCTGTCGCTTTTCTTTCACATCATCTCACCATACCGTTTTCCAAATATAGACCTCCATATTATCTATGGCACACAGTAGTATTATTATATATTTATTACTCTGCTAATGTCCTGCCTGTTCATACTTAATGACAAGTGCCCTTGCTGTCATGCTATGCAGCTGCATTTAGCAATACAAATTAATTAATTGGAACTCTCATTGTGTGTGTGTGTGTGTCCCCTATCTCTGTGTCCGTCTTGTTTTCAGGTGTGTACATGTGTGAATATGTGTCTGTATGATATGTGTTTGTCTGGCTAATTGTGTTTTTTGTGTTTCCATAGCTTGGAATTGACCCTTCAGAAGCGCAGTGAGGGGCCCATGTGGCCTGAGCTGGTAATGGGGGACAGGAGAGGGGAATATGTAGTGAGCGAGGAGCAGGCAGCCCTCATCCATGACAGGCTGACCCACCTTACCTCTGAAGACCTGGTTAGTTTCTCTCTCTGTTTCTCTCTCACTGAACTTCACTTCACTAAATTCCTTGTGTAATCTTTCAACAATCTTTCAGCAGAAACTTCATTAAAATTAAAGTTTCTGACACATGCTGTTTAATGCCATAAAATAACTAGCCATATTTGTAGTCAAGAAATGGACTATAGATAAGATATACACTACCGTTCAAAAGTTTGGGATCACATTGAAATGTCCATATTTTTGAAGGAAAAGCACTGTACTTTTCAATGAAGATAACTTTAAACTAGTCTTAACTTTAAAGAAATACACTCTATACATTGCTAATGTGGTAAATGACTATTCTAGCTGCAAATGTCTGGTTTTTGGTGCAATATCTACATAGGTGTATAGAGGCCCATTTCAAGCAACTATCACTCCAGTGTTCTAATGGTACAATGTGTTTGCTCATTGGCTCAGAAGGCTAATTGATGATTAGAAAACCCTTGTGCAATCATGTTCACACATCTGAAAACAGTTTAGCTTGTTACAGAAGCTACAAAACTGACCTTCCTTTGAGCAGATTGAGTTTCTGGAGCATCACATTTGTGGGGTCAATTAAACGCTCAAAATGGCCAGAAAAAGAGAACTTTCATCTGAAACTCGACAGTCTATTCTTGTTCTTAGAAATGAAGGCTATTCCATGCGAGAAATTGCTAAGAAATTGAAGATTTCCTACACCGGTGTGTACTACTCCCTTCAGAGGACAGCACAAACAGGCTCTAACCAGAGTAGAAAAAGAAGTGGGAGGCCGCGTTGCACAACTGAGCAAGAAGATAAGTACATTAGAGTCTCTAGTTTGAGAAACAGACGCCTCACAGGTCCCCAACTGGCATCTTCATTAAATAGTACCCGCAAAACACCAGTGTCAACATCTACAGTGAAGAGGCGGCTGCGGGATTCTGGGCTTCAGGGCAGAGTGGCAAAGAAAAAGCCATATCTGAGACTGACCAATAAAAGAAAAAGATGAAGATGGGCAAAAGAACACAGACATTGGACAGAGGAAGACTGGAAAAAAGTGTTGTGGACGGATGAATCCAAGTTTGAGGTGTTTGGATCACAAAGAAGAACGTTTGTGAGACGCAGAACAAATGAAAAGATGCTGGAAGAATGCCTGACGCCATCTGTTAAGCATGGTGGAGGTAATGTGATGGTCTGGGGTTGCTTTGGTGCTGGTAAGGTGGGAGATTTGTACAGGGTAAAAGGGATTCTGAATAAGGAAGGCTATCACTCCATTTTGCAACGCCATGCCATACCCAGTGGACAGCGCTTGATTGGAGCCAATTTCATCCTACAACAGGACAATGACCCTAAACACACCTCCAAATTGTGCAAGAACTATTTAGAGCAGAAGCAGGCAGCTGGTATTCTATCGGTAATGGAGTGGCCAGCGCAGTCACCAGATCTGAACCCCATTGAGCTGTTGTGGGAGCAGCTTGACCGTATGGTACGCAAGAAGTGCCCATCCAACCAATCCAACTTGTGGGAGCTGCTTCTGGAAGCGTGGGGTGCAATTTCTCCAGATTACCTCAACAAATTAACAGCTAGAATGCCAAAGGTCTGCAATGCTGTAATTGCTGCAAATGGAGGATTCTTTGACGAAAGCAAAGTTTGATGTAAAAAAAATCTTATTTCAAATACAAATCATTATTTCTAACCTTGTCAATGTCTTGACTCTATTTTCTATTCATTTCACAACATATGGTGGTGAATAAGTGTGACTTTTCATGGAAAACACAAAATTGTTTGGGTGATCCCAAACTTTTGAACGGTAGTGTAGTTTTAAGTGATTCTGACCATTCATAATTGTAATTATATTTTGAAATTGATTTCTGGTGTTGCTATAGAAAATTGGAGAATATCAACCACTAATTTGGTTTTATGATTACTTTTGACAAACTTGGATTTGGTCTCTTGCACAAACTTTGTATAGTCAGATTTGTCATGTGAAAAGCAGTCAATAAATAAGCCCCCTGGAACTCCTCCTCTCAGTTCTCTTCTCCCAGTGTATCTTCACACTTACTCTCTAACATCACTCCTTCCTCTGATGGCCTCATCTTCTGTCGGTCACTCCAGCTCTAAACTCTTCAGCTGCTTGGAGACCTCTCCTCCTCCACTGCACACACCAGATGAGATCATCATGCTGGTCTCCAGAGTCCGTCTCTGGGCAACTTTATTTTTAGCCACTTCTTCTTGCCCATCACCCTCACCCTTAGTATTATCTCGGACCACTTGAGGCCCCCTGTCCAAATTAAGACTTTTTATAATTGAAAAGATTCACAGCATCTCTAGCTGTGATTATGTGTGTGTGGTTATGAGACTTAAAATCCATCAATCCCGCCAAGATGCACTAACTGAAAATCTTGGTCACACAAATATACAGGTATTTGCTCATATTAGTTCTGGATCTTCCAACTGCAGCAGGCATGGGCGCAAGTCCATGAATACTGGGATGGCATCCAGCGCTTTACCTGTGCCTCCGTCCATAGGGTTAGTGGTTGTGTCAGGAAGGGCATCAGACGTAAACTTTTGCCAAATCAGTATGCGCATTGACAAGACCATACCGGAACGGTTTAGGACCAAGTTAACACTGACTGCCATTGATGCTGTGCCCTCACATGGTACCAGTGGAAATTATAAAGTCCACTGTGGCGACCCCTGAAAAACAGGGAACAAACCAAAAGAAGAGGTGGTATTTCTTGATCTTCCAATCTAGTTATTAGGGCTGTTGGTCGATTAAGAAAAATTAACTAATTAATCGCACAATTTGCTGTGATTAATTGCGATTAATCACTTTTTTTCTCTTAAGACTGAAGCTAGTAATTATTCATCCATTATCCAAGCCGCTTATCCCAATCGGGATCGCGGGGATGCGGGAGCCTATCCCAGCAGTCATTGGGTGGCAGGCGGGGAGACACCCTGGACAGGCCGCCAGTCCATCACAATAATATAATATATTCATAATATAAATATAAAATAATAAAAATAATAATGGATATTTAAATATAAAATCACAAAATTAATGTAGAATCAACACAAAGGAAGTATATTTAAATTCAAATACTAATGTTTGATAGCATCTTTTTAACTTGTGAGCACAGATTCTCTACTGTGAACTACAGATTTCCAATAAAACCATCAAGGCCATCAAAATTTACTGTCAGCTTGAAAGGCATATTTCGTATGTGCACTAACAGAAATAATAACAAAACCCAGGCCTGTATGTTAAAGTACCAGTTGAATTTCAAAACCATCAAAGCCATTAAAATTAGATATCAGCTTAGAAGGCAATAATGTCTTGTATGCACAAATATAAATGATAATTAACAACAAAGAATGTGTTCTATGTTCAAGTACCAATTGAATCTAATGTGCCGTGAATTCGCAACGTTCATTACGTGTTCATAATGGCGCATCACAGAACACCATACGTGTCCTGTGCCCCAATGGCACAGCATGAAAGCTGAATGAAAGCCACTTTATCCGACATATTCTTGCAACGAATTGTGTTTTTACAATGTATTTGTTCTCTGTATTTAACCCATCCTATTGTATAGGAAGAGTGGGCAGCTGTAGCACCTGGGGACCAACTCCACTTCTTCTTCCTTTCTTCTTCCTATTTGTTTATGTATTTATTTATTTATGTATGTATTTATCTAATAGTAGAATATCTTATATTCTCCATGAGGAGATGAGGGCTAGGAACAAATAAAGCCTACTGTTGTGAGAAAGTGGAGACAAAGGTTATGAGCGAGGAGCAGAGTAGGGAAAAAGACAGCTCACCATGCACTGACAAGCAGGAGGGAGAGCGCACAGCTGAATCCCCCGATATCCCTGTGAAACAGCCTCACTCAGCCACCACTGGAAGTAAAACAAAACCCATCTTTAGTAATGGCGTTATTTTTTTTAACACATTAAATATTTCAAATTAACCGCAAAAATGAATGCGTTAATTTCAACAGAACTAATGGATATACAAATGATTGGAATTCATCGTTGTCTGGGAACACTCAAGCATAGTCCACTTATACGAGATGGTAAGGGAGAGTAGGGGTAGGCATAGCTGCCATATTGGACATCAATATGTCATTAAATCAGGTCTTCAGAGACACATCTCAATCAAACATGATGTTGTAATTACAATTCTGCAATCTGCCTATCCCCCACTTCCTCCTCTGTGCCCAGAATGCTAACATTGATAAGGACAAGCCCCCTTGCAACTCCCAGGAACTGGAGGACTGTGATGGTTTCCCAGAAGACAGTTCCAGCCTCACACACTTTGATGGAGAATCACTGAAGCCCACTCAGGTGGTAAGTAGAATGCCTCTCCCCCCGACTGATAAACATCTTTGTTCTCCAATATTACAACACTGAGCCCCTACAGGAATCGTTTTACAGCCATACTGGTGGCTCTCATCATCTGCCACACTCCTCAAGTACCCAGTTGGCCACCGAATGTGCACGCACAGATTACGAGAGTACATGCTGATGATATCCTCACGTACTCCTTGTGTGTGCCTTTGCCCTTTTTTGTGGCCTACTTGACTAAAGAGCTCTACAGAGCCGCAACATGCTCACCCTCCTCATTATCATAGCCCAGGAAAGGTCGTGCTGATTTACATTTCACATCATTTGCATTGTGGTCATCTGGCTGAAGCTCTCATCCAGAGCGACTTCCAGTCAGGTGGGGGTTTATTGCCTTGCTCAAGGGCACTTTGACTGGCCCTACCTAGTCGCAAGGCTGCACTGCTAAACTTCTGCAGTCAGTTTATCCTATTTGCATGTGAATAATGCCAGGCTTATATTTAATAAAAGTAAAAATTCCTATTATTGAATATGTTTCTATTATAACACACAGCAGCCTGCCAAAGTTTGGCAAAAGAATACATCTCCTGAGATGTCAATCTCAATTTCAGAGAAAGCTTTGGCTTACAAAGCTTTGGCTTCATGAGCAAAAGTCTTGATTTATCCATTGCAATCCAGTGCAAGCTTTGAAAGTAACCCCCCCCCCTTTTCTCCCCAATTGTACTTGGCCAATTAATCTATTTTCCAAGCCGTCCTGGTCGCTGCTCCACCCCCTCTGCCAATCCAGGCTGGCGACTCCACATGCCTCCTCCGATACATGTGGAGTCACCAGCCGCTTCTTTTCACCTGACAGTGAGGAGTTTCGCCAGGGGGACATAGCGCGTGGGAGGATCACGCTATTCCCCCCAGTCCCCCCCCCCCCCGAACAGGTGGCCCGACCGACCAGAGGAGGCGCTAGTGCAGCGACCAAGACACATACCCACATCCGGCTTCCCACCCGCAGACACAGCCAATTGTTTCTGTAGGGACGCCCGACCAATCCAATGGTAACATGAGGATTTGAACCGCCTTCCCCGTGTTGGTAGGCAACGGAATAGAACGCTACGCTACCCGGACGCCCTGAAAGTAATATTTAACTGGTAAAACATTCAACAGTTATCAGCAGCAAAGTCTTTTAAGATCATATAGACAGAAGCTTCCAACAATGGTCAAGGTTTTAATTTGATCTTCAGCGTTGATAATTGCAAACAGGGAAAATCAGGTCAACACTACAAAAATGGGAATGTTATCTGGGTCATAGCATTCTAGGTTGTGGCACAAGTCTGTCAGTATTATTTTACTCAAGGTAGCAAATAATGGAGATTGACTGTTCATAAACTGATACGCACCCTAGAATTTAATTTAAGGATTGAAAGTGTTCCTGTGATCATTTTGAACCCTTGCCGCACCAGACAAGGTGGATGAGACACATTCAGACAAGGCGTTGCAGAAGGAGGGAGAATTTCATTCAGTACAACCACAGTTTTGCCCACCAACCATCTTCACGAGAGTGCTTGGGGGTTTAGTGCCCTCCTGAAGGTCTTATGGATGTCAGTTATTGAGGTGGGTGAAAGGTTGTTTCGTACACTTTTAACACCTCAGTTTTCCCTCCAGGGAAATTCAAGCTTGGTGACCTTCATATCTCAAGGTTGACCCTGCAGTCTTTAGGTGCTCTTCGGTGAACCATTGCTTGGACATTCACAATCTTCCTTCTTTCTTTTAGATGTATGGGTTTAATGCAATCTCAAAATAAATAGGTGTAAAAAAAAAGTCAAGATTTTGAAGATTTAAATGATACATCACAATGTCTGTTTTCCTGCTTTCATAATGCTCAAGGTTATTTTTGCTTAGATTACGTTTAAAATGTTTTCCCTCAAATAATGAGCTATACACCATATCAAGAATGATGCCTACACAAATAAAATAGCACATAATGGAATCACATTATAAAACCATAGAACTGTAGGTAATTGAAAAAATTATGATACTTAGACTTCCCATTTGTAATATGAATTGAACATTTTCTTTTTGGGGGGGGATTTCCCCCCCTTTTTCTCCCCAATTGTACCTGGCCAATCACCCCACTCTCTGAGTCATCCCGGTCACTGCTCCACCCCCTCTGCCGATCCGGGGAGGGCTGCAGACTACCACATGCCTCCTCCGATACACGTGGAGTCGCCGGCTGCTTCTTTTCACGTGACAGTGAGGAGTTTTGCCAGCGGGAAGTAGCGCATGGGAGGATCACGTTGTTCCCCCAAGTTCCCCCTCCCCCCTGAACAGGCGCCCTGATCGACCAGAGGAGGCGCTAGTGCAGCGACCAGGACACATATCCACAGCCGGCTTCCCACCTGTAGACACGGTCAATTGTGTCTGTAGGGACCCCCGACCAAGCCGGAGGTAATGCTGGGATTCGAACCGGCGATCCCCATGTTGGTAGACAACGGAATAGACTGCTACGTTACCCGGATGCCCGAACATTTGCTTTTTTTGATAGAACATTTTGAAATGGGCATTTGCCTGACGTGACATTAGTCAATATCTGCCATCGATGCTCTCCTTCCTGTACAATTTGACCAAAAATTCTTCATCACGTAAAATAAATCTTCCTTCCAATTGCATGAAGACAGACTTATAAAACGGCCTTTAAATATATGGTACAATATACCTGCCCCGGCCTGATGAAAGGCTCTACATGAATAAAGGACCTTGTGATGTTTCATCCTCCATTTACTCAGAAAAAAGTACTGGCGCTTTGCAGCTGCTCTTTAGTGTGGCAGGTTTGAGTCACACTGTCGGCCTTTGGCAGGAAGCTTTATTCTGTGTGCATGTGCACTGCTGTGTATTTGCACTTGAAGAAGCAGTGTGTATTGCTGTGTGTATGCTGGTGTTTATTTGCGTCTCATCCAAGTAGCCTTACCTTGCCATTTTCTAGGCTGTGTGATGACCTTTTTTAAAAGCACTCGGCTTAGAATTGCAGCTCCTCTTGTTGCTTTGTCGCCCGGTCTGTCTGCATCCCTTTGGTTTCTGTCCAAAGTGGTAAGACAAAGATGTTCTCTATGATTCACCAAGGGGGGATGTGAGTCATATTCACAAGCTCTATATGTAAATCCTTTTACGTAAGAGTATATTTGTTCATCTGTGCACTGAACAATGTGCTCTCACAAAAAGATTGAAAGTGCAAAATTGAAAAAAAATAATTTAAAAAGGTTTGATATAGTTCACATTCTTGGTTGACATATTGTAGAGCTGTTGAGTGGTGACTATCTGTTATGTAATATTTTTCCTTTTACCCGTTATCAATACCCACATAAGGGAGGCTGGAGCCTATCTCAGCATGCATTTGTTGGAAGATAGAGCGACACCTTGGACAGGTCGCCAGTCAATCACATGGCCTGGACACACACTCACTCACTTGCGCGCGCACACACACACGTTTTTCTATACTTGTGAGGACCCTCTTTTGACAACATTAATTCATTCCTTTTGTCCCCCCCCTCTTTTTTCCTCCCCAATTGCACCTGGCCAATTACCCCACTCTTTTGAGCCGTCCAGGTCATTGCTCCACCCCCTCTGCCAAGCCAGGGAGGGCTACTGAATAGTAATTCATTCCTAAGGTATCAGAACTACATGCCTTACCTTAACTTTAATCCCAATTCTAGCCTTAACCCTAACCTAAGTCCTAATGCTGAAATATACCTTTAGAGAAGCGAGGACCAGCCAAAATGTCCTCTGGGATGTCCAAGGTTGGACCTCACAAGTACTGTATAGCAATACACACACAATCATTCCCACACCCTTCATAACTATGGGCAATTCAAAGTCTCCAATCCACCTAACATACATGTCTTTCGACTTTAGGAAGAAACACGCCCATTTCTCATAGATTAACCTATACTGATAGGCTGATCTCACTTTATCAGTGTACGGGTAAATTCAAATAATCCAAATCATTAAAAAAAAAAACGTGGTGGGCGTCCGGGTAGTGTAGCAGCCTATTCCGTTGCCTACCAACATGGGGATTGCCGGTTCGAGTCCCCGTATTACTTTCGGCTTGGTCTGGCATCCCTACAGACACAATTGGCCGTGTCTGCAGGTGGAAAGCAAGATGTGGGTATGTGTCCTGGTCGCTGCGCTAGTGCCTCCTCTGGTTGGTCGGGGCGCCTGTTAAGGGGGGAGGGGGAACTGGGGGGAATAGCGTGATCTTCCTATGCGCTATGTCCCCCTGGCGAAACTCCTCACTGTCAGGTGCAAAGAAGTGGCTGGCGATTCCACATAGTATACTGGAGGAGGCATGTGGTAGTCTGCAGCCCTCCCCAGATCGGCAGAGTGGGTGGAGCAGCAACCAGGACGGCTCGGAAGAGTGGGGTAATTGGCCAGGTACAACTGGGAAGATAAAGGAGAAAAAATCCACACAAAAAAACACGGTGAAATGACTCTCCCTCTTGGCAAGTGACTGACGTGTTCAGTTGTAATCCATTTTTCTTATTACTTGGGTAAAATGATATCAAATGTCATCACGGCTAAATGTCGTCTGACGTGGCAGGTTTCTTTACAGTAAAGCAAAACATTTGGGCGGTTTTAAAAGGCAAAGTTCAGCCTCAGACAGCAGAAGCTAAATAAACAGCAATTTTTCCTCTTGTTAGAGGGGTTACCGAATGGCAGCCTCGCCAGCAAAGTCAGGGTAGCGATGATGACACAGCGGCGCACAGAGAGCTGGCATTTCAGCTGCTGTTACCGACAGCTGGCCTCAATGTACTGACGCATCTGCGTCCACTTGCTTAATGCCTCCCACACTGCCCTTGCCTCCATCTAAAAACCCCACACATTCTCACCATTTGGTCAAAAACGCAAGTATTTGACAGCGCACTGAAATGCGTCAGACTTGTGTCATGTTTGAATGCATTTTTTTTTGTTCTTGCAGCTGCAAAGGGGTATAATGAGGAAGGCTCATTGGCTTTGTTTATCAGCACGGTCTATCGACAACCATACCTGATAATCCAGGTAGCAACACGTGATCTTTGCAAACTGTTTTCTAGTGCTGCTGTGTGGACACGTTAGATATAGCTGAAGCATTTTAGTGTGTGATGGGACAAATTCAGCTGTTTTTCCTGCCCTGGCCAGACCGTGAGAAAGACACTGCTGTGCACAGGGTGTCAACAACCTGTGATAAGGTGCTCACGCACTGGGCTCGGTATCTATGTCTGAACGTGTGGTTCCCATATTTGGCTGTTTAACTCGTCTTACTAAAATCAATATCTCATTTTTCTCCAGAGGAATATTGGAAGAATCTGAAAGTGTCCTTATTTGAAAGTTAATTTTATTCACCGCATTAATCGGATGCTCTTCTCCCTGCCAATTGTTTGTTTATTAATTTCTCTGCTAATGTGAGGGGTGGGGGTTATGTTTTTTGGTTGTCTTGGGTCATCTTGTTCGATGTTTTATTGTTTTTTTTTTTTTTATTTTGGTCTTTTTTATTAGCCTCCCTTGTTGGGTGGAAGTCCCCAATCCTCGGTGCCATGTCTCCACATTTCCAATTTACAAAACAAAACAGGCTGCAGACTAAAGAAGGTACTCTAGAAAAGAATGAGATGAAATTGTCATTGTCCAGCCCCCCGGTCTCTAGATGAAATACAACCACTGACTTTCAGAGCCGAAAGGAAACTCTGAACCAGACGTTTTATAGATTCTAAAAGTCCAAGCCTCAAGCCTTGGTCATAAATGAGTATATGTTGAACGAGACTGATAATGAACAGTATGTTTATTACAGTTATTATTATTGCCATTATTATGCAGGCCTTTGTAGTAGTGACAGGCATGGATGCAAGTCCATGAATACTGGGATGGTATCCAGCACTTTACCTATGCCCTTGTCCATAGGGTTAGTGGTTGTGTCAGGAAGGGCATTCAACGTAAAATGTTGCCAAATATGGGTATTCAGGTAGCGTAGCGGTCTTTTCCGTTGCCTACCAACACGGGGATCGCCAGTTCAAATCCCCGCGTTACATCTGACTTGGTCGGGCATCCCCACAGACACAATTGGCTGTGTCTGCAGATGGGAAGCTGGATGTGAGTATGTCCTGGTCACTGCACTAGCACCTCCTCTGGTCCTTCGGGGCGCCTGTTTGGGGGGGAGGGGGAACTGGGGGAATAGCGTGATCCTCCCACGCGCTACATCCCCCTAGCGAAACTCCTCACTGTCAGGTGAAAAGAAGCGGCTGGCGACTCCACATGTATCGGAGGAGACGTGGTAGTCAGCAGCCCTCCCTGGATCGGCAGAGGGAGTGGTGCAGCAACTGGGAAGGCTTGGAAGAGGGGGATAATTGGCTGGATACAATTGGGGAGAAAAAGGGGGGGGTAAAAAAAGAAAAGTATTATTTTGGAGTGTTAAGCGCTTTGGGTGTCTAGAAAAGTACTATATAAATGTAAAATTGTTATTATTAGTAGTAGTAGTAGTAGTATTAAAAAAGTACACCGTTTTACCTGTGTCCCCTTTAACATCAATGCTGTTAGATTTGAAAAGAATTTGCGTCCTTGCCTTAATTTGGTGGGGATTTTGAAAACATTTGAGATTGTGTGTGTGTTTGCTTGTTAGCTACAGACCAGCTAAAAATATAAACCAAAGAAGGTTAAAGCATCGCCTGCATCCATTTGAGCTGGAACTCAACCTGTAAGCAAGGTGTCTGCCCGTAGGCTTTGTGCCAAATCTCGGATCCTGTTTTTCCTCGAGCCTTTGTAATTGGTATCCCAATCAGATAAGGCACTGAAATTCTTGCTCCTGGTCAATACAAAGTCTAAATCATCCATCAAAACTTTACTTTCTGTTAAAATAAGTGTGCATGATTACTTGAAACTCAGCCTCTTCTATATCCTCCATATTCTCACAGTTACGCCAACAACTGACCTCATAGTACCTCTGAGGAAATCTCATTTTAAGAAACGACCCATAAATATATCAGAAGGACTGCAGTATGTGATGATAAATATCTGTAATTTTTAAGCGTCTTCTTTCAGTTCAAATCTTTTAAGAATTACTTATCACTAATTGTCTGCACAAAGAAATTGTGGCTTTACACATAACACAACCAGTATAACAGAATTAAAACATATTCACAAAGGACTAGTTGAAAATCACCTTAAAAACAAGGGTGTACAAAATTCTAGCCACTAAACACATGAAAATAAATGTATTCAGTATTCAAAGTGCAAATAAAAATCCACACAAAGTGAAAATAACAGCATATATGGACCAGTGAAAACATACATGATTTGCGGAGCATTGCTCCTTATTAACATCAACATTCTTTGTATATTCACATTAGCAGGTGTACAGAGGGCCACACATGCGGAAGGCACAGATGCGGATGGATGGTTTATTCTTCTCGGGCCTATTTGTGTTTCTGGGAGAGGCTGCAGTCTAGTCTTTGCTCTATTGATTTATTGTGACGGGGTCAGATAAGCAACAGGTGCAGGGTTACTTTGTTATCTGCAAGATGGTAAGATGACAATTAGCTTTGCACAGACTACACGGTGACTAGATAGAACCAGATTTACACCGGCTAGGTTGAAATCCCCCCTCGTCGCCAAGATAGTAGTCTCAAATTGATTTTTTTTCCCTTCTTTTTGTTGGTTTGATTTTTAACTGTGTTTTTTCTCAAGTGCTTACCACAAGGTCTGGCTTTTTTTTTTCCATCCCTGATTGAAACCGATTATTAATTTATTATTAAGTGCTTTGGGTGTCTTGAAAAGCACTATATAAATGTAATTATTATTATTAATGTAGAAATAATGAAAAATGCTAAAAGTGTTTTGTAGAATAATGTGAAAAATAACTTTCTATAAAATTATAGACTGGAAAACAATGAAATTGAAACTGCTCCTATCCCTTTAATGACTAAATCATTAAATAAAAGAATGTCTAATACCATCAGCCTACCAAATGACTTCTTCCCAATCGGAAAAAAAAGTCCAAAAAATTTGCATGATAACTGATATGATGCTTATTCAAACATTGCAATGTATTACTCTTTGTCTTTTGTTTCTTGTCTTTGGTGGCTTGATGCTCCTCAAAAACCATAGCTAGAGCAGTCCCCGGCGACATTATCACTCTATCACACGCACACACATGCACACACACACACCGGCTCTACCAAATCATGATTGGATGTCTGGCATGTAGTCCAAATAAAACAAGTAGCGAGAAAAAGAGGTTTAGAGCTGAGGAGTGATGGCTTTCTAAAAGGCTTGTCAGTGTACACAACAATAAACCAGCAACATATGGGTTAGTTTTGTGTGGAGTTTTCAGTGCCTGTCAAGTGTGTGTTCATACGGGGAGGACAGTACTGCCGGGCAACTTCTGAAGAAATGTTGGCTGTTAGATTCACTCCAATAATTCTCAACGTTGGGGCAAAATTTCCAGAGCACAAGTAATGAAGATGCTGCAATGGTCACTTTTACTTTGCAGTACAAATGGAGGTAGCATGTAATTTGCAAAATAAACCGTTACGGCAACAAGATTTATCAGAATCGGCTCCTAAGATCCATCCATCCATCCATTATCCAAACCGCTTATCCTGCTCTCAGGGTCATGGGGACGCTGGAGCCTATCCTAGCAGTCAAACCAATATCTGCCTTAAGTTCTTCAGTCTAGAATTGAATTTGTCGAACTCTTGTTTTATTTTATTAAAAGTAGGAGGAAGTCTGCATGTGGTGAGAGATTAATTTGGTTCATGCACAGATCAGCTCATTTCAATAATTCTCTTAAATTAAGTATTATATTGATGGTAATGCTATCAAAGGGCTGTATGGTTATGGCAAAAAAATTATAACTGATTATTTTGCTAAAATTTTGTGATCACAATGATTAATCATGATTATTAGTCTTGATTCAAGAAACAAGCTCTTTTTGGCATTTTTTTTCATGTTATAACATTAGGCCTATCCATTCTTTTTCTCTGTTCTCATTGCACTTTTGTCCTAAAACACTGTCGGGCTCTCCTCTTTACCAGTTGCTGCTGCTCTTCCATTTCAGCCACATGGAGCACGTTTTGCTCTTAAAGGTTTTGATCGATCAAGCAGAATGGAAGCACTTGATTTAACACAAGGACTTTTTGATGCACTGAAAATATAATTTAAACACTTTACACAATGTTGCTCAATTACACAAGTCTTAATTGTGGAAATGAAATCCCAACTTTTGATGATTTACCATTAAAAATTTTCTTTTAAAATATGTTAAAGGTGCGAAAACAGCATTGGAAGAACATCTGAAGACATGCGGCCGTGGCCTATAGGTTAGAGAAGTGGGCTTGAGACCGAAAGGTTGCAACTTTGATCCCTGGCCCAGCAGGAAAATGTGGGTGGGGGGAGGGAATGAACGGCGCTGTCCACTCCCTCCTTCAGTACCCATGGCCGATGTGCTCTTGAGCAAGGCACCCACAAACCAACTGCTCCAGTGGAGCTGCTCAGTGGCCACCAGTGAAGACTGGTTGTACTGGGCAGCTCCCAGGTGTGAATGTGTGGAACAGTGTGAATGTGTAGCAGGGCACTGCTGAAAAAGAGTACACGTGCTCAGCATTCTAACCTGGGTAAATAACGGTTAAAAAAAATATGAGATCAAATTTGTTATAAAATCATTTTTGGTTCGTATGATTTTCCAAAAGATTTTGATTTTGATGGCCGCTATCAATTTTTAATCCGAAGTGTTCCACCAATAATCTCCACACTGAACTGAGTTTCGGGATGAAGGTTCAACACAGAAGTGTAAAGGTGTCTGTTGCAAGCAGTAACCATTTGGCGGGACAAATGGAGAGTTGCCCTCCCACCTCGGTGTGAGCCCCAGACACTAACTAGACTAGTTTGATTTTATGTTCTGGTTGATGAATGTTCTCTTCTCCTGCCCTGTTAATAGACCATTGATTTTGATGGTATGCTCTCACAAATCAGTCATCCTAATATACTGCGGGGATGCTAGTATGGCAAGATGAGTCACAATTTGCCTTTGTAGAGGTAACTCGTCACACTTTTTTCTCCAATAGGTGCAGCACATTGGAAATTGATCCAATGGGAAAGTTGGTGATCAGAACCAGAATGTTACATGACCCTAGAACTATGTATAGTAAAAGCATCGAAAGGCCCCTCAAGCATCTTGTATGCATTTATATCAAGGTAATGTAGAAAAAAACTACATGGCATTAAAGTGCCTCAAAAAGAAGAGCTGCTTTTATGAGCCAAGGAGTCAATTATAAAGTCATTGCAGGACCCCTCTGGCTGTCCTGCAGTCTAGACTGAACAGTAAAGGGGATATTGCTTTTGAAATATGGGCCCAGTTTGAAATATGGGCCTGTTGAACGTCTTAAAGAACTATTAAATCCTGAATCAACTTCTAAATCACTTCTTAAAACACACTTGCATAAACTTTTTACCCACTTTTTAACCTCCTGTGGTTTGTTTCAATAATATTAATTTATTTACATATTTAACCAGGTTTCTTTGAATGTTCTCTGTGTTTCTATATAGATTTTTTTTCTTCTTCCTGTCTTGATACCCTCCTGTAGAGCACTTTGTTAGAGCTGCTTTTTGATGTGGTGCTGTAAAGACAAAGTTTCTTAAGTAACATTATTATCCTCTGTGAATAGTACACATGGCCATTGTAACTTTAGTTAATGGTCACAGTAATTTGCATATGAAACCCATTGTTGTTTTTGGTTGTTATGCCACTGTATTGTTTATAAGGGTGGGGATACCTGCAGTCAGTTGAGACTGAAGAGGGCACTGAAATGTTTCTGTCAATAAACATTGTGTTCAGATGAACTGATTCACCTTTTTGTGATTTCCTTACCTGGATTACTGAGCATACATCAAAACTATATTAGTCGTTAGAATGATATTTCCCTTAGCATTGTTAAAACATTTTCCCTTCTGTCTTTCTGTCCAGGTGAACCTGGGTAGCCACCAGTTCCTGTTCACGGTTGACGTGAACCCATCTGAAATGCCTTGTCTCTGCCTTCGACACGATGTGGATGCCCTGGTGTGGCAGCCCCGGCCGGACCAACCCAGTGACATGTGGGAGCACGTCGCCACATTCAACGCCTTGGGTGAGGAGCCGAGTAGCTTGCAAACAACATCTGCTCCAGCCATTAGACACAGTAGGCGGTATTTAAAAGTCAGTTGTTAAGTCTGCACATCTATGTGCTCCAACACATCTTTATTGAAGGATATTAAACAAACAATGTCTCGATCCAAGTGGATCTTTGTCAGGTTAGATTCAGGAAAAGCAACCCCACCTTTTTATAATCTTCTATACTGACACAATGCACCTTGGTCATCAAGCACGCACGCTGAATATCATATCATCGTATTCAATATGAGATCACTATAAGAAGAAAAAAACGGTTACTTAAACGACAGAGATGAGTTCGCTGCCAACTATACTATATATACAAAGATTACAGAAAAAGGAGGAGAGGATGGAAGGCATGTTGTGAGCCCATTGAAGTGGGGTGTAGAGGCTTTGCTGGCCATTTACTGTGCAAGGTCTACTCTCTACTTGGCATCACTGGGGCTGCTAAAAGGAAAGCCATGGCGGCTGCAGAGAGGGCCTCCAGATGAGATAAGACGATAAGAAGGAGTGATCTGTGGGCCAGTGCTGCTGGGACACAAGCCAGGGCCCGATCAACCCTGGCTGGGTCGCCTGAGTGAGGGTGTATAATGTTGAAAGACCTGAAACACCTTAGGACCTCAGGAAATATCACTGATGATGTGTCCCAGTGCATCCTAGGATGTCTCTTCGAGTCTTCAACCAAACAAAAAAGTGATTTTAAAGTGATTCTAGAATAAGTACATGGTATTGTGATGTAAAACAGCATGAAAATGCTGTAACCCACCACTGTAATTACAAAAATCATGCTAGAATGGGAAAAGGAAAATTTGACTAAGATAAGACCAAGATTAAATTTCTTTAAACCTACAGATATACGTACATCCCAAAGCCTAGGTCACTGTCATGGTTGTTAAGTGATACACAAGCACTGGTATGAGAGGGGATTTTTGATTAGCACATTAGTATTTATTGACCAGTGACATGGTCCAAGATGTGTGTGTGTTGTGTATTTTATCGCAGCTTCAGAGCTGTCTTGGCCAATTGCAAGTGACAACCGAAACGATTTGTTTTTAATAAATTTACATGCAAACACAAATCTGGATCTAGATGCACGGGTATTAGACATGTGCTGTGACGGCACTAATCTAATTTTGTTTGTTTGATCAGAGTGCTTTTCAGCGTATCGGTGGTGCAATTATGATATGATATAGGGAACAGCGTTACATTAGGTGCCTCAGTAGGGAGGTGTTTGGATGTGGAAATACTTTGCGCCTAATATTCCTATCAGCTAGATTGATCAGAGGTTTTACAAGTTGGGATACCTATCTGACATGCTCTGCTTTGAGTTGGTAATGTTTTATTCATCCAGCATCATATTTTAGAACTGGATAAGTTTCCAAAAAGTTATGTGAAGGCAAAAGTCTATGAAGGCAGTTTATAACTGGAGTAAAATGGGCGGCACGGTGGCCCAGTGGTTAGCGCTGTCGCCTCACAGCAAGAAGGTCCTGGGTTCGAATCCCGAGGTTGTCCAACCTAGGGGGTCATCCCAGGTCATCCTCTGTGTGGCGTTTGCATGTTCTCCTCATGTCTGCGGTGGGTTTTCTCTGGGTGCTCCAGTTTCCCTCACCATCAAAAAGACACGCATGTTAGGGTTAATACTCCCTTCCTGTCTGTGTCCCTGACTGAGGCATGGCAAGACAAACTGGAGTTGGTCCCCGCGCGCTGCATGGTGGCTGCCCACTGCTGCTAGCTACACAGCTAGGATGGGTTAAATGCAGAGGGGAATTTCCCCATGAGGATTAATAAAGTATATAGAAAAAAAATCAAAATGATGGATGCATATTGTATTGTGTCGTTATAGCCTATAGGCGAGTACGCACAAAAAATGATCCATGTAAGATTGCATTACATAAGAACTTTAACAAATCCCTTTCCACTATTCACATAACCCAATCAAGTTAGTCTCATTAATCAAAGCAAGGATGATGATTTGATTATTGTGTGCTTATGAATAAAATCGCTGAATATTGGATTACTCTTAACATGTAAGGGGACGCTGCTGAAATCCCTCAGATTTAGTGAAGTCCTTCATCCCTCATACAGGACGCTGATCTCAGTAGATCTCCCATACAAACTGTCTTTCTCTTCTCCAACTCCCGAGTGTACATGCACACACATACCCACAGTCTGTCTCTTGCTCCGTTAAACTTGGATGAGCAGGGGGGAAAAATAACAGATTTATTTCAATTTTGCCTTCAGACCGATCTGACATCTTCATTTTTTTTCCTTTTCGTACTGGAGTTTCACCATTCTCCTCCAACTGTGTAGACATTACATCATCCAGTCTGAAAGCACAGGTGCATATCTAGCAATATTTTCAGAAACGACCTCGGCGTGAGTCAACTGTGTCCTGATGGAAATAGAATCAAAACATGCATTGGTATTCCTATCACTGTTAAGCTTGTTAAGGAGTGATTAAAGGAAATGTGCTGTGTAGTAGGGCCCGGTATATTCCCTTTGCATTTCCAGTCACTAATTGCTAAAGCCACAAGTCAGCATTTATTAGCTTATCAGAACTTTTGATAAATTCATAGTGAGGATAAGTGTTGTGCAATGTAAGCATAAGCAATTAAAACATGAGCAAACTGTGTAGAGTTATGTAAATTTTAGTTTGGCAAAAAACATGTTCCATGCAGGCATCCGGTAGCGTAGCGATCTATTCCGTTGCCTACCAACATGGGGATCGGCGGTTTGAATCCTCATGTTTTACCTCCGGCTTGGTCGTGTGTCCCTACAGACACAATTGGCTGTGTCTGCGGGTGGGAAGCCAGATGTCGGTATGTCATCGTTGCCGCACTAGCGCCTCCTCTGGCCAGTCGGGGCGCCTGTTCGAGGGAGGGGGGGCTGGGGGGGAATAGCGTGATCCTTTCACACGCTACGTTCCCCTGGTGAAACTCCTCACTGTCAGGTGAAAAGAAGCGGCTGACAACTCCACATGTATCAGAGGAGGCATGTGGTAGTCTGCAGCCCTCCCCGGCTTGGCAGAGGGGGTGGAGCAGTGACCAGGATGGCTCGGAAGAGTGGGGTAATTGGACGGATGCAATTGGGGACAAAGGGGGGGGGAAAATCCCAATAAAAATCTTCCATCCAAAAACCATCTGTCTGAAAAGTTCTTAAGTCATGATTCATATTTTCTACCTCTACTCTTACTTTCAGGCCCCCACTGCGTGGCTCTTGACCATTGTTTGTTACAATTATTTGGTCAAGTTAAACCCGTTTTCCTTTGCTCTTCACCCATCTTTCCAGGCTACGTCCAAGCATCTAAACGCGACAAAAAGTTCGCGACCTGTGCCCCGAACTTCTCCTACGCAACGCTGGCAGAGTGTCTCCGCCGTGCGTTCATCTACAGACAGCCGTCTCCCGTCGACACTGTCCTCTTCAACAGAAAACAGGGCCGCCAGGTGGAACAGGTTGCCAAGCAACAGGTGGCGAGCCTGGACTCCATTGAACCAATCCTGGGCTTCCGCGCCACCAATGAGAGACTGTTTATCCTGACCTCAAACAACCTCTTTGTCCTAAAGGTTAATAATAATTAGATTTGGTGCTCACTCGGTATAAGATTTTATCTCCTGTGCCCTCCAAAAACTCAACCATTCCAAACTGAGCATATTCACACTCGAACAGCGAAGCATGAATGTTGTGCAACTTATGAAATTATCTGTGGGGAAGTTCCGTCATGAATTGGGTGTTACCGGTTTTTCTTTATCCTCTCACTTCCCTGGCTAATCAGCTGTGTTGCAGCACTGTAACATGCATGAACATGTGTATCTGAAGTGAGACAAAATACAAGGAAACCTTATTGTGAGTGGGGCAAATTATGATGTTTGGGATTCATTCAAGCAGAGTTTTCTCAGGAAGTAGACCTTTTTTATAAAGAAAAAATAATGTAAAGCAAATTCTCAAATAAAAGCAGTCATTTAGCATTTTGCCTCAACACTTTCTTCCATCTAACTTGACAATATCCTCTGTATCTGTTTGGAGAATCCACAGCTGTCTATTCAGCCGATAATTTAGAAATATTTATTTATTGGTTCCACAGGCTTAAAAATTCAATCTTATTATTTGTAATTTACTTTTGCTGTTTATGGTTTTCTTCTTGCCTCTGGCCCACCTGGCTTTGTCACAAGAACCAAGGTTGAGACTGAAATTTAAACTGCCATTACAAAGTGATTGTTTCGGTACCTCAGCACCTAATGGTTTAAAAAGTACACTGTTTACCAACACTGGTGAAATTCTTTCCTATTCTTGCACACTAGGTTGAGCTGCAACATGGAAAGCTGCATGTTGGATTGGTTATCGGCGAAAAGCTGAGGTTGTAAACTTGTGCGTGGCTCGTCTTGACTGGTGACTAACAAAGAATGGTGAGCTTGGTCACAGAATCACTGTTAATAATGTGAGTTGCATCCATATCTTGTGTGGGTTTTTTTTGGGGGGGGGGTTGGGATTTTTCCCCCCCTTTTTCTCCCCAACTGTACCCATCCAATTACCCCACTCTTCCAAGCCATCCCGGTCTCTGCTGATCCACCTCTGCCAATCCGGGGAGGGCTGCAGACTACCACATGCCTCCTCCGATACATGTGGAGTCGCCAGCTGCTTCTTTTCACCTGACAATGAGGAGTTTTGCCAGGGGGACTTAGCGGATGGGAGGATCATGCTATTCCCCCCAGTTCCCCCTCCCTCTGGAACAGGCACCCCAACCTAGTGCAGCGACCAGGACACATAGCCACATCCTGCTTCTCACCCGCAGACACGGCCAATTTTGTCTGTAGGGATGTCCGACCAAGCCGGAGGTAACGTGGGGATTCGAACCTGTGATCCCCGTGTTGGTAGGCAACGGAATAGAGCACCACACTACCTGGACACCCCCTTATCTTGTGTGTTTTCATGGTGAAGTCAAGATCTCATCAGTAAAATGGCAGCTCTGAGAGGCTTGTTTGTCAGTGGCG
Organism: Lampris incognitus; assembly: GCF_029633865.1. Lineage (NCBI taxonomy): Eukaryota > Metazoa > Chordata > Actinopteri > Lampriformes > Lampridae > Lampris > Lampris incognitus. The sequence continues at coordinate 23,206,855 of NC_079228.1, forward strand.
CATATATATGGAAGATGCCTCTTTTCTTTTTGTGTGACCTCAGTCAATCAACGGAGAGAGAAAGCCTGAATGCTAATATTCCTATAGATGTATTTAGAGGACATGTTGAGCAACTATTTTTTATTCATTCTTAAAGCAGGGACAGTATACTCCCTTCAGGATAGGAGGTTGTAGTTGTGATTCGATTTTAGGGGCAGCAAGAGTACTAAATTTATGACTGCTGTATTATCACACATTTATGTTAGTCTCTTCATGCAATAATTGGGAGGACTCTTTCCAATATAATTCATTTGTATCTGAAGCAACTTGCACCCAGCCAGTCAAATTCCCTTATTAGTAAAGTGTTGAACCTTTTGGTGCATGGATCTCGTCATTAATTGATCAAAATAAAATTTCGATTACTATATACAACACGCAACAAGGATAATGGTTCGGAGAAACAGCATTGGATTGATTCAACCATTCAATATTCCTCCCTAACAAGGCAATTTATGGGAGGTTTTTGTACGTGACTCATCTTCTCAGCTCTCCAGAGTCTTAACCATTTCTGTGGTAATTTGCTTTCCCGTGCAGAAGCCATGTGATCGCCGACGGGTAATCACTCTTTTCTCGTGGCTGTCATTGTTTTGCTGAGGGAAATCTAGTTTCACTCGGTTCTTATTTAATTATCGGTGCACAATTGAATTAGCCTGCACTTGCTTGTTTTTATTAGCTGCACAAGCATCCCTAGGTTACTTGGCCTGTCAGATCCGCTAATGTCTCTGAAGAGTGGCCTCTGTTTACGCTGACACAGCGCATTGCTGCGCCATCCCATCACAGACAGACGAATAATGGAGGATAGTTACTGCTCAGACCGGAACGTTCTCGCCATCCTGCACCGCTGTCAGATGAACGAGTTATCGTCTCAAAGTCAGCTTCTCAGGAATTTATTGAAACCATTGTATTTTGTATTTAATCATGAGTTTTGAGCAGCGTTAATGGGAAGTTGTTTTTTTTGTCCTTTAGCTCTCAAGGTAGTCAATGAGTACCATGTGTGGGGGAGTGAGACAGGAGAAAGGGTTGCATCTCTAAAACCAGGGGATGTGGTAATCAACCTTTGACTTTGACGATTTTTATAAAAAAAAAAATTATTTATTTTTTTTTTTTTTAGTTTCTGCCTGCTGACATCAGACTACCTCAAAATCATTGCTTCTGCAGGACAAATGTGTGTTGGGCTGGCAGTGCAGCAGGGTGATAAGGTGGGGGAGACTTGAACAGAAAGATGGTGGTACAACTACATGTATTATTTACAATGTTACAATTTCATTTAGCACACGCTTTTATCCAACATGACGCACATCTGAGAATTAATACAATACAAGCAAGGATCTAGTCAGGAGTATTTATTTATTATTGTATTTATTTATTTACTTATTTTATAGTATTTATTTGTGTTTTCTTTAATTGAAAGCAATTTGGTGACGTTATTGTGGCTGAGGTTGAAATGATGTGCACCTCAAAACAAGAAAAAAGAAAAAAGAAAAAGTGGTTTAGACTTTCATTCCACTTTTATGTTGATATATTTGTGCTCGTGGTGTGTTCACACCCTAGATGTAAACCAGTCACGTTGGCCGCTACACCGCTCCACTGATAGGGATGAAGCTCAAGGGAAATATTGGCAACAGCTGTTGAGATGAAGAGGAGATCTACTCATTTACTCCCCCCCAACCACAGATTTGGTGGTTAAAATGGATTTCCATAATCAATATCAATTTCAGTGTGGTGTGAATTTAGTTAATTTTGTTATTTACCTGGAACAAACAACTGGTTTGTAATTATGGCTTAATATTTTAACAAACAGTCATGATTAGACCCTATTGTTTTTTTGCAGTTTGAATTACTAGAGGAGAAATACCCACCCCTCTCTGTCCTCTTACAGACTCATGGATGTACTCCAGGAAGCTGTTATCGGGTTGACTGCTCATTGTTTGTAATGAATACAAAGCCTGTGTATTTCATCATCACCGGCTAAATGGCCAGTAACTAGATTTTGTGTGGCGATGCTTGTGTTTCAAGGATGGCCCCTTGCACAACACAGTGTTTATTTCTCACAACAAGTAGCAAACATACAAACCCCCCCTTGTCTAAGAGACCCTGAACATCCACATAACCCCCCCTCCCACTTTAGTCAGGATATTTGGAAATTGTTGAGATTTCAACACTAAACGTGTGTAATGTAGTTCAGGTCTCTAGTTCAGTCCACATTTTAAAGCTGCAACCTTCAACAGCAGCATGGTGACTCCTCACCCCACAGCCCCTCTTTGGGCACAGTTACCCCACCACTGGACATTCATACACATTGAGATGTATTCTGACGTCCAAACTAGGTCATCCCAGCAGCAGAAAATATGATCCTTTTCATATGTAATGAGTGACAAAATCCTAGATTTACAAATTTCAAGGACCAGACTATATCCACACTGCATCACTGGTGAGCCTTTATAGATTTTGGTTATTTGACTCGGGATGTTCTTCGGTTTTCAGGGCAAACTGAAGAACTAAATCAGTTTATGGCTGATAGAGGCTGATAGACTGGTGTCTTTACAACAATGAGTTTTTAAATATTCAAAATGGACGTTTTGATTTTAATTTAGTTTTTTTTTTTTTTACATAACTAAATTTTCTATCCAAGTCAACTGAAATTGACTGAATTATGTGTTGTGGATAAATAATTTCTGGATCCAGAGCATTACAACGCTTGGTTTCATTATGGCCTCTGTATGGCATGAATGGAAAGGTCAAATATTGTTCAAATGTTTGAGAAAAGCAAAAAGTGTCGAAAGGGCAGCATTGCTAGAGATGTCCAACCCAGTCTGATTGAAATGACAATGCGATGTCTTGATGTATGCTCAATAATCTAGGTAAGGAAATCGCAGAAAGTTGAATCAGTTCATCTAGATGTTTCATCACTCATCTAAGTGGCTACTGCAGTCAGTTAGGATGGAAGAAGTCACCTAAATGAGTGATGACATTTCTCCCACTAAACATGCCCAGATAAACTGATTCAACTTTCTGAGATGACAATGCGATGTTTCTTGGTTGACAGATACTTGATACTGTACGTATCCCTTCATGCATAATTTCGAGGCTGTTCCCTTGTTACAGGCAAACTGTAATTACACCATGCTTGTCTTTGTGGCTGTCCATAACCCGGTATGCTGTAATGGGAGTTATACTCCCATTATCACAGAACAATGGGCTTTTAAAGTAACATTCACTGTAAAGTTAATGGGCCAGAAAATCGTTTTTCTCACTCTATACAGAGAATCTGCCTCTGTTGGCACCTCTGCTTGTACTTATGATCCTGTCTCTCTTTTACTCATCCTCCTTTCTGCCCTCCCTGCCTGCCTTTCTCTGTCTCTGAGTCATAGATACTATTTATCCATCAGTGTAGTCAGTTGCATCTGGTCCATTTGGACATGAGATGAGGTGAAATTTAGAATTGGGTTTGTCATTAATGTGGAGATTGCTAATTGCTATGACCTCCTTTGAAGGCACTAATATGATACGTCATACACAAGTAGTCTGTCTGCAGAGAGCGCTGTGCAACATGGATTTGGCCCAACTGCACGGCATGGAAAGAAAATGAACTTGGGAACCGGATGAATCTGCGAGCTTGTGTTTTACATTTGCTCTACGTTTGCAAATTTGCTTGGTTCCTAGGCAAGAAGAAATAAAACTGGACTGGAATACACCATTAGGCTGCTAAACCACTACCTTTCCTTACGTACTGATAATTAGACTTGATGGTTATTGTGAGCCGTTGCGTGAATCATGAAGCAGTAGATTAAAGGCAAAAAAGAAGGTTTGGAGTCTTTTTAAAAACGGGATCTTTAATGATGTGTCACTGCAATGTCCACTTGATCTCTGAATGGGAATAATGGGGCCTTTCTGGGCGCCCGGATAGCGTAGTGGTCTATTCCGTTACCTACTAACACGGGATCGCAGGGTCGAATCCCCGGGTTACTTCCGGCTTGGTCGGGCGTCCCTACAAACACAATTGGCCGTGTCTGCGGGTGGGAAGTCAGATGTGGGTATTTGTCCTGGTAGTTGCACTAGCACCTCCTCTGGTCGGTCGCCCCCCCCCCCCCCGGATCGGCAGAGATGGGGTGGAGCAGCGACCGGGATGGCTCAGAAAGAGCGGGGTAAGGCCGTCCTGAAGTCCTGAATAAACCGCCGTTTTTGCAATCCGCTCGTCATGTGGCTGGAGGTTCGTATCCCAGACTCGCTGTAACTGGTCACGACCAGAGCGTCCACGGGGTAAGGCCTTCATTAGGCCACCCTTACCCGAGGGATAGCGGGTGTAGATCGGTGTAGTGTTCGGGGACTCGTCGTTCTCCAGCGACCCCTCTGGCCCGTCCGGGCGCCTGCAGCCAAGCAACCGAAAGCCTTCTCCCTACGTCTCCTTCGCGGCCTGAAGGTAATGCAATCCATGCAAGGCTTCAGTATGGGCAGAAGTGACACATATTTCTGCTCATACTTCAGCGTGTGAACTAGCGAGAGCAGCCGATACAAGTTTGAAGGAAGCTGGTGTTACGACTATCTCCTTCCTGTGGAAACGTGAGCCAGGGAAGTTATTCGACAAGAGTTCCTGCCATTTGGGTTAATCGGGTAGGATAAGGGGGAAAACTAGAAATACATTTATAAAAAAAGAAAGAAAGAAAGAAAGAGCGGGGTAATTGTGGAGATACACTTGGGGAGAAAAAGGGGGAAAATTGAAGGGGAAAAAAAGGCCTTTCCTTTCAACTCCCGCAGCCCAACAGGAACCAATCCCGGCGTGTGATAAAACATGTCATATCAACGTGAGCAATGTTGTTATAAGTCCTTGGAAAACACATTGACATTGATTGAGGACACTGATGCATACTGGTCGGATCGTGAAGTGTCACATCATTGCTAAATTTAACAGAAACCTCTCGGTGTATCCAAATATGCACGATATCTTAACTCACTTCTTCAGAATCTGACAGACATTTGCAGATTGAGGTTACAGACGCAGATGCATACTGGTCAGATTTTGAAGCATCACGTCGGAGCTAAATTGAGAGAAATCTCTCAGTTTACACAAACGTGCACAATATCTTTACTCTCCTTATTAATACCCCCCCTTTTTTCCCTCCCCAATTGTACCTGACCAATCACCCCACTCTCTGAGCCGTCCTGGTCACTGCTCCACCCCCTCTGCCGATCCGGGGGAGGGCTGTAGACTACCACGTGCCTCCTCCAATACAGGTGGAGTCACCAGCTGCTTCTTTTCACCTGACAGTGAGGAGTTTCATCAGAGGGACATAACGCGTGGCAGGATCACACTATTCCCCCCAGTTCCCCCCTGTCCCCGAACAGGCTCCCCGGCCAACCAGAGGAGGCGCTAGTGCAGTGACCAGGACACACACCCACATCTGGCTTCCCACCCACAGACACAACCAAACCGGAGGTAACACGGGGATTTGAACTGGAGGTCCCCGTGTTGGTAGGCAACGGAATAGACCACCACACTACCCGGACGCCCTTATCAATATCTAACAGACATTTGCAGGCAGTGTTGCTGGTTTGTTTTCTATATTTGCTCTTTTGTAATGAGCAGCCTTTATCATGTGTGACTAATAGCCTGAACACAGATGTTGCCAACCCTGAAGGTATTGAGTGAACTTTGCTATGTGTCAGGCCAAAGAAAGAAGAGGTCCATTATACATGTGAAATTGATAAAAAAAAAAAAAAAGCCTGTAGTAGTGATGGTTGTGCACTGGTGTCTGTGGACTTTCTGTCTATCCTACGATGTGTTTAGCACGTTCTCACTCCTGAGCCCAGAGCTGACAGCAAAACAATATCTGCTGATGGAAATCTGGGAAAAGGGAAGCAGAGGCTAGCATCAAAGCATTATTTATACTTCAGAGGATTTGTATAGATTTATTATTCTGGCCCTAGAATCTTGTCTTATCAACGGCAATAAACCGATGGTTAACCAAAGTGTCTGATATGGCTTGTGTATGATGTGAGAATTTGCATCTGTTGGTGCAAAATGAATATGCATGCTCTAAAAGTGGATCGCACAAAGACAGCCAGTACATTTGAATGCAGTACGAGTCTCATCATAAAGCTATGGCAATGAGAACTGTGATGAGGACATTTGCATAATTAATGCCAGAGAAAATTATCATGGTGCAGGTTAGTGAGACCTGTTTTGACTGAGGAGTAGTTACAGCAGAGAAGACAGCTAGTCTGTTCATCAATTAGCAGCTGTCATTGCTAAAATGTCTAGTTTCAGGGATATTACCCATGTCCATAATAGCCTGCATGTGTGCGGTAGCCCTAAATTGTCAATGGTACAGATCACGTGTAGTTTTCATTTAATAAGATAAAATGTAAAAAAAATTCAAAACAAAAGTTTCTCTGATAAGCGTGAACCACTGGTCTTATTCTAGCACAGGGCATAAAGGCCATAAATTCATAAATGATTAAATTACACCTTCTACTACCACCCCTGTATAAGTAAGCTACCCAGTAGGAGGCTTTCCCTGTAAGCGAGCTAAGTTGTTTCTCTGGCACATTCTGCAAAACCGTCCTGTTCCTCAGAGATGTGTGGTCAAACCTATATGTTTATACCAAGTGTCAGATGAGTGCAAGCTATTAAGGAGTAACTACACTATGACCGGAAAAAACACCATGAGCAGAATACAAAGTACAACAACTACATTATGAATAGAAAAAGATAGATTAGAAATTCAACTGTCCACACCATCGAAGACCTTTATAGCTGCTAAGAAGATTGAAAGCTCGAAGGTAAAACCCTACTCACTAAAAGGTTGATTATGTAAAGCCACCCTTCTCAACAGCTTCACTTCTCCTCGGAAATGTGTTTCGTGGGACGTTGCATCTTTCTTCGTAATGGAAAACCTCCAACACTTTGAGGGATGAATGAGGTAGAAAGCTACTCTGCATCATCATCATCATCATCATCATCGGCGGTCACTCAGAGTGAGTATGACTGTCCTCTCCATTGGGTTGTCTACTCGTGGGTCTTCAGATGGTTGTAAAGGCTGATCCGCGATCCACATATTCCCTTTATGGAGGACGCCTGCGCGTGACTTTGTTTAATGTGAGGAGACTGGTGCACAGACGGCCACCACATGGTCCTTGACAGATCTGGGTCAGGATCCAGTGGCATGGAGTCCAAGACAACTGGGGGCCCATTTCTGCTGCAAACTTCAGCCGCCTTCCTAGCCGTTGTGATGCTTCCCTAAAGTCAGCCATCTTCCGCCACCTGTTCCACCGTTGAGGTCTTAACGCACTTTGTACTCCAAAACCATAAAGGTTCAGCGATTTTTAGATGTGGCGATTACGGAGGCTATTGAGAGCCATCGACTTCATCCTGGTGTTTATGAGACTGTGCCCTTGAATTTGCCTTGAATTCTTTTATAGGAGCACTTTTATCTCAGACTATGTGGTTATTATGGGGCAACGGTTTGCACCGAAGTGTGCATCTGGTCCTGTAAAATGGGCTCATATTCTTTAACCATTACACAACTATGCAACGCAAACAATCAGACTCGTTTGACTACCACTACATTGACTACGTAACAGTTGGCAACAGACATTTGGGTTAAAGGGATCCTTTTACTTTCTGCACACACAAACCCATCTGGATAGAGAAAAAAGGGTGGAAAGAAAACTCATATAAGATCATGGGAACTTTTCCCAATGCTCAGGAGTCTAGGTTTGTAGTGCAGGCATTTGATTATACATTTCGGGGTTTGGGGTCGTTCCCGAACAATATCCCTGTAATAAATTGCAGTTTAGGGAAGATCACAATATGTACAGTGTTCTCAAGGCTGTGTAACAGAGGTATCAGTTCAGTTCTCTTGTCTTTTTTTTCTTCTTTTTACTTTATTGCCAGTCATGTAAGTTAACAGGCAATTAACAATGCAGAACATAATCACCTTCAGATTGGACTTCAGTTGACATACATGCACGTATATATGCCGTAACACCATACTTGGATAGAACACACACATACCTATGTAAATTATATATCAAAACAATACAGTACAGTACAATACAAGTTTCCTAGCTAAGGTAGCTAATAACTTTTGTCCATCTCTATAAATAGGCAGTTTAAGTTGTAGCTGGGCAGTCATGCGTTCAATCATGTAGACATGTTTGCCTTTTGCAACCATTAAGTCATTGTGGGGGGTTTAGGCCTCATCCAATTTATCGTAATTTTTGTTGTTGTTTGCAACCATCAACAAAACATGCAGTATATAGCACTGGTCTGTGGTAAACAAGTGCTTATGTGATATTTCCAATAGAAACAATAGCGGGTCAGGGGGAATGTCCGTTTCCAGGATTTTCTCCGTTTCTTCTTTGACATTTTTCCAGAATGTCTGTATTTTCGGGCAGCCCCAAAATATGTGAGTATGGTCTCTGACCATACCACAGTCTCTCCAGCATTTGTTGGTAGAATTGTTTTTAAAAACACAAGCGGTCGGTGGGGTCCTAAAGAACCTCATTTTAACTTTCCAGCCAAATTCTTTCCATAACTGGCTCCCAATCCCCTTATGACAGCTTGAGCATAGTATGTCTCCCCAATCGCCATCGCCCACTATTGTATTCAACTCCAGTTCCCATTGTCCTTTTATATGTATAGTGGTATCTGATGTGTCTAACACTAGATTATCCCTAGGTATGAATGTTTGTGTGTGTGTGTGTGTGTGTGTGTGTGTGTGTGTGTGTGTGTGTGTGTGTGTGTGTGTGTGTGTGTGTGTGTGTCGGCCCTGTGATGGCCTGGTAGCCTGTCCAGGGTGTCTCCCCGCCTGCCGCCCGATGAGTACTGGGATAGGTTCCAGCATCCCTGCAACCCTGAGAACAGGATAAGCGGTTCAGCTAATGGATGGATGGATGGATATTTGGGGGGGTTTTTTTGTTTTGTTTTTTTGTTAATACAGGGTGTTCAAACAGCTGTATGAAGTGGGTTTCTATATTTACTGGCTCTCTTTTAATAACATCCCGGTCTGTATTTTCTGTAATATGGTGTCTAATTTGTAAATATCTATATTGGTCACTTGAGGGTAGAGTGAACTTGTCTTGGAGTTGTGGAAAAAATGTAAATGTATTCCCATCAAACAGTTGATTAACTGTCTTCAACCCACTTTCAGCCCATCTTTTATAAGCGTTATCTCTTGTCTTTTTTGAGGCTTTATTTTGCTGAGTTATGCAACTACTTCGTTTCTGGTCTTGTCATGGCTTGACTGGGCAGGGGCAAATGCCCTTGGTACCCAGACCACGAGAAACCCCTGACAGTTTAAGGTATATTTTGCACACAGACACATTTCCAAATGAAAAAGGGCCCCAGATTTAAAACATACACGCCGTATTGATAGGGTCCACTGTCCAATATCAGAAGCTGTGCAGTGCTATTATCAGGGCTCAAAATACAAACTCTGTTGATGCAGGGTTTCCATCTGTGGTCTCTATTCATAAAGGGTCAGCTACAGTCTCTTTTAATGTGGAGTCCCAGTTATAGTCTCTGTTAAAGCAGGGGCCAGAGCTACAGTCTCTACTGATGTGGGTGTTTGAGACACACAAAGTATTTCTATTGAGGCCCAAAATACAGTAAGGGGCTTGGCTACTAACTGGTTGTAGGCCATGCTCTTTGCTTTATACTGAAATCAAAAAGTAAAACTGATTTGAAAGTTCATAACTGGTCTACCTTATGGCCCCCGTTGTAGTTGATTTTTTTTTAAGATTCAAGATTCTTTATTGTTATGTCTCATTATACAAGTACATTATACAAAAAAATGGCGGCACAGTGGCACAGTGGTCAGCGCGGTTACCTCACAGCAAGAAGGTCCTGGGTTCGAGCCCCAGGGTAGTCCAACTTTGGTGGGTCATCCCGGGTCGTCCTCTGTGTGGAGTTTGCATGTTCTCCCCGTGTCTGTGTGGGTTTCCTCCGGGGGCTTCGGTTTCCTCCCACAGTCCAAAAACATGTAAGTCAGGTGAACTGGCTGTACTAAATTGTCTCTAGGTATGAATGGGTGTGTGTGTGTGTGTGGGTGTGTGGGTGGGTGTGTGGGTGGGCCCTGTGATGGTCTGGCGGCCTGTCCAGGGTGTCTCCCCACCTGCCGCCCAATGACTGCTGGAATAGGCCCCAGCATCCCCGCGACCCTGAGAGCAGGATAAGCAGTTCAGTTAATGAATGGATGGAAGAGAGTAAAATTTGTGTGTTTTGGCTCCTTAACACTGCAGCAACAATAGCAATAAAATAACAACAAAACAAAAGCAGTAATAATAATAAATAGTGTGTGGTGTGTGTGTAAGGTGATGTGTGTGTGTGTAGGCCCAGCCTTAATAAATGTGAGTGCATATGTGTGTGTAGTTGTTTGCATATTTGTGTGTTATTGTGTATGCCGAGCTACATCTGTGTGTGTGTGTAAACATGATCCGCTGAAGACCACCAGTCCGTCCGGCAACAGGCTTAGTGTCTTTAATGTTTTTTGTTCAAAAGCCTGGTTGCTTGGTGGAAAAAGCTGTTCCAGAGCCTACTGGTCCGGACTTGGAGGCTGCAATACCGCTTGCCTGATAGTAGCAGCTGGAACAGTCCATAGTTGGGGTGGCTGGGGTCTTTGATAATCCTACGGGCTTTGCTGACACAACATATTATTTGTAGACTGTCCCGAAAGCTTGTACATTCTGCACACCTAAAGCGTGTAATGTATACTGCAGACTATTGGGGCATACTTGGTAGTATGTAGAATGCAGTATACACTACATACTATGTACTACGTACATTGCACTCACCAACTTGGTAACTCATATCCAAGTGGAAGTGAACCTTTGTAATACCAGAATAAGAATTATTCTTTCGTTCTACCCTCTTTATTCTAACTTTATAAGATCTTTGTTTAGCTAGGTTTTTTTTGGATTTTTCACCCCCCTTTTTCTCCCCAATTGTATCTGGCCAATTACCCCACTCTTCCGAGCCTCGCCAGTTGCTGCTCCACCCCCTCTGCCGATCCGGGGAGGGCTGCAGACGACCACATGTCTCCTCCGATACATGTGGAATTGCCAGCCGCTTCTTTTCACCTGACAGTGAGGAGTTTCGCCAGGGGGACATAGCACGTGGGAGGATCACGCTATTCCCCCCAGCCCCCCCCCCCGAACAGGCACCTCGACCAACCAGAGGAGGCACTAGTGCAGCGACTAGGACACATACCCACATCCGGCTTCCCACCCGCAGACACGGCCAATTGTGTCTGTAGGGATGCCCGACCAAGCCGGAGGCAACACAGGGATTCGAACCAGGATCCCTGTGTTGGTAGACAACAGAATAGACCGCTACACTACCCGGATGCTTTTGTTCAAAAAAAGATGGCCATTGCCAAAAATATACTCTGTTGTTGTCTGCCATTTTGCTTTTGGAAAGTTTTCCACTGGCTGGGTGTTTCCATGGAAACATCAAAGGTCCAAAAAATTATGGGATGCTCTGACTGTTTCGTGACCATGAGCCACATATATTATTTTCAGCCATGTAGTATGCACACACTTACCATTCACACACTAAATTTGCATTCTAATGTCACGCATACTAAATTTTGCGTACTGTGTGTAGTATCAACAATGCAGACATCCAGAGTCTCCACTCATTGGGGTGTTTCTGTCATTTTGCCTGCTACCGGTAGACTGAATAAGGTTGTGCAGAGAGGTTTTTCTGCTGAAAAGGCATGCACACTAAACAAAACCATCCCATTATAGATGCAGTAGAGGTTAAAAATACTGTTTAGCTTGAACCAGGTAGAATGGGTGCATTAGAATAATGAGATGACTCGGTTCCTGTATGACACACCAACACTTACTGAAGACCAAAGATGAAAGTTAAATATTCCTGTGCTCTCCCTTTGTCCTCAGGCTCCCCACAGACAAATGCCTGTTCACTTTCATCTCATGTCTGTGGTCTTTTAAATCCTCAAAGAAGAAAAGAATGCCCAGGAAGAGCAGTTTGGTTTAACTCTTCCCCTTTTGTCATTTGGTTTGAAAAAAGTAGAGCATCTGCTTAGCATAAGTCATCAGTGTTATAGAGGAGCGGAGTAGTTTGTGGAAATTGAACAGATGCACTGGACTTTCATTTCAATGAGAATTTCCACCGTGGAAGACGCTATAACAGAGAAGCAGGAGCTTTCTTTAAGATTTAAAAATGGCACATTCAAACCATTACTGATCTCAATAATACAAAACTGCAAAGGGAACTGTAATGGCACCAAATTTATTTGTATCATAGTGGAGAAATGTACAAATTAACAATTTCTTGATGACCGTCAAAGGCATTCACAAGATCACATTCGTTTAAAAAGCAGGACCAAGGCAACATTTTCCAAATAACACATCGGAAGTAATGCTCCACGTTGTTTTGATGGGCGATAATGGAAACGGCAGTTCCATCAAAATATACAATTATGTTCTCCATTACACACAGCACAAACGACAACAACGTGACTTCAAAATTACCCAGGGATCGTATAGGCTACATAATAAATCATTACTCAACCAATGCTCAGAGTATACGATGGTACAGTCATGGGAACAATAATAGCCACACTGGGGAAATCCTGGCGGGGAACACTTTGCCCAGCACTACAACACAGTCAGTGATTTATTTCCCATCATTATGGCTTCTTCCCCGATTCTGTTTCCGTATGTGGCAGGCTGTCCTCTGAAGTCATTGATCTGGCCATAAATGCCACGCCACCTCCATGTCTCTAAAGATAGCATGTCTGCAGCCACTATCTACCGTGCTTTCAAGTACCGCTAGACTGTGCACGACTAAAAGCAAGCATGCAAAACTGATGCCTTTGCAAAGCCACTACACATTGGCAACATTGCACAAAATGATAGTTGTACTTTTGCCTCAACTTGAAATAATCTCTATTCTACACAGATGAATCCTCAGTGCTCACATGGGACTTTTAGGGCATCTGCATTTTTTTTCTCAAGTGTGTTTGGTAGTTCATACTTCATGTTCGACAACACCATATTCTGTGCAACCTTCTTAGATTGTATAATATATGGAGGTTTGCAATCACAGTTAATGATCAGCTTTTGATTTAATTGAGGACACTGGCTGAAATGAAGAGCTGAAAGGTGAAATCGATTTTTTTAGAACAATTATTTACAACTGCTGGACGAAACAATACACCGTAATAAACTTTATTTGTATTTGTTTATCGTCGTTATCTATTTATGTGCACTGTTGGAGAGTGCTTGACGGACAATGGGACAGTAATAGTCAGCCTGTTGTGGACGTTGTCTGTCGAAGCTGTGGAAGAGCTCCACATCTGGTGACATCAAGACACCTTGTACGGTGTAACCCATCTCCAGAGCATAGACGGCATTAAGTGTCCTGACGCAGTTTTCCCATTATACTTGAGGCCTTAAAGGTCCTTCACAGAGAAAATACAGACTGTTCTTCTATGGAAGGTTCAGGTGGGACTCCATGTTGACCATCCGCAGGGCTGCCTGCCCCTCAACTAATGAGTATAGCCAGGACAGCTGGGGATAGGGTAACACAGACATTAAAAAAAAATCACAATAGTTTAGGCCAAATATTGGTGTAGAAATTGAAATTTTGCCATTGCAAAACACTAATCTCAAGCAGTGGGCTTTATAAGTAAAAATTGATTATTCACTGAGAACAAATATGTCAGCCTCAGATCAATACCCAGCGTCGGCAGGCTAACCGTGCACTCATGATCAGTGATGGTGAATTGGTACAGGTATGTCCCTGTCTCTTAACAGGCAGGTGCTTTCGATATGCTCTCAGTGTCTCACAAGCTTCGGTGCCAGGAAAGATAATGTCGTCGCTATACTGTCTGCTATTATGGTTTGTGTATTTACAATGTGCCGGATCATTTGTGTTGACAAAGAGCATGTGTGTCTTGGTGAGTCAGACACCATCATTGTGGATCGGTGGCAGTAAGCACTGTGTTCACATCTTGAGGACCACCGCTCAGCTGGGACAAGGTCGGCCTGCAGGCATTCAGGAAACACTGTTCCACTCCATTAAGCAATCGTTTCAAAAGTCCTAATGTTCACAGCAGATGCCACACGGACTCCCCCATAGCTGTCCCCCTGGCCTTCAGGCTGTTCCCCTTTTCCCTCCTGTTGTCTTCATGCAATCACTCAGCCACTGCTAAAAGTCACCTTCCCATAGACACACGTGTCCTGGTACATGACGCTCTTTTCGGGCAGCAGTTCATCTGTGACGGTGAGTTCGTCCAGCTCTGTGGTAAAGTGGTCGGTGCTCTCCACCAAGGATGTGTCCTTGACCACGCTGTAGGTGAGTGCCACGCCATAGGTGGCGGGCTTCTCCGTGCCCCTCCGCCCACAGCGGCAGATCTTGCGGAAGGCGGCGCGAAACTTCTGGGACATTGCATTGTAGATGACGGGGTTGATGGCGCTGTTGAGGTAGATGCAGCTCCGGCAGAAGAGCAGGAACCAGGTGTCTAGGTAGGCCTGGTCCAGAAAGGAGTTGACCACCACCAAGGAGCGATAGGGCATCCAGAGCATGGCAAACAGGATCACCACCACGGCCAGCATCTTGGTCACCTAAGAGGGCCACAAGAGGAAATGTGGGAAACGTCAATGCAATAACGTGTCCACGGGAGGACATGTGACATAAAGGAAGCCGGATCAACAGCCAACAAAGAAATAACTGAAAAGACAATTAACATTTATGGTTTGAGATTAAAGACAAATCACATTTAAGGGAAATCAATGTGTGAACATTTTCCAGGAAGATAGTGTTTCAATATTTACGGTCTGATTTTTATGTTAAATCTTTTCCCCCATTTTAGATCTGCAATGACATTGTAATTCACCATTCGTAATTTCCAGTTTCCAGCTATTTATTGTAGTAGGAAACAAGTATTTGCTAACAAGCTGTTCAGATTTAGGGGGAATCGTTGCAGACTAAAAAGATTTTCCAAGATGGCATTTCAGTTGTTAATCTCTAATATTGATCATTCATTCCACATTTACAGTTTCCCCCCATTTCAGATCAAGAGCGTGCACGTTGGCCACTTATAATTTTGCATGGCACAAACTTCCCGATGATGTTATAGTACAGTTTGAAAATTATGTCTTCAATGTCAGCTGCTGGCTGTGATGACATTGTAACTTACGGTCTCCTACTACTCATTGGAGACAGTAAAATAAATAGTTATGCAAGGATTACATGCCAAACTGATCAGATTTAGGGGAAATCGCTGCACTCTGATTTTGATGTCTAATGTACAACGAGCCCCCCCATCTTTTTTCTTTCTTTCTTTCTTTCTTTCTTTTTAGATCCAGATCATGGATTCTGGCCACCCATAATCTTGTAAGGCGTATAATTCCGAGCCATGTTTCGTGACAATGTCTCGGTATCGATCTCAGCAAGACGCTACAACTTGTGATCAAAGTTTGGAGACTGCAGGTATTTTATAAAGGGGGACACCTACGGGACACAACTCTGGCCCATGTGTTGGTGTGTTATCCATGGTGTTCTGCAGTTTATTTCATTCCACCCATTTGATTTATATTTTCATGATCATTTTATCTCATGGCTTGGATTTTATCGGTTTATTTATCTTGGATTAATGTATCCCGTGCTTTATAGGTGAGTGGTTCTATGTGTTTGTCTGTGTTTAAGTGAACAAATTAAGACAGATCCCAATCAGTTCAGTTTGTGTGCCAATAAAGTGTCTAATCTTGAATCTCGAATCTCGTGAAAGCGACGTGTGAAACTGCAGCAGGTGTATTTCGGACGTGCCAAGGACCTGACAGCTGTTACACCAAAATTTGTGACCCTTCGGAATATGTGACCCTTCCACTAAAACGCTCTCTTTCAGCCAGGAAACGGCACTTTGGATAAGGTTAATTTTACGTCTAAAGTTCAAGATGGTTAAGTTTGGGTGTTGGGTTGGAGACAGCTGATGTGTGATGTGGGTTTGTTGTGGTGAACATTAGCATTCGCATCTGGGTGGGGGGTGGCCGAAATGGAGCGTTGTAAGGGGCAGGGTGACGCAATCTGAGCGGTCACGGATTTCGGCGCGACACCTGTTCGTTCGCCATACCTGTCTGCGGGAGGTGGCGGTGGAGTTGCAGTGGCGGCTGTTTTTGCAACTTGTCTGTTTGAATGCGGCGTTGCTGTTCCCGCTCTTCCTCCTCCCTCTGTGATCCGAGGGCAGGGGGTTCAGGAATAGGATCCTGGCGATGAGCCCGTACAGAATGGCGGAGAGCAGCAGCGGCAAAACGAAGAAGACGCCGAAGTCGAAGAAGTAGATGGGCATGTAAAGCTTCCTCGGCACTCTGTAGCCGCAGGCCACCACGGTGACGTTGTCGTAGAGGAGCTCCTCCGTGTCGGTCAAGTAGAACCACATCACGCAGTACAGGGAGGTGAAAACCCACACGAACACGATGATTTTCTTCGCCCTGGACAAGGTGCAGAGGAACTGGGCTTTTATAGGGTGGCAAATGGCGATGTACCTCTCCACGGTGAAAGCAGTGATGGAGCAAGACGAAGCGTTGATTCCCAGGTACTGGAAGTAGGTGATACAAAGGCACCCGTAGTGTCCAAACACCCACGATCCAAAGACGCTGTCCGTAATATTTGGCAAGCCCGCCGCCGTCAGCACCATGAGGTCTGCCACGGCTAAGCTGACGAGGTAACAATTCGTCGGTGTCCTCATGTGCTTGGTGGTGAGCACCACCAAGATGACCATAACGTTGCCAACTATCCCGAAGGCGCATATCGCGAACACTAATAAACTACTTATCACCTTGTATTGAATGCTGTGCTCCATCCAAGTCCCCAAAGTCTTGTTCAGCTCCTGAGCAGCCGATAAGTTTTCCATCTCGGTTGGTCGTAATACAATGAAATCAAATAATGGGTTGTCAGCGTCGAGTGGCGACTCTGCAAAAGAGCCAGCCAGGTTTTACGCACGGCAGGTTCGGGGACTCTACGAGTCTTAAAGGGCGTCCGTTGCTGCCGAAGACTCCGTAACCGTATCAAAACGTTTGATATGCACCACATATGCATTAAACACCATCAAGGTGCCCAAGTTTCCCTTCAACTGATGAAATACCCTGACCATGTATCGTTAACGTGTGCGTAAAAGCGATGCGTCGCCGTTTTTTTCCTCCCACCTTTTTCTGTTGCGCTGGATAAGAGCGCATGCACTTGCGGTGTGGAGAGACAGGGGCTGAATGGAGAACAGGACCTGCTTCTGCTTTTGAGCTGTCTCTTCGGACACGACCGCTTATTACGCATGCGAGTTTACGCATCTCGGGATTTGGCGGCATGAGATCATGCCAAATGAAAAGTCGTCTGAACTTTCCACTCAATAATAACAATTATGACCAAGAGTCTGTTTCATCAGCCTATTTTAGTTTATTGCTTGCTCATTTAAATTATTAGGCCCATTATATCAGAATCAAGAATTAAATACTTTATTCATTTGTACGTTGTTAAATGCCTCTTTTTCTACAAAACGTTGTAAGCACATTTCAGTTTACGCATCGTTGTACTGGACTACAACTTCTCTGTCTGTCTCGATGCTGCATTTTGGCCATCTTCCTTGAAAAAAGAAGAAGAGATTCTAACTTCGTTAAGTAAAACAAATTAAGACTAATTTCACATGTGCCAGAAAAGAAAAAATAAGCTTTATGGATGATGTAGTACGTGTCTCACAGGGCAGTTCAGGGCAACTTTTTTGTGAAAAGAGAAATGCACTTACATAATTAGTCTGAAGACAATTTCCCCTCGTCAGGCAGCTCATTAGCATAATGAAAAGAGGTGCAGGATGAGATGAAGCTGGTCGATGTTCGACGTGTTCTTCCATTTTTTTATTTTTTTTGGCTGCATAGAGGACAACGCAAGCTGAGACATGGGCATTTTTATGTTGAACCCCATTTACTAGTGGATGCATTTCCAAATGAAGCCAGCGCACAATGTTTGCATGAAATTAGGGTCGTGAAAAAATTTTTTTTTGGTATAACGAGAAATAATAAATAAATGATCCAAACTTGTTATGAGTGGCTGACTGTAGTGAGCAGGTTTTGATATGTAATGAGCGCGCATGCGCGAGTGTTGAGACTTGAAGATATGCCTAGTAAAAGGTCAACGTTATGCCTTGGTCTCCGGTCCATTCATTACTAATATAAGTACTGTAAAGTACAAGACACTGACAACAGGTAATTTGTTGTGCATTTGAGATGTCTTCACTTGCAGTTTTAGCTGACGTAACGTAGACTGTGTGGGTCCCACGTTACTTAGTAGCGGATGTATAATGGATTTACTCCGATGTTATAACATGGTGTGACGAATTCCCTGCGGTGTAGTTACAGTGTAATAGCACAGTGTATGTATGTATAAACTTGCAAACATGTCAGGCGGTAAATTGCCTGCTGAGAATAAAGCAAATAAACAAAAGAAACGCGCGCGCGCACGCGCGACGTCGAGGTCCGTCACAGCGTTTCTTTAGCAAAAGACGAGTTTCTTTGTTTGTTTGTATTTTGTTTGTTTTTTGGTGTTCACCCTGTTTGAAATTGTATGTTGTCCTTCGCGCGTCACTCGTGAGAATTCAGTTGCCTGTTGTCCTCACCGCAACACTGTGGAGGTGGAGAATCTCTCTCCCCCACACCAACTGTGCACATTCAAACAGGAACTGGGCCGAGAGAGTGGCGAGGATCTCGCCAGCGCTCCACTGTTGTTCATGTAACTGTGTTATTGTGAGCAAGGAAGTTGCCAGCAGTCCCTTCCGAGCAACAGGTGGATCGGAACTGCAGGGAATAACCAACGCCCCCCGCTCCCCGAATCCACTCACCCACAGAACAATAAAGTATATGTGAGTAGTCAACTTTATCTTCAGTGCCTTTTTCCGGAGGACAACAGATGGGGTAGAATTGTATTCTAGTGGTAAGAGAGACACTATTATTGGACCCTGTCCAGTCTTTGTCCAAGCATCGTTCACCAAGGTGTTGAAGCCTACGCAGTCATTGTACATCTGTGACTGTAGGCTGACAGTATGAGACGATCAGCCTAGAGACTAAAACCATTCTCAGCCCAGAGCTAAGTACATGACAGGACCTTTCTATCTTCAAATTATTTTAGCCCTCAGCCCTGAGACCTAGCTGAGTCCATAAAATAAATGAAAAGAGCCCATGTCTTTGGAAATACTGGTGTTGGTTTTAAGGTGCTTGGAGTGCTCGACTAACCCGGCTCGCCATATGGTTTGTTACACAAAATGTTACACGTTACAACATGTTACACATTTGCGTGATCTCGCGAGTCCAGCTACCTCCCAAGGTAAGCTCTCGATTGGTTGATTTTTCCTGCATCATGGCAGTTCACGCGCTGCCAGGTTGCTGGTCAGTCAAAAATAAGAATGATAAATTATTTTAGGTGCACAGTGACTGTCTCTCATTTCTGACCTTCAGTCTCTGGTCCTGGTCCAAGCTGGTTAGAACAAATGCTAAAAATCGTTTGCAACCATCTTTAACACAAAGTCTGACCGGCACTTTCTTAAAGCAACATCATGCAACTTTATTACCTTAAAATAGACGTTTCACAATCATTCTGATGGTACACTGAGTTATAATAAGGAGAATGCTGCTGCTTTCATTTCCATTCCGCACCCCGAGCGCCTGTTCTTGCTCCATCTATGTAACTTGGGTAAAGCAGGTACTATCGCCCTCTAGTGGTATTATTTTTCTTAGGATGGCGAAGTCACGACCTGTTGTACTCTGCCTCTGATTGGCTTACTCTGATATTCTTACCCTAACCCCAACCAATCTCACTCCTCATACGAACCAACCAACGACCGACCAACCCAATCTACGAAGGCAGCGAGTATTAGTCAACCAGAGGCAGAGTAGGGCGGGTCCTTCGCCATCCTAGGAACAAAAGAGGCGTTCAAGGTGCAGAGTGAGAATGAAAGAGGCACCATTATCCCTATCACAGGTCAGTGTACCATCAACATGGCTTAGAAGCTGTTATTTTAAGGTAAAAGAAGTTGCTTTAAGTGGGATGACCCTGATTTTTGGTGAGGTTTATCAAACCTTACCCCTAAACAGGGTTAGTGTCTACTCCAAAGGATCGACAATAGGAACCATTTAAAATATCCCCATGATCATTGGTACACAGCAAAATAAGATCCAAATAAGGCCTCAACCAACAATCAGTCCAGGCCTTAAGGTGATTCTTGGTCTACGAATGCTGAATGTTGAATTGTAGATGTTCCTGTACTATCCCACCACTCAAAACATTGAACACCGTCATTGCAAATCACTTTTTTTGGATCCGGAGGTCCCTGGTGGGAAACCGGGTTGCCGCAGCAGCAATGGCATTTAAAGATGAACACAGGACAAGCAGAAAGGGCTGAAGTCTAGTGGAGGAAGGAAGCCACCCAATGAATATTTTGAAGCTACAGTCGCAGCAGAGAAAAGATAGACACCCCGGCTTCCAGAGTCAGATTCTTAAGGTATCTAATGAAAGTAAAGATGTTATACATTGCACATTCATGATATTGCGTCACAAACCTGACACAGCTTGGAAAGTCCCAACTCCTTCGTAAATGTATCATGGTGGTGGGCCAGATCCCAGAAAACAGTTAGGGCGAGCTGCCATGAAAAGCAAATTAGTGAAAGAGTTTTACTGCCACCCTAAGGACAAACCATAAAAGCACCAAAAACTGAGGCAAGACACTGTTAATGGGAGCCCATCAATCAGAACTTACTCAAACCCACATCTGTGAGCTTAGACAGATTTGTCAATATGTTGATATAATGCTAGAAGGCTCAGACCATAAACTGGCATCCACGAGACAATCCTGATGCCATTGTGTTATTGATCAACGAGAGGCAGAATTCCCAAGGAATGAATTCTATTTCCGGACGCATAACTTTAAATGCACAGATGGTGACGCCGGGAATATAATGTAGTATACCATATTCCATGCTGTTACATGTCTCATTGACTAAACAGGATGGTGTGCTGATGATTTATGTGTGTCTTAATCTATATCCATCTATTCCGAAAGGACCACAAACCGCACGGCAGCCACCGCGCTGAGTTATCACTACCATTACACTGCGCCTAATGCAATTCTATACACAGAGCAGCTGCCATATTGTACAATACATCAAAATAAGTATTTGTCGCAAAAAAAAATATCGCGTTGTTTTTGCAAAAGCAGGCAATGAATTTCCCGAGTCCTTTGACTAATAGCTCGGCGGTGACATAAAAGAACTTTATGAGGTAAAATGACCCCTGTCCACTATGATTAACGGACGTTGTGGCATGTCAATTTAGAAAGGAGCCAGAAGGCCTGTCAACCTACCTACCCCCCTCCCTCCCTCCCTCCCTCTCTCTCTCTCTCACACACACACGCACACGCATGCGCGCGCACACACACACACACGCACGCACGCACGCACGCTCGCAAGGGGGCACAATAAAACCAGACCGAAAATGCAGGTTTAAAACTTAGAGACAGCCTGACCAGAATTATACCCTGACTGTGGAAACTTTTTGTGTTTCAGCTCAAGTATTAGTGGAGACACCGAGCCTGACAAGCTCAATAAATTGCAGCATACAGTAAATCAGAAGAACTTTACTGTGAAATAAATCTCCCCCCCACCCCTCCATACACACACACACACACACACACACACACACACACACACACACACACACACACACACACACACACACACACACACACACACACACACAACATGTCTTTGCGCCAAGGTCAGCCATAAAGAAGCAGCTGCCCAGGCTTGCAGCCCTGACCCGGTTCAATTAATGGTAAATACTCCATGGGGTACAGTCCATAACCCCAGTGACAGACATTACTCCTAGCTGTAAGTCAGCACTCTGTCTTTGACACCCTCTGAGTGTTTGCCCGGACTCACACAACACACATCGGCGCAGGCGCAGCCGAACATATGAGAAGTGTGAAGGTTGCTAGTTCAAATCTCATCATTAGCCGGGGAAATCTAGCTGTGGAGACCAGGCAGCAACAACCGGATTTCTCTAATCACACGCCATGTGACCCCGCAGCCGCTCCTGAGGTGCAGCTTAGTGTCCGACAGTAGCTGAACGTGAGAGGCTTCGGGATGCGTGTGAAACAGGGTGCTGCTGGAAAAAAAAAAGCGGCGAGCCTCCCCCTGGATGAACAGGGGCCAAACTAATTCTTGCTTAGCACGCGAAGCTCACAGACACGGGTGGAGTGCACGTCCTCACTGTTTGTGACATTGGCCCACTTTATGTGTTGATGTGCCCGATTATAACCCTTATCCAAAATATCCTTTACATTTGCTGTTGTGCAGAGAGAGAGAGGGAGGGAGAGAGACAGAGGGAGGGGGAAAAAAACACGACTCAGCTCAGCTTAACATCGAAACTTGAGTCAGCTCTTAAGCACCCTGCCCCTGGTTGGCTACCACAGCAGGAGCAAGCACAGAGCACCCAGAGGATGTGTGTGTGTGTGTGTGTGTGTGTGTGTGTGTGTGTGTGTGTGTGTGTGTGTGTGTGTGTGTGTGTGTGTGTGTGTGTGTTGAGTCCGAAGTCAAAGGCCCCCCACCCCTCACCCCTCCCCTGCTCAAAGGCCATCTGACTTCGCGGTGTGGGAGACACAAAGCTCTGCACATTTCCATTGTCCTAGGCTAACCTTGCACTGGCGTCTGCCACTGCCTCCGCTGCTGCCAGGTTGCCATTAGCTATTCTTGGCTCTAGTCGGTCCTTATTTCACAGCAGATCCATCAGTGCGAAATGCCACACTTCTCCAAAAGGCGTAAATAAAACGCCGGGCCTGCTGGTAGGGGTATCACTTGAGGAAACAACAAATCACTTTGAATCATGACCAACGGCGCGGCGCTACTAGACATGCATCCCACGGAACTACACTTCCTCGGGTTTTGTGTGGGACTTTTCACAGAAGACACGTCTCTCAGCAGCAACGCGTCATCTCCTCTTTAGCCATCTCCTCTTTAGCCATCTCCTCTTTAGCCATTTCCAACCTTATTTGCAGGTATACATTCAAACGACTAAGTCCTATTTACTGTCGCCGCCTGGAAAACATCCCCACTTTATCAGCCAGGAGTTCAGCGATGCCACATTATTATTCAGTCGGCCACTTAGAAACCCCACTGGTTTCGAAGCCTTGCTCGAGGGCGCTGTGGCGGTGTTTACCGCAGGAGTGGTGAGGGTTACTCTTTCGTGTCGCCCTGTGCAGATGTATTTTTAATGGCAGAGCCTGATGAATATTTTTGTTTATTTTATCTTTTGCCGAGCCTCCCTCTCTGCGGTGGCGGCCTTTATTGTTGACACTTTGCTTCTCATGCACCACTTTACATCCAGGCCTTTTGAAGCTACCCTTCTGCAATAAACTCATCCCCACTATAAGGTTCGATTACTCGTTTGTCTGATGTCTTATCGTCTTCCCCTTCCCTGTGCAGCTGA
Source organism: Lampris incognitus (assembly GCF_029633865.1). NCBI lineage: Eukaryota > Metazoa > Chordata > Actinopteri > Lampriformes > Lampridae > Lampris > Lampris incognitus. Next base: position 23,230,385 of record NC_079228.1, read on the forward strand.
ATTTTAGCATGTAGAACACGTTATGTGCGATGCGTAACAGTGGCCTGCTGCCAGTAATCCTCAGGCCCTTCTCTGTTGTGCTGGATGTGTGTGTGTGTGTGTGTGTGTGTGTGTGTGGGTTAAGGGTGCCTGAATCTTTCTGGTACAGCTCTCTGAACTATCAATAATAAGGTGCTGTCAGAGGGTCAGCAAAAAAACAAAAAAAAAGATGTGAGAGATTTAGTGTTGTGGAGTTGCACTAACAGTCCAAAATGACACAGTTGAAAATCTATGAAACTAAAAACAAGTTTTGCACAGACATTTCATGCAGAATATGTAATGGAAGAGGGGCCTGTGTTGTTGCATGTAATGTCAAATTCCAAAATGGATCTCTATGATATATATTTGTCAATGCGTTGCAGGGTTTATGTAATTGTACGGCTGTGTAATCTGTTGCTTTAAACCAGCCCTTCCACGTCCTCGGTGCCACGAAATGCTACAAACAGCCTGTAGCACGACACCATGCTCTCTCTTCCGTCTCAAAAGGTTTCAACCACCGAATTCACAGCTAGCAGAGCGTGCACATTACCCAAGCGCGTCAGTGTCCTTGGAATTACAAAACAGTAAATATGCACTTGGGCGGTGGGTGAGGGCACTGAAGCGTTCTGTAATTATGACCTATGGCTACCTAAACCTTATACATATGCTCCATTGCTCCGAGTTGTGCAGAGAGAGAGAAAAATCAGTCTGCAACTGGAAGATTTTTATAAGGGGCTCCGGAACAGCGATCCCTCCTCGCCTGCATATAGGATTTGACATGGTTTGAATTGAGTATCAAAGGAGACTCTTTTTTAGGGTGCTTTGTACTCCGAAAATGGGCCGTCTGGGAATTGTTTTGCAAAACTGATCAGTTCAGTTCAAATGAAAAACACCCCCTGTGCAACTGAGGTCATTTTTTGAGTGCTATGCTGTAAGGATTAGGGGGCCATGAAAAACATAACATGCATCTGAGGAAATGGTATATGCTTGTGTTGGTTTCATCAGGATGGATAAATGTTGTTTACTATATACAGGTTCGGCTGCATGTATATAATACGCAAGGTCTGCGATATTGCTTGTGTACTCGGTTTCCCACAATGCTGAGTGTCGTCTCCAGTTTCTCTGATTGTTGTGAATGTGCTGAGGAACACACAACTTGATTCAGAAACAAGCCCGAGGCGGTGTGCTGCCAAATTTTGTATCCCTTAAAGATTCACGCGACGTCACGGACACATTATTTTTTCCCCCCTCTAGGCTATTTTTAGACTCTCTCTCGCTCTCGCTCTCTTTCTTTCTTTCTTTCTTTTAGATTATCAAGATGGTTTTACAGACCATACCGAAAGCAGGCAGATTGGGACTGGGAAAATGCTTGTGATTTCGGTATGTGCTGCTTCCTTTGTAAAACCATACTGATAATCTATAAATAGTAAAGAAAAAAAGCGATTAAACCGCCCACACGTCGCTATTTCATATCCTTACCTGAAATGGAAACGTTATAATCAAGGTGCGCTTTAACTGAATGCGTGCGCATTGAGGGGATACGTATTATTTGGGGGATGCAACATGTAGCTACACAGCGGCCTGCCTATAAGCCCGGTGCGTGGGAGGGGTGTGCCAAGCCTCTCTCTCTCTCTCTCTCTCTCTCTCTCTCTCTCTCTCTCTCTCTCTCTCTCTCTCTCTCTCTCTCTCTCTCTCTCTCTCTCTCTCTCTCTCTCTCTCTCTCTCTCTCTCTCTCTCTCTCTCTCTCTCTCATAGACGAGGGAGCAAAAGAAGCCGGGAGATGCGAGAGATCACAAATCAGGAAAGAGGTATTTATAAAAAAAAACCTATTTGTTGTTTACTAACCGTTTGAAAGACAGGGAGCCGTGTCAGCTTTAAACGCTGCCGTTAACATTTTCTAACCCGCGGAGTGGGGAAATTGAACATGGGTGATGCGTTTTGTTTTGGGTTTTTTGGGGGGGGGGGTTTGGAAATAAAATCATTTTGAAGCCAAAGAAAAGTATTGCCGGACGGTCGAAATATTTAATTGTTTTGAATCTCTGGGGGGGGGGGGGGTCGGTAAGAATAGCCTAAAATAGTCTTGCTTGGAAATGCTTACGCGTCTGTGCGAACACCTCGGCCAAAGCGATACCAAGTGGCTTCTTTTACACTGACCAACCCCAAGCAGCCAAAGTTACCCCTGCGTAACGGCGAGCCCTCTGGGAGTGTGTGGTATGAATCTGCCTAAAATGTGTTCTTGTTTTACTACCTGTTTCACCTGTTTCACCGACAGGGACGGACGTGCGGGAGTCAGTGGGCTAACCGCGGGACCCAGCCCGCATTCACATGGCGGATTTTGAACTGTTTCACTTTGACCAAGCGGGCGGCCAAGCCGACCCCCAGCGTCTCTGCCTGCTCTCCGGCCACCGAGGTGTCGCGGAGGGAAGTTATTACGGCCAAAAGTCGCTTCCCACGGGCCGCGAAACCTCGCGCGAGGGTCCAGGACCACGGACAGAGCTCTGCCAAACGCTGAGCGAGACGTCTCGCACCCGCGGACACGCGGACGAGCATCCGGCCAATTCAGCTGCGGCGGGTCCGCAGCGGCCAGGACGCGGAAGCGTGCGTAATGGGTCCCGCTCCGGCCAACTCCACGAGGAAGAGGAGGGGGAGTATGAGGAGAAGGTGGTGGTGGAGGAAGAGGAGGAGGAGGAGGAGGAGGAGGAGGTGGACATCCCGGAACTTAAGATGCTGTACGACGACCTCATCTCTGACGAGTCCGGGAAATCGACGGATTACGGTTTCATAACGGCTGTCACCTGCCTGGTGACCGGCATCAGTCTGGTCGCCATATCCTACAGCGTGCCGCGGGACGTGCGGGCGGACCCGGACAGCGTGTCGGCGCGCGAGATGGAGAGGCTGGAGAGGGAGAAGGCGAGGGTCGGCGCCCATCTGGACCGCTGTGTCATAGCGGGACTGTGTCTCCTCACCCTCGGGGGAGTGCTGCTATCCACCCTGCTCATGATCTCCATGTGGAAGGGGGAGATGATGAGGAGGAGAGCTTTCGCCTACACCAAACACGCGGCCAAGTTATACGGCTCCATCAATTTACGGACAGGCCCGAGCCCAACTCGACGGTCCCTCTCACGTGTGTCAGCTTGTGATGAAGATTTGGAGGTGCTGACCTGAAGCGATGGACAGGACATACAAAACAAAAGCAAAAACAAAAAACACTGAACTCTTCTTCTGGAAGTCCCACCGATGGTGTCTTACAAATGATAGTGCTGCTTCTACTTGAGTGAATATATCTGTTTACTTGCCATTTGAATTGGGAGGCTATATTCAAAACTCTCAGATATCAGTCATGGATGTAGCCGGGGGGGGGGGGTTGTTCGACCTACACCAAAAAACAAAAAGGTCCGAAAATTCAACTTAAAGCGTATTCAGTGGAACCAGGCAGGAGTTGACATACCTCCAGAACAACATACACTTATAGTCACTGCCATAGGATGTTTGAAATATCGTTTTTTAATTCTTTTTTTGGCGATCTGTCCACTAAATCACAAGGTTTAGTGTGCTCTAATGCTTCGTTTGTTCATAGCCTCGGTAGGTCAGATGTTAGTTGTGTAAGATATCCTGTGCACAGAATAAAAAGTTCCACCTTTTGGGAAAGAAGACCCACCCCTCTTAGCAGGCTTGACTACAGCCTTGTGAATGGCGGAGGACAAAAATGAACCAGGAGGGGTCACATCCTAAAAAAAGAAGATCTGCTCTGCTTTGCGTAGTTTGTGCATGACATTTTGCTAACACTCACCATCTCGTCCGCGCAACAGTGACGTCTCACTACTTGCTGTCGTGAAATGTAAATAGTCAAGCTGCGTGGCTCCGACTCGAACAAGTGCATGATTGATGTTGACCTTTCCAACAAATTGTTTTCTTATAACTGTGATATTCTGAGAAAATACTTGTACATGTCGAGATTTGTTGAAATGTATGCCCCGCACATGCAGCTATGGTGAAGAACGAAAGACGAGCCATTAGATGTTGTGGACGAGCAGCGCGGAGGGCGAACTCAGCTTCTATGTGGAAATGCACTCGGGCTTTGGGGACAGATGTTCAAAAGCACATAGGCCTGCACATACATGTGCTCTCACACATGCACAGAGAAGAGAGAGAGATTAAAAGAGAAAGAGACAATGAAAACCCTGGGGAATGGCCCTCGCTGTTAGTTGCTGTTTTAATTGCTCATGGGAGGCCTGCAACACATATTCATCACTGAGAAGAAAGCGCATCTTCAAGACTGCATGACGTGTTTTCCATTGCTTGTTCAAACCAACCTATTCTTTCTAACATATTAGACGGGGTTGATTAGATATTAGTACTAATGGGGGGGAGCACTGTGGTTCGCCTCTTCTCAGAGGAGACACTTTGCATGCACGAGTTTCTTGTCTGTGGTGTGCAGAAAGCAGCGCTGTGCAGCGTCTGTGATTGGAGGTGCTCGTGGATGGCAGCGTCACATTATCCTCCATGCGACTCTGGCGCGTGCTCACCTCGCAAATGTGATTAAACATGTGGAATCATCTGACTGGCTTGGTGAAATGATAATCAGACTTCTATTGCTAATCTATTTTGGTTACTTGTGTCAGGAAGCAATGGTTTTGCCTATACCTTGGAAGGCTTTCACTAGGCGACAAGAGCAGGTGTAGTATTTTTATTTTTTTATTTTTTGCTTGCCTTAACGGAGGCCAACGTGTGAATGGAAGAGGTGTGTTTTCCTAGCAGAGGTTATCAGTCATGGGAAAAGGTTGGGACGCAGCAGCAGCCAAACTGGTGTCAGTGTTTGTTTTGCCAGGGGACTCTCTCGGACACAAAATCAAACTTGTAATAGAAAAATGACACACTCGCGCCCATACAACCCGTTACTTGTACTACCACCTAAAAGCATGCACACAAGTGCATGCACACCCTGGCACTCTATTGACTCACGTATACACACACATGCGTGCACAGATGCATGCACACACATGCACGCATGCATGCAAACACACAAATGTATATATAGTACATAGCCTCACAATTACCACACAGACTTACACACACTCGGCCCATGGCGCCCACTCACCCCCCTCCCATGAATGGAGTTACTCAGACTAATCACTCAGGGCAGCTGGCAGCAGGAAATGGAATTGAATTTCTGCAGGGGTCACATGGGGTCAAGAGCTGGGGCGCGGCTGCGTGCGCAAGGGGACCAGGAAGTACAGAGGCTTATAGTGGTGATGGTTTATGGCGATGTTTGGCCACCCTTTTTCCATCGATAGCAAACTCAACAACATAATGTCCGCCTGAAAGGCACTGCTAGACAACAGCAATGAAAGACACACATAAATCTTCGCCGCTTTGTCGCTTTTTTCCCGTAAAACAATAAAAACGCTCCTCCCGGATAATCCCATTTCATATCATCTGAAATACTTTGTTTTGTCATTTCGATAGATTAGAAGATATGATTGTGTCCTCGGGTTTGGAAATGCCTGTCTTGAACGACAGCCTAAAGTTAATGGTTTATTCGATAACTCAGTTTGTCGCCTAGCAACGGCAGGCAGACTCACTCACAGCTCCCAAGAAAGAAGTGACAAAGAAGACTTATAGCTAAAACAAAAAGGAGAAGCATTTTGGAAAACACACACACACACACACACACACACACACACACACACACACACACACACACACACACACACACACACACACACACCTTCATTAGATAACCAGCCACATCATTCATCAGCATTCAAATCCACTCACCACAGATACACTTGAATGGCACAACTGTGCCTTCATTCAACATCCATATCCATTACGCAGGTAGGCTAGAAAACTACTCCACCATTCTTTGTTTTTTTTTCTTCAACAGAACCACTGACTCCCAAGCTGCTCCTGATGAGCCGGTTGTCGCCTTGCATGGCTGACACCGCCATCGGTGTGTGTGTGTGTGCGCGCGCGCGCGTGGGTGAATGCGAGGCATTCATTGATTGTAAAGCGCTCTGAGTGGCGGTTGCAGGCTAGAAGGAGAAAGGCGCTGTATGAAAGCGATCCATTTCCCATCTGCCATTTAGAAATAACCGTCGTGCTCTTTTTTTGGAAGGGGGGTTTTGAGAGTTGAGTCGTCTTTGCCGAGGTCGTTTCAACCTGCATCTTTAAGTTTGGTGTACCAGGAGGGAGCGAAGTCAGCTACGCGGAGGTGGTCGCCCATCAGCTTAATTTAAGAGCTGGAGTCATCCTCGCTGAACTTGACACACACAACCTTTAATTCGACGACTGGGAGAAGGGAGGACCGTCCCCAGCTGCGCGCGTAGGTGGCTCCTGATCTTGTTCTCCAGGCATGTTCAGCCGCTATCATCGCGTTGCTTCCTGGTTCGTGGTGATAAACTAAACCGGCTCCCTTGTGCTTTGAGTGACACCTACACAGTCGTGTCCCTTTTTTGGCCATCCGTGTCCCGGGAAACACACACACACAGTCGTGTCCCGGGAAACACACACACACACACACACACGGATAGGCCATCATAACCATAGTAACGGGGTCATGCTGTTGCTACGGAGAGACGCCTGCTCGGCGTGGCGAGGTTGTCTCATAGGGGAGTTAACGATCCCCCTTTTTTTCTTTTTTTCTTTTACAAATGTCAGAGAAAGACCTTGGTTTTGTTTAGATCACAAAATTTATTTTTTTTAATTTCTGTTTCTGGGGTTCTCAAACCACATACTGGAGGCAACATTTAACTATAACGCTGCGTTTTAATCGTTTCATGGTAGATAAATGTAGATCTTGGGCATATCTTTCTGGGATGTAATCTGAATCTTAGTGGGGCTGCATAACTATATATATATATAGTGTGTATGTATGTATATAGTGTGTATGTATATATATAGTGTGTATGTATATATATAGTGTGTGTATATATATATAGTGTGTATATATATAGTATATATATATATATATATATATATAAAATGGGAATAACTGGCTTCAGGGTCATAGATTAAAAAGAACTAGGCCTTGCTATTCTTGTTCTATGAAGACACAACTCTGTTGGTCAGAATAAACCTACAGAAAAACTGCATAAATTATGGCTGGGTGCTCACTGAGGATATTGTGCTAATATTATTACATACAAACTGACAAGATTCGCGTCACCGCAGGCTATACATATGTAAAGTGGGATTTTTGAACGGAAAATAAGAAAGAAAGAAAAACTCAATTCTGGAAAAGAAGCAAATACAAGATCCTCGGCGATGGTGGTGTGATTTCTGGCTGATTGATGAATTTGGAGGGAAATTGTAAACGTTTGACCAAAAGTAGCCAAACATCGGTTTGAATAACTGAGGAAATCACAAATCAGGGTCATATAGTAGTCCTGGATAAAGCCGGGCAGATGTTAAGGCGCATGTTGCACTTGCTATGTGCATGGGATATTCCCATTTCTCATTACTTTTTCAAATCGCTAGATTTTAAGATGTTGCAGGGTGAATTATTAAGTGTCATGTACACACACTGTCTATCCAGTATCATCCAGACAGAACAGTTGAGCTGGCAGCATATGCACAAATCTGAGTGAGAAATCATATAGCCACCCACTCTATAAAACCGGAAAAGAGATGGTCTTGCAAATTTTTTTTTGCTGCAATGTGTGTATGTGTGTGTGTGTGTGCGCATGTATAAATGTGGATGGGTGGGGTGGGGGGATTTATTTCACAGCAGGACAGTTCTTCTGATGCTGCAGTTTATGGCGCGTGTCAGGCCTCCATGTCTACACTAATACCTGGGCTGAAACATAAAAGGTTTCCACGGTGTATAATTCTGTTCAGGCTGTCTCTAAGTTTTAAACCTGGATTGTCGGTCTGGTTTTATTATGTTCCCTTGCTGGTTCACTGTCGTGAGTAGAGAATGTCTTGGTAGAGGGAAAGAATGCATGAGCCTTGGAGGGCTTACGAGAAGTAACAGTCTTTATTTGGATCAAATCGATTGACTGGTCCTTTTTGGTACCAAGTTCTTTTTATAAACACTGATGACTTTAATTCTGTTTGCACTCGTCTATCAGTACAAGTCTTCATCTTTTCCTGATTGAAGTTACAGGGTAGTCCAATATTTCAGTCTCTTTTCCTGTGCATTGCACCTGGGTGCAATTATCAGGAAGTCTGTACTTTTTTGCTCTGGCCCTTCGGTGCCTGCAAATGAAAATTGACTTCACCTCTTTTTTTTTCACCCTCTGCTGAGAAGTGTCTTACTAGCATGCTCTAGCAGGAAAGTAAACAAGTCTCCAATAAAAAGGAAATACTGGAATGCATATGTAATTGCTGCTGCCACATAATACAGCACCTGCAAGGGGTTAATATATTCAAGTGGTGCTCATTACAATCCCTTGCTATAGCTAAGCACAGGCAGGAGCTAAGAGCGTGTTTAATGAATGCCGTGCCTTAGTTATTGCAGCCTGCATAAAAAAATAACACTCCCCCTGAAAGTGCTCTGGGTTGCATATCATGGAACAAGGGAATTATTTGTTGTTGTTCCAGTTTGGGTGCCCGGCACTTCCGAGTTGCCACCTGTCAGTCAAACTACATCAAACCCTGGTGATTCAGAACTACATCCTCAACAGATAGACACCAACCGATGTAAAAATACACCACACTTTCTTCTTCTCTCGTACACTCCGCAACAAAACAATGAGAAGGCGTACTGCATACTGAAGCAGGAGACCTCATACTTGGTGATCCACAATGAATTTCTGGCTTTAGATTCCTTGTTGAAATGTTATCGCTGCACATATTCCCCTTTTCCTCTGATGTAAATCACCTCGAAGGGTAGTTACGAATTACATTCAACAGAATATATTATACAGTAGATGCTGCATAATAGATGCTGTTACATGTAACTACATGGCGATACATTAAGATCAAGCCAAATGTAATAGCTAATTTCAAGACTATTACATTTTTATATATTTTTCATATTTTACATTTTATACTACAATTACAAATCTATGAAATTTGCAAGCAGATAGCATACTATCACATCAATTCTTTATCGGTACACTGGTTGTGGAGTGGAAACGGAACGCTTTTTAATTGCCAAGGCTAAAAGTTCATACGTGAAAGCTTTTTTTTTCTTACTTTGTGTGTGTGTGTGTGTGTGTGTGTGTGTGTGTGTGTGTGTGTGTGCGTGCGGACAATGTCATTTTGTATGGTGGATTTAACTCCCCTGGTCTTTTGTCAAAGCAACATTTCAAAGGCTTGAAGTGATGAGCAGTTCACCCCTGAAGCCCGTGGCTCCTTCACTTGTTCAGCTCTAACAACGACTGACAAAGAGCGAGACCTCGACCATTTTTCACAATTTGTTAGTGGGTTGAATCAATGAGGTTAGTTTATTTACTCTCCCCACTAAGAGTGAGGCCGGAAAGCCTTGCACCAAAGTCAAGGACACACATGCCAGCCGGGCCTTCATTCTCTTTGAGGTTTGTTCTTTCCACTCCATCCTGAGCAATATTCCTCGTGTAATTTCGGTCATTAGCCATTACATAACATTACATTCACAAACACAGCCACAGTTGCACATATATATATATACACAAACAGTATGCGCTGTAGATCGGTACATTCTCCTCTACAGAAGAGTCGTATATCATTTGGTATGTTGTTGTATATATGAAGATTAATCTGAATGCCGCTGTCTTGCCATAAATCTGTGACTCTTCCCTCTCTGTCTGTCTAGGGACTGAAGCTAAAACTAGCAGCCGGCTAATACGGGGGAGACTTCCCAGTGTGGTCCCTTCTCACTGCTGCAGAGATAAATAGGCACCAACTACCCATTGCCGTGTGCTCCTGCTGCTGACATATAGACCTGTAGTGACAGATGATAGCACAAGAATCCATTATTTCTTTTCTTCACCTCCCTGTTGCTTCCTCCACTCTTGTTTACCTGTGTTTGTTTGTTTTGTTTTTTTATCTCTCTGCCTCTTTCTTTCGTAAACAATTTTTCTCTCACACCACATACTCTCTTTGGTGTGCTCTCTTTCTGTCTCTGGCTCTCTGATTGTGTTAACATGCACAGGGTTGCTGAGTATACCCAGCCCCGAAATACACTGAAATCTACCAGTCTGTTTTCCATATCACATGCATAGATACATACACAGCTGCATACACATATTTGCACAAGGTTGTGTGTACATATGCACATGCACACACACACACACACACACACACACACATATATATATATATATATATATATATATATAAACACAGATACAGGAAAAAAGTTTTAATGCATTGCAGTACAGGCCTGTTTCATGCATCGTGCACTCATCAGCTACTAATGTGGTTAAACAAAGAAGCATACCTTATGATATGAGGTATGATTCTTTGTTTAACCACATTAGTAGCTGATGAGTGCACGACGCATGAAACAGGCCTGTACTGCAATGCATTAAAACTTTTTTTCCTGTCTGTGTTGATATTACGCTCCTCATTAGTTGAGCACTTATAACACCATTGACGGTTTTGGGGAAAAAAACACCATATATATATATATATACACACACACACACACACACACACACACACACACACACACACACACACACACACACACACACACACACACACACACATACACACACATAAAAAATATATATACAGCTGATGATTGCTTATGGCATAATATATAATCTGTGATGGCCTGTCGGCCTGTCCAGGGTGTCTCCCCGCCTGCTGCCCAGTGACTGCTGGGATAGGTTCCAGCATCCCCGCGACCCTGAGAACAGAATAAGCGGTTTGGACAATGGCTGGATAATGGATATATATATAATATACCACTACACATACATGCATGCATGCATAGTATACATACATAGATGCACAAACGTGATCATGCATTATATGTATTACTTAAGAGATAAAAAAAATTTGTTTTTGCTCATCATTTTTATATAGTGGTCTTGTTTTAGTTTTACTCGCTACAGCTCTAATATTTTTTTCATGGCAAGCTTGCCCAGTCTCTGATCCATAAGTCATGTGCTTGCCAATGTGACAAGCAGATGCTTTACCAAGTCCTAAAGTGCACACTCGAGTTAGATGTCGGACATCATCTCATCCAGACAAAATGAGTTCAACCAACCTCTGCAACACTGTTGGTGCAGGTATTGTTTGTTTTGTGGCACAGCACCACATGTAGGTTCTAGTTCATGGTATGTTGAAATCGCTTCATGGCACAAATCATGGTATGTAAAATGAAAGGTTCTATTTTGAAAAGATGTACCGCTAAGTGTCTTCAAGGTCAGTTTTCCGAGATGGAGCATAATGGCTCATCTACGGGATTAATTGGGCAGCAAAAAAATATGTCTCGCCAAGGTTGCCTGGTGACCGCAGCCCTGCAGGAAGAACACACACAAAAGCCATCTCTGCGGATACAGATGTAAACATCACTCAACAAAATATGAAAGTGGCTCTGTCTAAAACCTACTTTTTCGGGTCGTGTATGAGGAAAGTACAGTGGTCCCAGGACAGGCTCTTATGCTCTTCCTCCTGGTCGAATTTATGCCCACAATTTTATGATCATAGCACAGAAATACATTAGCTCCATTTTTTTCTATTCCTAAGTGGCTGTGCTGTGTTGTGCTGAGCAGGAAATCAAGAAGCAGAAGTATGGAAATTATAAAGCAGGGCATTCAGTTTTAGAGATAAAACAACATGGAAAGTACATATGTACAGTGTGGCATAGATAAAATGCTATAAATAAACCATTTCAAAGGATATTATTCAATATAAGCAATTCACCAGGGTGGGTTGGGTTATTGTTGTCTTTGATTATGAGAGACAGACAGATAGATAGATAGATAGATAGATAGATAGATAGATAGATAGATAGATAGATAGATAGATAGATAGATAGATAGATAGATAGATAGATAGATAGATAGATAGATAGATAGATAGATAGATAGATAGATAGATAGATAGATAGATAGATAGATAGATAGATAGATAGATAGATAGATAGATAGATAGATAGATAGATAGATAGATAGATAGATAGATAGATAGATAGATAGATAGAGAAGTTGTAACAATGCATTACATTAGTCTTTCAGTGCATGTTTGAATGTATCTCTGGGCATTTTCTAGTTACAAGAAACCTAAGCTGTTTATCTGTTTCTAAGTGTAGATTTTTTTTAAACAGCTCATTAACTGCAGTTTGATGAAGGACGTGTTATAACTTAGCATCAAACACCATTAATGGAATAAATCCTCCACCGTGACCACTTAGTGTGGCAAATTTTAAGTGATGGATTCAACTGGTAAACATCTCATCTCATCAACAGTACGTTGATGACAGCTTTTTCCCATCTCAGAAATGGACACTGTTGAAATTATCAGCTGCATTTTCACCGACCAAAACATTTGCTGAAACCACAGCTGTGACTTTGGTTTTTTCATCACCTCCACCAATTGCTGCTTTCTTGTCCAGTGTAAGACCTGAATCAAAGCCAAGCTAATGGGGAGAGACTCCTTGGGATTCGTCTATTTGGCTTGCGATACATTTGATATCAATTCTTTCGTTTTTCATTTTCTCCAGAGGCTTTTTCTGAGACCACCAAGACTCATCAGATGATTTTCGTGAAGATGCCATGTGGTGTTAGTTGCTGATTCTCCGTGGATGGAAAGGGGAGCAAATTATTTTTATTCGATGCACCACAACACGTGAACAGCTGTCAGTAAGAAATGATCGAATTTTTTTAATCACTTTTAGCTTTTATGGATTGTTTTGACCAATAATTGCAATATGCACTCATAAGATATTCAAAAAGTAAAAATAATATCTGGTTATCACTCTTAGTGGACATAAAAGTATATTTCACTTCTTGTTATTTTTTTTATTTTTTTTTTACTTTTTGCCTCCTTGTTTATTGTCCCATCCATCCATTCATCCATTCATTCATTTATTTATTCAACCGTTAATATTTTTCACTCATGTTAGCTATCAACGGCGTCTCTACATTTGGGGCCGCCACCAGATGTCACGTGGAGCAGTGCACGAGATGATCAATAATTCACTGTAAAAAGTAATTTTTTTTCTTCTTAACTAACATTGTTGCGCGTTTATTACATATGACAACGGTAGCGCCGTCCAGTGCATCCCAAATATCTTCCTGTAGCTACCTGTTGCGTAAAGGCCGGTGCTTCTTCGAGCAGTCTTCGTTTGGTGAGCATGGGGGCCGGTGATCCGTCGATATGCGCTCCCAGTCGAAATGTGCTACTTAGCGGTTCTGCGCATGGTTAGAGTTACGGATAGGTAGACTGCTATCGATTCGCACTACGGCAGCATTTTTCGACAAGGCAGCATAAATGGTCAATACACCGGCCCGTCAAGCGATCGTTCGAAAACAATGTACGCATGTGAAACGCGCTTTCAATAATGTGCTGTGGGCCACAATCATGTTGGCCCCATGCTGAGAGCAACCAAAAAACAACAACAACAAAAACAACACAGAATGACATGCGTCATTCATATCAGCGTTGTAGAAAAAGTTATCAACGTTGAAAAGGATTAACACATTTTCAGGCAACACTATGGGGCAACAGAGGTCATATGCACTTGCTGTGCTATCAACTAAAAATGAATTCATTCGTGGATTGGTGGACTTTGACAGGAAAGTTATTGACAAGTTTGTCCGGATGAAAGATCGTTGTGCGTCTTTCCTTTTCAAGCAATGAGCGTCACTTGTGAGTCTAATTTAGATTATTGCAAGGCGTGTTATTTTGGTTGTAGGTTAAGGCTCGGAAAGCAATGGATTCTCCTGCTCTGAAATGTTGTTTTGGATGTGCTGCAGACCACAATCATCGTATACTTCTTGATAAATTTGGATTTGTGTGAGATCAGATGCCGTTGTCGATTATGTCAATCATAGCCCTGTTTCCACTTCCGCTAACTCTTTATGATTTCATTGATGAGGTGCGTTTGTGTTTAGATTCAGCAAGGTTTGTGTGGAGTTCCACTGACGAGTCGGATGCTGCCTATACACCGTTTATTATGCCCCACCAGGGTTTCCGTGCCAGAGACGTCACTGTTAGTTATCCTAACTTTGTTAATTTTTACAATACACGTTACATGTATTTATTACGCTGTAGGCATGCTGAATTTGTGCCTCTCCATGATTTTGAGGTTCACTGTTCCTTTCTGTCTTAATCTGATCCGTCACTTGAGCAGGTACGTATTTACTAGAATAACATGCTTATTATATGAGCACAGTGACATTTCTGGTGTAATTTTCCCTCATTTTCTCCCGGTGAAATTAAACACTCGGAAAACTGAACATCAGCCATCACTGCTCTCAAACACCAGTTGATTTTTTATATGCATATTTTTTGTTTGTTTTGTTGATTTTCTATATTTTGTAAGAGAATTTAACTTGGAGATACGCCATTTCCGGTACAAGCACAGCCCCCTGCTATAGTAGACCGCGCCAGGTCGCTGATTGTGTCCTGCTTTTGTTAATAAAGTTCTTTTTGAAGCCTGCAAAGATGGCGGACTACGACCTGACAACTAAGATAGCACATTTTTTGGACCGGCATTTGGTTTTTCCACTGTTGGAGTTCCTCTCCGTTAAAGAGGTACACCGTTTTGATCAGTATTCAATATTAGAAAATGATATAGGTATTTCTATTTGGCATTTCAGACTTGAATACAAGGGTTTAGCCTGGGTCTGCCACGGCATGGCTACCTAGTTAGTTAGCTGTGACGTTAGCTAGTCTGCTAGTGATAGCATAACTGCTAGCCATTTATGCTATTACTAGCAGAAGGCTATGAAGCCTAGCCCAGTTAGCTAATGTGAGCTACACAAGTATTTCACGATTTAACACCAAAGTTAAACCGAAGTGAATAAGGAAGACAAAAATCGGAAAGGTTGCAGCTGGTCCACGGTTGTCTGTTGTGTGTTTAGCCAACTTGTTAACCTATTCACCATCATAACTGTCTGAATGGGCGAGTTTCTGGTGATCTCAACTTGTTACCCTATTCACCATCGTAACTGTCTGAATGGGCGAGTTTGTGGTGATCTGTGCTTTGGTGTAAATGTCAGCCGCACAATCAAGCTGGAACATACTTGATTATTGGATCCCTCTACCTTTTTTCTCTTGTTTCAGATCTACAATGAGAAAGAACTTCTTCAGGGAAAGCTGGATCTCCTCAGCGACACAAACATGGTGGATTTCGCCATGGATGTGTACAAAAACCTCTACCCAGACAAGGAAATTCCTCATTGTAAGATGCCTTGCATACGAAACACCAATTACTTAGTATTTTACTGATGTGTGATTGTCTGATATTGGCGTTAGGTTCTTTTGTTATATGGTCTGATAATAATCCCATTAGTGCATCCATGTGATAGCACTAAATTGAAACCAAGCTTTGTTATGGTAGTAAGATCTAATACATTATTTACTAGCAGTCTTTCAAATCAGACTATTTCATCTAGTAGTGAGTCAATATTTTTTCCAGCTAGGTTTACTGTTTCACCAACTCAGCACATTTGTCTAGTATATTAGGCAAAGGTTCAAAAGGCATACACACATCGAAAATCAAGCTAGGCAGTCAATTCAGAAATAAGGAAAATCATTCCCTGCAAACTGCTTTTCAGGTCCCAAGTGTGACTACTTTTTAAAACACCACACAACGTTTCAGTAAAGACTTTTCATCAGGTCTAGCATGTTAGAGCCACTGCCCAGACTGTAGCTGGGTCCCTGTCTGATCACTTTTGAAAAAGAAAATTGCTCCTGGAGCCAACAGTTGACTGGCATGACTATAAGGGGTGTGCGTAAGACTGACATGACATCATCATAACCATGATATGACGCCCGTCATGAACATGAAAGTGGTCTTCTTGAATGTTTATGACTTGTCATTCGGTCAATTTTGTAATTTTTAATGCAAAGTTGACATTGTTTGCGATATCTATTATTGAGCTATAGGCGCATGAAATATATCAAGTTGAGTGGCTCGGTCCCACCCAGGTTGCTGCAAAGAAGACATCTCAAACAATGTCAA
This sequence comes from Lampris incognitus, assembly GCF_029633865.1. Taxonomy (NCBI): domain Eukaryota; kingdom Metazoa; phylum Chordata; class Actinopteri; order Lampriformes; family Lampridae; genus Lampris; species Lampris incognitus. The sequence continues at coordinate 23,246,472 of NC_079228.1, forward strand.
CTTTGCATTTAAAAATGACATAATTGACTGAATGACACTTAATTACAACAGTCATAAACATTTATAAAGAGTCCTTCATATTCATGACAGGTGTTATGTCATGGAATTACAGTTATGACTTCAAATAAAGTGTGACCCTATATGGATTTACTATTTATACATTTTCTTTAAAGGTGCTGATTATTAGACATTTCCTAAATGTATCTTGCCAAGCAGCCAGATAAATTCCTACCATAAAGAATTTCTTATCTTCAGCTTTGAGGGAGAAGAGGACCACTGTAGTGGCTCAGCTGAAACAGCTGCAATCGGAGACAGAGCCAATTGTTAAGATGTTTGAGGACCCTGAGACCACTCGTCAGATGCAGTCCACCAGGTCAGCCCAACCTGTGGACGGAAATGCGTGTATTGTAAAAGTGCTCTCTTCATTCTGTCTATTGTGATTACAGTGATAATTGAAGTAGGTCTGTAAAAATCTGAGGATGTACAATATTACATTTATACTTAAAAATATTTGTCTTAAATATTTTGCTCATTAAGTTGAGGAAATCTTAAAAACTGGTAGAAACCCTGATGAAGTGACAATTGTGTAAAGTTTTTGTGCAGGGAAAAAGGCTCCTTTAATCTCATGTAATTAATTTCTTTGTTAATCTTTTCTCAGAGATGGGAGGATGCTCTTTGACTATCTGTCAGAGAAACACAATGTAAGTTGTGCGATATTGGGCTATAGGCTGCTTTTGAATAGTAACAACTGGGTGCACCCTCAATGTATGTCCTCAAAAATACTTTTGTAATGGTTTGTTTGAAATGCAGGCAGATTTATTTTTTTTATCACACTGAGACTGTTGTCTGTAATTTCCTAAATTCAACAGTGAATTTCACTGTTTTAACACCCAACCAAATTTATAAACAATTGTGGGATTGCAGTTATTGACTTTTTTTTCCTATTTGGTTTCTGCCATTGTTGACGATTTGATTTCATTATTTGCTTGTTTCCGTTCCCTAGTTTCGTCAAGAGTACTTGGACACTCTGTACAGGTACGCAAAGTTCCAGTACGAGTGCGGAAACTACTCTGGGGCGGCGGAATACCTCTACTTCTTCCGTGTGCTGGTAAGTACAGCAAACAATATTAAAAGTTACAGTAAGCTATCTACAAACAACTCTGTAAAGAATTATTTTTGAAATTGGAATGAAGCCTGTGAAATGTGATTATTGCTCGTTATCCTTCGAGGTGAAATTCATGTTGTTGCTCTTGTCTAAGGTTCCCTCAACCGACAGGAATGCTTTGAGCTCTTTGTGGGGTAAGCTGGCCTCTGAGATTCTAATGCAGAACTGGGAGGCAGCCATGGAGGACCTCACTCGGCTAAGGGAGACTATTGATAACAATGTAAGAGGCCTGTTTTATAAATACTAAATCCAGTAAACCCGCTAAGCTTGTTTCAGCACTTCATAATTGACATTTTTGCTTTCTTTACAAATGTTATCCAAATTATTTTTCTAGCTTCATCAAATAGCAAAGGAGGTACATATGTAACTTGAGAAAAGAGATCCAACACCATAAAATAAAATGTTAACTAAACCCTCCCCCTTCTTGTACAATTAATCATAAGAATCACCAGCATATGTGATTTAAAATTCAGTTGTTTTAGTTGAGTAAATGGAAATTTAGATTTATGTGAGGGGAAAACATGAGCATGTATAAAAGAATATCACTGTAGCATTTTGACCTGCTGATGAAATAGCCATTTTATTGTGAGATCCTGATGGAAGCCTGTGTTGGCTGTTGAATATTGGTTATTTGCCTCAGTGAATGATGTTTTTTGCATCAGTTCAGGGGAGCACTCATTGCCTCTGTGAGTATTACATGTACAAATGGTACAAGTAAAATGGGAGTTAGAGACAGTGCAAAGGGACAGTGCAATATCATCTACACTTTAGAATGTGTACATCCAATACTCCATGTGTGTTTTTCACACTAGTTGACGCTCACGCCTTGTGTCTTGGCCACTTTTCAATTTGAACGACAAAAATTCAACAAGGAAACAAGTGCCAGATTGTATGAAGATAATCTATTAGAATTATAGTGGTTCATAGCATTGATCTTAATCTTGAGGTATGAATAGATTAAAACAACACCTGGATAATAGAAGTTTTTATCGTGACATATATTTTGAAGGCCTACTTCCCAAAGTATACCACATTTGACAGCATTTGAGACTTGAACTTTTGTCTGTTTAACTAATGAGCATTTATCTGTTGTATGCCATAACATGTGCCCTCTCTGTCCTCTCTCCCCTTGCAGTCTGTGAGCTCTCCTCTCCAGTCTCTCCAGCAGAGGACCTGGCTCATCCACTGGTCCCTCTTTGTGTTTTTCAACCATCCCAAAGGCAGAGACAACATCATTGAGCTCTTCCTCTACCAGCCTCAGTGAGTGGCTGACCAGCCTCTGGTGTTTTTCCATTCTTTAAGGCTACAGACAGCCATTAGATTAGATTAAATTAGATGTGGGGGAAGTAGGGTTATTTGCCAGAACAACTGCCGGACCAGTAGAGAGTTCTGAAGATAATGAAACATCAAATAGCCTATTAAGGCTAAAACTGCAAATAAATATACCCTTTCTGTGTGAATAAAGATAGAGATGCACAATATTCAGATTTACAGGTTAGGTTAGTGTGCAGTGATAACCACCCTCTATATTTGGCAGGAACTCTAGAGATGTGAGGAAATGTTTGTAGCTAAGTATGAATACAAATAAGGATATTATTATTTCTGTGCAAAATGTAAAATGCAATCATTCAAATTGTTAAGTTAAATTGACGATATATGCATACAGCATCATGTGCGGTTGCTGTGTGTACATGAGTGACTTTAAGTAAGTAAAGCAAGTAGTTTCAGCGTCATGCTCAACAACATTTAACCATTAGGTGAATAAATTCTCTGACCTTGAGTTTAGTAGAATATTTGGACAACAAGGCCACCCTATTGCTTTATTGGCAGTCAAGTATATTATCTAATTTTCAGTATTCTGTTATCTTGAATTTCACCATGGAATTTGTGGCAGGTGAACATTTTTTGAAGGGCTTGTTAAACATTTTATCCAGAGTTTTGTTTGAATGCATGATGATGTGGTTGAACAGGTTCTTCATATGGAAAATCTTTCTTTTCATGTGTTTGGGAGAGAAGGTCACTGAAGGCTGTTGTGATTGCAGCCTATTCTGATGCTACTCTACACTAGGGGTTGCACAAGTGCATAATTTTACAGCTGGAGTTTTTCTCCCTTGCAGGAGGTGTCTTGCATCAATTTAAAGACTGCAGCTAGGATGGAGTTGTTCTCCGCATATAGAGCAAAGCATAAAATTAATGTTATGATATGAAGATAACACTTGGTCTTACCTTACGCAATGGTGACGTGTGGATGATACCGGATATTTTAAAGTTATTACACTTGGTATTTGGTATCCACACTGCATTTATACACTGTTGTCAAAAAAAAAATGTCCTGGTGTTTGGATAGAAATCCAGTTAGACTCCAGGTGTTTTTCCCTGGACCCTGTGGTGGCCTGGCGGCCTATCCAGGGTGTCCACCTGCCTGCCGCCCAGTGACTGCTTGGATAGGCTTCAGCATCCTCGCGACCCTGAGAGCAGGATAAGCAGTTTGGATAATGGATGGATGGATTGTTACTAACATTCTACAGTAGCCCAAGATGTTATTATTGTGTTTAGATATAACAGTTTTTTTTTGGGGGGGGGTGTAAATTTGGTGAAACCTGGTCATCATTAGTAAGCCTAACTGACTTAAAAAATGAAATTAGGGGCATCCGGGTGGTGTGACAGTCTATTCCGTTGCCTACCAACACGAGGATTACCGATTCAAATCCCCATGTTACCTCCGGCTTGGTCGGGCGTCCCTACAGACACAATTGGCCGTGTCTGCGAGTGGGAAGCTGGATATGGGTATGTGTCCTGGTCGCTGCACTGTCACCTCCTCTGGTCGGTCAGGGCGCCTGTTCGGGGGGGAGGGGGAACTGGGGGGAATAGTGTGATCCTCCCATGTGCTACGTCCCCCTGGCGAAACTCCTCACTGTCAGGTGAAAAGAACTGACTGGCGACTCCACATGTATCAGAGGAAGCATGTGGTAGCCTGCAGCTCTCCCCAGATCGGCAGAGGGGGTTGAGCAGAGATCGGGATAGCTTGGAAGAGTAGGGTAATTGGCTGGATACAACTGGGGAGAAAAAGGTGGGAAAAAAAAACTTGTTTAGCCGCATTAGTGTAGTAAGTAGCCTAGTCTTACATGACAAACTCAATGTCAGAGCCATCCCTCAGGAATCCATCCACAACTCACAATTGTTGCACGTTTATTTCATCATAACAACAGTTGTGAAAGAAAATTTGCACAGGGAAATACAACAATAAAGCAAACACACATTTTGGTAATCCACGATGAATAAAAGAAAATCAAACTGCTTGGGTCCGCAGTGGTGTAGCGGTCTAAGCATCGGCTTTGTGTTGATGCAGTTGCCCATTTGGGACTGGGGTTCGCGCCCCGGTCTTGTCAGATCCGACTATGGCCGGACTCGATGAAGTAGCAATAATTGGCAACGCTGTCTTCGGGAGGGGGGCGGAGTCGGCTTGCATTTGTCACATGAATGCGTCTCTGTGTGTGTCGGTAAAAGCAGTGGTTCGGCCTGGATTCGCCTTGTCACAAAAGTGGCGAGGCGTCTCCTTCGAGACTGCCTGTCGAAAAGATGTAGTTGGCGAACGCAGGCAGTACGAGGGTGGGTGTTTGAACTAAAATAGGGATCGATTGGTCACTAAATTGGGAGAAATCAGAAATTAAAAAAAAAAATCAAACTGCTTGCATGTGGCCAGCGCAGCGCAAGATCTAGCATCACACAAGAGTGCTCACGAGATCTAGCATCACGCGATTAAGGAGTACTCAATGTTAATGAAGGAACTCGAGAATTGATGTAACTGTTCGAGTACTCGAATGCTTGAGAACTGTGCAACCCCCATTATATGCTGCCCTTGTCTGATTTCTAGGTACCTGAATGCCATCCAGACAATGTGCCCGCACATTCTGCGCTACCTTACTACTGCAGTCATCACTAACAAAGATGTGCGCAAACGCAGACAAGTGCTGAAGGACTTGGTGAAAGTCATTCAACAGGTACGAATGATTTAACGTTTAGGAAATGACTCCATCTCATACGGCTTAAGGAATTGGTCAACTCTTGAATAATTACTGCACCTTCCCTGCTTTTAGGAGTCATACACGTATAAGGATCCCATTACAGAGTTTGTGGAGTGCCTCTATGTGAACTTTGATTTTGACAGTGCCCAGAAGAAACTAAGAGAGTGCGAGTCGGTAAGAGTGACCTCCAGACATTTTCAGTGTTTATGCCTGACGTTGCATTTATGCCTTTTTCACTCCCTTTCAAAGTTGGCTGCCTCTTAATGGAACTGGGGAGAATATGAAGCATCCCTTAGACGTGGTGCTCTGATCTCCTGAGTCTCAAGCATTTAACGTCACTATTCAGCTCCAGCAAATCCATGCCTGCCCTTATTTGCTGGCTTTTACTTGTATTCTGTTTGATTTTCAAAGCAGAATAGCTGTCAGATTTTGGGTCTCGGTAGCCTTCTCTTCTGAAACTCTTGACGACAGTTTTGTAGTTTCTCTTTTGAGATGACTTTGCATATACTTTAAGTTTTCTCTTGTCAATTGGCTTTTAACCTTTCTTGTATGAATAATTTGGAGCTTGTACATGTCAGAGTGCCAGAGGCTTTTGCGGAGTGGGAGCTTATTAATGATAACAAGAGACGTGCACATCTTCAGGATTGTTGCTTTAATAAGAGGAACCAAGTATGTGCACATCTAGCAAACATTATTAAAGTGCAAGAAAAAAATTGCAAACTAGAAGAAAGTAGTAAGGTCTGCACACCAAAATGCTCCCAAAACCAATTTATTCAGTGGCAACGTTTTGATCAATCAGCCTGTGGAAGATCTGATGGATCGAAACGTTGCTGCCGAATAGATTAGTTTTGGGAGCATTTCAGTGTGCAGACCTTACTACTTTGTTCTACTTTTGTTGCTTTAATAAACCATCATTCCTGAAGATGCCTACGTCTTTTTTGATACTTCCTATCGCTGGCTTATTTTAGACTAACATAATCATGACTAATTTGTAGCTGCTTGTTTAAAAGGTTACTGTTGGTAGGACTTTCCTGGGAAATATTCCGTAAGCATAGCATTTAGGTCCTTACCATACCAGTCAAAGGTGAATGGATAGGGCATGTAGTGATTAATTTGTATGGCTAACAAGCGGATAAGGCAGACCAAGCTCATGGAAGACCTTTGACAACAGAAACTAGAACAAATATAGCTAAAATACAGATTTGATGTTATTTGTGCGGTAGGTGGGGGAGGGTACTGACACAACAGCTCAGGCAACCTTTCAGTTCTGAATTGGTCAAACACCAGCTGTCCGTAAATTTCCACAGAAATGACAGAGCAATAGATTGTGAATTTAAAGGAATAGTTCAGAATTTTTGAAGTCATACCTAATTTATACTCGCCTCATATAGCATAGGTTTAATTTTCATAGTTATCCATCCTTTTCTTCATACTGGACACAAAGCCACAGCTTGCCATCTACAATTTAGTGCACTTAATGGGGGGCAAATCCACAGTCCTCATTCAGTATTAAAAACATGCACCATGGTTCAGCCAAAGCTAATGTGTGTCTATAATAGTGAATTTGAGTGGTTAAAAATGACTCATTTTATTTGCTGAATTCCCTCTCAGTGTTTCCTTTGTTGTGCAGCCACAGAATGACTCCTGCTGGTAATCGCTTTTAGGTTGCAGGAAGTACCATGGTAAGAAACAACTGAAATAGACTGTAAAAACTGTACATTTTTAAAATGACCACTTGATTTGGCTGTGTTGAAACAAGAGGAGACTGCTTTAGCATCATGTTGGCTTTGGGTAAATGAGGATTGTGGATTTGTTCCCCATTAATTGCATTGAACTGTAGATGGCAAGCTGGAGCTGCATGTCCAGTTTGAAGAAATAGATGATGACTGTGAAAATGAAACCTACCTATGTACTGCTTGAGCAGTGAGTATGAAATAGGGGAACTGATTCTTTCTGTCCTTAGTGGTCGTAATTCTAAATTCAGAGGTTCCACAGAGATTTTTAAAGAAACCCTTTCACCACATATTTTTCTCACCTTGGTTGTAGAGGGTATTCCTACAATTAAAGTTTCAATTCCCTAAGAAAAAGTGTTCTTCAAGGGCCTTAAAATAGCATGATATTTATGTTGGCAATGTGTTAGATTTCTTATTCTTTCTATTTTTTTATTAAACCAGTTGAGTTTTTATGGAGTAATGTGTCAAACAGCGTTTACCTTCATTAAGCATTGAATGGCTGGAGTTTCCAAAGAATAATAGTACCTCTTGTCACTTAGGAATTCTTGACAGTAATATATTCACAAATTTAAGCTATTTTGGAGATTTGTGGTGGCCTATTTGATGACTCTGAGACCATTGCTGTAAAGAGACAGTTTATAATCTCACAAACATTCGATTGGGGTCTTGTGTTGAAATACACTCCATCACTCATTCTGTGTGGTAGCAAGATTTCCTATTCTTCTGTAGCAAGCGGCTTCCGAATGATTTAAGATGCTTAAGGGCGTTAAATGTACAGGACTTTCAAGGTGACATGGGTGCAGAGTCATGTCTCACATCACAGTAGATGTTGACACAGTGCAAGAACAGCAGGACTCACAGCTAGTACAAAGGCTTTTTGTTGTACTGCGGCTGTATAATATGTCACACCAATAAAGCTAGTAATTTACATGTATGAATTATTATCATATTTTTCAAACTAGTCGGCGTGCATGCTTTGTGTCTTGGCTTGTTGTCAACCTCAGGGAACAAGGTATCGAGATTTCTCTCATTATTATAGTATAAGATAACATTGACCTTAATCTCTAAGGCAGAAACAGAGTACAATCACATAGGAATAGGACAAAATCACTTTCCTAGATTAAGTAGGTGCTTGCAAACAATAAGTGGTACACAATGCTCTAAAAAATAGACATATTTGTAACTACAAGTGGGGAGATTTCATATTGTTTCTAGGATTTTATCTGTACTAGATATATGAATGCTCTTTTGACAAAATTCAATACTTAAGTGATTATATGGTTGTTTTTTCCCCCCTCAGGTTCTTGTGAACGATTTCTTCCTGGTTGCTTGTCTTGAGGACTTCATTGAGAATGCCCGTCTTTTCATCTTCGAGACTTTCTGCCGTATTCATCAATGTATCAGCATCAGGTAAAGCCTGTCGACAGTTAGCTTGCTTGTCAAAGCCATAGACTTAACTATTGTTTCTTGTTGTGGGGTAATGGGTGCATCAGTGAATGAATAAAGTTAATGAATCCATCTTTCCCAATATTTCGACTCAAACGGTCGATGTTCTCTGGTATTAATTTAAAAGCTCCTCAGTTTTAGAGGACCATTCAAAGAGGGATGTTCATTTTAAGACATTAATTTTAGAGGACATTGATTCCCTCCCCATTTTTTCAAGTAGTACACACTAAACTGTCAAATCCTTTAAAAATATACTTTGAACAAAAGGTTTCTCCCCAAGGATATTTACTAAGTCTCCTGCGCCTCCCTTTCCTCTCTCAGCATGCTGGCAGACAAGCTCAACATGACGCCAGAGGAGGCGGAGAGGTGGATCGTCAACCTCATCCGTAATGCCAGACTAGACGCCAAGATCGACTCCAAACTGGTGAGACTTTGCAATCACTTTACAATCACTGAAACTCACCTTTCAAGAGATGTTTTACAAATTGTTTGAGGTAGTTCACATAGGTATATCATTCACTTTTGACTTTAATCTGGACAGGAGCAGTTCTCTTTGTATTTTGATTTATTTTGCTGTTGTCAGATATTTTTCAAGAATTTTATAAAGGCTTACTTGTTTTCTTCTTAAGCGCTATATTGTTGAATGAATAATGTTGTTAATTCAGTTATAGAATAGAAATAGCAAGGTTTGACAATGCTGCAGTTTAAGTCAGACTTACAACCACATTCACTATGTTTGTGACATTTAAGAGTCTCTTTCCACATAAGGGATGTATAATTGTGTCCTACAGGGTCACGTGGTGATGGGCAACAACGCTGTGTCACCATACCAGCAGGTGATTGAGAAGACCAAAAGCCTGTCCTTCCGTAGCCAGATGCTGGCCCTTAATATTGAGAAGAAGCTGGCCCACAGCAACAGAAATGAGGTACACTGAAAAGTAACAATGAGTTGTATTTGCCTATAGTGGCATCATGGGGTTTTTTCAGGGAGCAACTAACAATTACTTACTTTATCAATCACCTATCGGTTCTTTTTTCAGGTAATCATTTAGTCTATAAAATGTCAAAAACAATGATAAATGCCCATCACAACTTCCCAGAGCCCAGTGGTGTTTTAAAACGGCTTACTTAATTACTATAACTCAAGAATAAGAGTGATGTGCACAGATCAACTTTATTATCATGTGTATTGGAATACAATGAAATTTCTTGTGCTCTGGCTCTCTGCCTTAACACAAAGGACACAAGGACACACCATCCCCCCCCAAAAAAACAAAAACAAAACAGGCCTACATAAATTATGTACACATAAATTCATACATTATATACACAATATAGAGAAGTACACGATAACACAACAATTTAAGGTGCCTATGGGTGTGTCATCTGTTCAGCAACCTGACTGCCTGTAGAAAGAAACCATTACTGAGACGGGTGGTGTGTGATTTGATGCGCCAGTAACATTTTTTAGATGGAAGGAGCGAGAACAGAGCATGAGCGAGGTGGCTGGTGTCCTTAATCATGCTTTGGACTTTCCTTATGCAGCAAGTGGTGTAAATATTATTAAGTTTTGGTAGTTCCATGCCAGTGATTTTTGCTGCTGTCTTTACATTCCTTTGAAGCAGTCTGAAGTCCTGAGCAGTCAGGTTGTGAAACCACACTGTGATGCAGCCTGTCAAGACACTCTAGATGGTACTGCGATAGAAGTTCATAAGAGTTTTGGTACTCATACCAAAACTCTTTTGAGACGCCTCAGAAAATACAGTCTCTGCTGTGCCTTCTCAAGGATGCAGTTGGTGTTGAGAGACCATGTGAGGAGGATGTCTGTAATGTGTAAACTGAGAAATCAGAAATTGTCCACAATTTCAACAGATGACCCACTGATGGAAATAGGAATGTGATTTTCTTTGATCTTTCTAAAGTCATTGATTTGTTTTGTCTTATTGACATTTAGAGAGAGGTTGTTATCATGGCACCATATGGTTAAATCTTCCATGCCCCTCCTAAAAGCCCTCTCATCACTGTCGTTTATTTGTCCAATCACTGTGGTGTCATCTGCCAACTTAATGATGCTGTTATTGGCATATTTGACAACATAGTCATGTGTAAACAGACTAAAATAGTGGACTGAGACAGCAGCCCTGAGGTGCGCCAGTCTAATTGATTAATCATCTCATTATTTCAACATTACTGTTGTTACCAAATCTCTGATATATGGAGCGCTTTCTGTGTGGAAATTTTATCAACAAAACGATACTACACCAGACTTGCATTTCTACCTTTTGTTGCCATGTAATGCATTTTTATCAAGTTGTTTTAATGGGTTTAAGTTTGTTTTAATGTTTTGAAAATAATGAAGTTGCAAAAACCAAAGCACATTTCACAAAACTATTTAATGTGAAATGTGCTTTGGTTTTTGCAGCTTCATTATTTTTGTTCTTCCCACTGGTTTTATTATAACCCACAACCCTACTCAGGATAAGTGGCTTGGATAATGGATGGATGGATGTTTTAATGGGTGTTCCATTGTTGTTTTTTCCTTTGCCAGACACCAAACTGGGCAGCCCAAGACACTGGCTTCTACTAAAGGGACCAATCAGGATGGAGAGGTTGAAGATGGCTGATGTGATCTTATGTCATCTTTTTACAGATATCATGAATTTATCTACTTATCCCATAGTGTCGTTTAACTTCCAGTTTACTCCTTAAATTGCAAAATCCCCACCAATAGGAGACAACCAGGGATTTTGAGCTTGATGGGTCACTGTTACTCATAGACTCATTTGTATTTCTGTTGGCTCAACGGGGCCTCCCTATTAATTGGACATCATCTTTGAACTACAACCATCTTCATCTGGTGTTATAATTTTGACATTTCTGCTGCAACTGATTTGACTTTGTAAGGTGCAAGAGTAAATTTAATGATCAATTCCACTTTTTGACATTAAACATCCACTGCAAACCTTTATGAACGGACTGTAGAAATAAAACACCTTTCCACATGTGCTTTCCAGTCATGTATATCTCGCCACAAGATGGTACTATTGGTCCACTTTATGTGAAAAGAACCACGACATTTCAAATACCAGGATTTTTGTGTAATTTCTGCCACACTTTATCCTGCTGTACATCAGATGGCGTTTGTATTATCGGCATCTCAGGTAAAGGAAGAGCCACATAAGGGTCCAACTTGCAAACTTGGGTATATGGAACTGCAGGCCTGTTGGGCCCAGAAATGTGGGAGGAGTTGATGGCTGGGAGAGCTAGGTAATTTTGGGTTAGAACTTGGAAATGTCCCCTAGCTTTTGGTATGGAAACTGAGGACGGAAAGTGTGGGGACATCGACTAACGAGACGGTATGAATCATTTAAACATTTTATAGGATTCCTTTTCAAATTCCTTAACTTATTCCCAGGCAACTCGTTTAGATATAGTTGTTGTTTTTGTTTTTTTCGTTTTTGTCTGCAGATTCTGCAGATATATTTGATGCAAGCTTTTTTTTTTCTATTTATCTTAACTGACATAGAATATCTTAATCCAGTTTACCTTCTTTTTTTCTTTTTTCTTTTAAATTGCCTATAAAGATCTGGTGAAACCGGTCCTCGTTAAGTTGCCCTCTACTACCGTAACACTACTTGAAGGTTTAGAATCTATTTGAAATCAGTTGAGCGAGCTCATTTTGGTCCAGCGTAGCACGTCCTCTCTTCTCTTTGACAGGTGGTACATTATCATTCTTGACAATTAGATGGGCGGTTAACACTGAAATTCTTTTCTCCTGTATAGCTAGGTGGGCTGATGCTCCTCTGGGGCCAGAAAAAGCAGCAGCTGATTGGTATAATTGGGCTCAATCTGGAATGTTAGGCAGCTGCTTCACAAGCACCCCTTTCAAATCAACTACGTTTGTCTTTCAAAAAAAAAAAACTACTTCTCAGTCACTGCACAAATGACTGCAAACAGGTGTTTAAGCAGAAAAGAGAAACTGCCCCAGGTGCATTTCTGAGTTGCCACCTAACATTACCATACGTGTGTGTTTGTCTGTCTGTGTGTGTGTGAAAGGGAGAGACACACGTGGAGTGTGTGTGTGTGTGTGTGTGCTGCATAGACACGCATTGTGAATTCTCTGTGATGCTCACCTTGGGAGTGGCCCTCCGTCGTTACAAGCACTAGAGCTCCTAGCCACTCCTCCAAGCTGTTTTCCCTACGCGCGCACACAGTTTACTCAGGGTTCAGTAAATTACAACACACACACACACACACACACAGAGTTGACGTGGGCTGAGGTCTGAGGACTCCTCCTGGAACAGCTGGTGCCCATCTGTGGTTGCCGCTGCCTCTTCCTGCTGTTGCAGCCGCTGTGTCGCTGCCCTGAGAGGAGGGATACCGGCCCACAGGACTTGATTCAGGAGCTCTACTGGAGTCACAAACGACTCACAGACAGTTAAAGCTCCTCTGGTGACAGTTAGTCAGTCTACCACACGCCAGCATGGATACCCTAATGGCCTGGGCTCTCACTAACCCAGCTGTAGCTCGGCTCGTTTGGGTCTTAGTCCTGGTCCTGGCCACCCTCCTGGTTTGGGCCTTGTTCTTCTGCTGCTACACCCGGAACCAGAGCTCCTCATCCTCGATGGACAGGTATTTGGCAGGTAGGTGGGTCCTCTAAATGTACCTCCCTTAAGACAAGGGCTATGATAGGCTGACAACTGGACTCGTGCAGCTAACACTCAAGATCTGACTTCTGAGTTTTTCTCAGCTTAAATGTTTTACTGGCAGGAAAAATCAGTGGGGATGCCCCCCACCCCGCTCCTGTAATTGTAAATTGTCAAGAGTTTTCCTCTCCAAGAAAGTCTTTTTCCACATTTTCTTTAAATTGCCAAGTTTTGTTGGCTCAGCCTATATTTTGTGGTCGGAGCTATTCTGATTGCTGTTTAAATATACTTTTAACCATTTGAGTGGATACAATGGACCCATTCTTCATGCTCTGGGGCATATTAAAACTAGGATATTTTTAGCATTGGGCAATAATTTTCCATAGGAATACTTTCCCCTTTAAAATAAGATTAAATTCCACACTTTATTGATGGCGGTGCCTCAACCCAGACTGGGAGCTTAATGACATGCTTTATATTTGACATGATGTCTTGTCATGTTTGAAAACCTGAGTCGTGGTTGCAGGGATTTGCAGAGTCATGTTAACCTGCATTCTGCATGTCAGTACAGGCAGCTCATGCATGCTTGCAGAATTCATTGCCTTGAGACTTAAAAGACCCCAATCCACAACTTCCTTATCATACCTGTCACACTGTTCACAATATGTTGAAGTAAATGCATTTTCCTTTACGGAAGGAGCTTTAAATTCATGATCCGAGGTCTTGTACCTGCTTTTGAACCATTGCTTCTGCGTATGGTAGATATGGAAGGTTATGGCAGCCTCCTGAAATAATGTCTGTATGTTTTCCCCCCAGTTATGTTGAGACAGACCAAATCAAGAGGACCAAGTCAGGTGAGCCAATCCAGTCACATTAGAGAGACTTTGTTCTGTTTGGAGAACAACGAGAGTTAAATGGCATCGAATGTCACCACAAGCCATGTCTGAAATCTCTGTTGGCAGTGCTTGGGTGATGTCGTCCCAAAATGGGGATAAAATCTGCTCATAACGACATTACGCCGGTAATTGAATTTTGAGTAATTGCAACTCCTCTCGTAGACTTCGGGGGTCCTCGTTCACTTGCTGACGTCGGCGTTCTCCAACAACGGGCCTGCTAATGAACTGATGTGCAGAGGCCAACACCAGAAGCTTTTAAATATCTTTGGGGAAAATTGAATTTCGTTGCTAGATTTTACATTGACATACTTCCTTCAGTGTTGTTTCAGATCAAGTTAAGCGAAGAAAACTGTGCCGATGCTTGTCTTTTCCTTGCTACCAAGAAGTCCTGAATCGATCTGCTTGAAATTAGTTTGATTTGATTTGTGTGGGCGGCACCGTGGCGCATTGGTTAGCAACAAGAAGGTCCTGGGTTCGAACCCCAGGGCTGTCCAGCTTAGGGGTCATCCCACGTCGTCCTCTGTGTGGCGTTTGCATGTTCTCCCTGAGTCTGTGTAGGTTTCCTCCGGGTGCTCCGGTTTCCCCCACACAGTCCAAAGACATGCAGGTCAGGTGAATCAACCATACTAAATTGTCCCTAGGTGTGTGTGTGTGTGTGTGTGTGTGTGTGTGTGTGTGTGTGTGTGTGTGTGTGTGTGTGTGTGTGTGTGTGTGTGTGCGTGCGTGTGCGTGTGTGCGCGCGCGTGTGTGCATGCATGCGTGTGTGTGTGTGTGTGTGTGTGTGTGTGTGTGTGTGTGTGTGTGTCAGCCTTGTGATGGACTGGCGGCCTGTCCAGGGTGTCTCCCCGCCTGCCGCACAGTGACTGATGGGATAGGCTCCAGCATCCCATGACCCAAATTCGGATAAGCGGCTTGGATAATGGATGGAATGATAAAATGTGAATTGTTCCCCTTTGAATGCTTGCATGTCTAATACTGCAAGTCTAAAGCAACACCTGTGGGAGGGTTTATATTGTCTGTCAACAGGTGACACTATAATCTCACTAAATTAATCCTCCAATAAACCTAGTATCCGCGTTATTCATTTGCAACAAACACAAATATAAAGTATATATATGGAAGAGGTTTTATTTTTTTTCCATTTAGTCTCTGTAATTAAACTCCTGTGTGCCTTTGGTATCGTCCAGCATCAGTTCCATTGCTAGCAACAGAGCCAATGGGGCTGATGTGATCCTATATCTGTCACTGTCATGGCCAAGCACAATGTGTGTTGGCACAAGCTAGTGAGCGCTGGTGTTTGTGATATGCTGAACAGCCACTATGCTGCCATTGCGTGTGCTGAGTTTAAGGGGTCTGTCTGAGACGGCTCCAGCGCGGGGCATGAGTGAGAGGAGCCTTTGTCTGTGCAGCAGTAAAAGAGCCAACAAAGGTTCATTTCCTTCTGCTTCACTGAGTGGGTGGACAGAAAGAGAACAAGCCAGGTCCTCTCACTCTCTCTCTGGAAAACAGAGCTGCACACACATCCAGCAACCCACTCCCCCGACACACACACACACACACACACAGTGCTGCAGAAGTGACAGACGGACCACTCTAGGAATCAATAGTGCCCCCCCCCCCAACTTAAAATTTCTCCAGAAATTGATGTTGTTCACCGTCATGCATGCCGATATGTTATCTATAAGAACATTATCCTGTAATCTAGTGCCGTCGTGACCAAGCTCTGCTGCTGGTTGGGGTAATTGAAGAATTACAGTCGAGGGTCATCCAAGCATGCTTGTCACCACTCCAACAGTATGAAGTGACCTTACGTTCCTATCTGTCACAGTATCTGTTCTGAGATGTGAAAGATTTCATTATGAGTGTGTGTGTGTGTGTGTGTGTGTGTGTGTGTGTGTGTGTGTGTGTGTGTGTGTGTGTGTTCACATCATTCAAAGAAATTAGTTTTTTGTTCTTTTATGGCAATAAAAACATAAGTCATACTGACTGTATGAATCTCTTGTGACATATAACGCATTAAAAAAAATCATTGATTGCAACCATGTAAGCCTCTGCTGCAAAAAAAGGATAAAGCCGGAAGACAAAATAAGCCCTGTTATCCCAGAGTTCTGATCCAAATGATTGAACACAATAGTTTCTTTATCAATATACTGCAGTGATGAAAATATGAGGAATTCATGTCCATCACGATGAAATAAAACATAAAATGAATAAATAATAAATAATAAATAAATAATTTAAAATGATAAAAAAATAATAAATAAATAAAATGGAACAAAATTTAAAATAATCCTTGGTATTATTATTTAACATCTCCAAAAATAATCTATCAGTCATCATTTTCTCATCCAAGAGTTTATGTGCCTACTGCGCTTCTGAGAGCGTGTTTGTTTAAGAGCAGTATGTTTTTTTAAATGGGATATTGTACACATGGAGCAAAACTCTTGATTTAATGAGGTCTCCGTACCCCTGGTCAGGAAAATTCGATCCAGCGAACCGGTAGGAAAAACAAAACTCCATTTGTTTACCTGACAGCACTAATCACATTCAGTGGCCTCCAAATAAGCGCGTCTTTGTCCGGCCCTGCACAAGCATGCCAGATACCAAGACAAGGCCGAGGGGTCTCCCAATTAGAGGGTAGTCTATCTTTCCTGTAAGCAGACGTTACGGCTCGAGCCCTCGATTCATTCAGGTATGAAAGCAAAACCCTGCTCAGCACCGGATCGGCGGAAAGTGTCGGAATATTAAATGTTGCACTGCCACTGTTTATGCGATAAATCAAGTGAGCGATGCAAAATGAGTGGAGCCCTGATGTCATTTCA
This sequence comes from Lampris incognitus, assembly GCF_029633865.1. Lineage (NCBI taxonomy): Eukaryota > Metazoa > Chordata > Actinopteri > Lampriformes > Lampridae > Lampris > Lampris incognitus. Next base: position 23,263,205 of record NC_079228.1, read on the forward strand.
GAGGAAGAAAAAGCCCAAGGAGAAAGCGCTCGCGCCTCTCCGCCAGGGCGAGGTGGTGACAGACGAGTCGGTGCCCTCTGGACAGGAAGCGCCATGCCCTGCAGTGAGGAAGAGGAAAAGACGGACACTTAGAGCTGCGATGGGAACCGTGACTGCAGCAACCACACAAAAGGTGAGAAATATCTTTCCAGTATGTGTCATGGGAGATCTTATTTCTGGACATTTGACGACCATTTCCTTACTTTGCTTTGGTTCACTGAGAGCAGCAAGGTTGGTTTTTGGATTCTCGTAGGGTATGAGACAATCCTTTTTCCGTTTTTTGTGCATATGTTATTTTACTAAGGTCATGTCATCATTCAGCTACACACACACTCATGCCTGCATCCTGCCCAGTACTACTATGTTTTTCCACTTTTGGCCAGTTAACAGGCACAACAGAGCAAGTGAGGATCTGAACTGGCTACCGTCTCATCACAAATCAACATCTCTTAACATCATCCCTACGCCAGCTTGCCTATTTGATTACAAACGATCAAAAAATCCCACAGTAAAAGTCGATCTATTTTAATATAATGAGAATATTTTTCCCATGCAAGTAACCAAATGGATGGAGTATAACAGGAATGTGCCTGGCTGGAATATGTTTCAGATGTTTTAAGCCTTCGTATCTGCCTTTCCCGGAGCCTCTTCCCCCTTTCCAGGAGTTCTGCTGCTCCCTTGGACTCGTGGTTCTGCCAGTTTGTCAGAATGGGCCCCAGCACAATGGGTACAAAGCTGGCACAGGCACAGGCGCTCAGTAATGGCGTGCACAGTTTGTGAAAACACAAATGGATGCAGAACTGCTAACAGCCAGGGCCACAGCTACTCCAACCCCCATCCCAACTGCACCCTCTCTATATCCTCATCATTGCTTTATCCATGTGCCGAACAAGTGCATTACACTAATGGGGCACGGTTGCGCAAACTTTCCTATTCTGTGTAGTGCATGTTATTGACTGTCATTGTTCTTGCATCTATTTGGCGCTTCCTTCGGGTTTGGGTTTATACTACTCTTCTAAGTGCCAGTCACAGAAGGTCTCAACACACAAAACGGATAAATACAATAAATGAGACTGATAGACATAACCCAAACACAGTAAGAATATAATAATAATAATAATAATAATAATGATAATAATAAAGTAAACTTATATAGCGCTTTTCTGTCATACATCAATCAAAATCAATCATTAGTGGGGGGAGAGGGTGACAGGGGTGGGGTAAAATCATAGAGGAGATAGAATAGGGGTGACAGAGGAAGCAATAGTGGAAAAGATATAAGCTGCCCTACGACAACACTCAACACAGAGTAACTCACACACACACACACACACACACACACACACACACACACACACACACACACACACACACACACACACACACACACACACACACACACACACAGAAGCTGACCGGAAAACAGGAACAAAACTAGAAAAAGGCCTGACAGGGACTAACTAAAATATAAACTGACTCAAGAGGCTGAACCAGGGCAGAGAAGTGAATTTGTCTGCAAGTATATTATGGTTTGGGAAATCGTGAATCTTAATCAGTATGTTGGTAGCACTTTACAATAAGGCATGCTTTACATAAAGAGTTGTAAATGGTTGCTAATTACCTTATTAATGGCCTGGCGGCCTGCCCATGGTGTCTCCCCGCCTGTCGCCCAATGACTGCTGGGATAGGCTCCAGCATCCCCGCCACCCTGAGAGCAGGACAAGCGGTTTGGATAATGGATGATGGATGGATGGATGGTTTTTAATTCATCTATTGATGCATTTTAAATCAATGATAAAATGTAACGCACTGATTTAAAAAAACAACTTTGCATCGCCCCGTTTGGAGCCCAAGTGAGAAAGAGTCGCCATGGACATTGTCTCAGAAACCACGTGATCAGATGGTCACCCAAACCACCACCTCAGTTTAACCACAACGCTACCTGACCCTGAACATAACGACGGTAACTGTAGTTACCGCCGCGACTGTGTCAAAATCAACGTTGTGACTGCTTTGCGCAACATTTTCAAGTCGTGTTGTCTGTATGCTCTTCACTGGGAATGTGAGTTGGCGGTCCCTGTCAGCACGAGAGAATGTCTACACGCTCTCGTATAAATTGGGGTAAAACGCGGCAACCCAAATAATCTTTTTATGAATGTACAATATCTTACTACGATTGAAATGCATTAATAACTCAGCTATTAACCATGAATAAAGTAATAAGTGAGCACTTCTAAAACCCTAACCCAGCTAATGAGGCTGCACGAGCCAGCGCATTCTTACTATGCCTATGCGTCACAGATACCCTCCTGCCGCGGAGCCCTGCCTGCACCATCCATGTGCAGGTAGCTGTCATTTAGTCACTTAGTGGATAACTGATGGGTGTCTGAACTCGCGTGCTGATGCGTCATTTATGTAATCTCACGCACGAGCGTCTCTCATCTCAAGGTGCGAACGGCAACGGTGGCGGATACCGTGCAAATCTCCCGTTAAGCGTTGCAACCAAATCCCTCGTTTTCATCCGCACGCGTCGTCGCTGCGCTTCACGACATATACTCAAACATGACGTTGATCGATCGCGAGGCAGCGTCAGGCAGCATCATCTGCGAAGACGCATCGTTGCAGCCGATGCATGCAGACGCATCTCTCCCTCGGGTAGTCTTCCAGAGAGCTGCCTTCAGGGGGTCTGGCTTCTGATCGCAGACGCGACTCACGACGCAGGCGCGCTGACGCCGCAGCGAGCGGCACTCCAACTTTGAGCGCATTCGTATGGGACGAGTACGCGGACGTTCCCCCCGTGCAAGTGCGCGGATGTATGGCTGCCCAGCGGGAGAACTAGGTGCCGGATCAAGACAGTAATCGTTCAGGGATTGTGGCGTGAGTACAGCTGACATTCACATTGTCTCATCAGCACTGACGCATCACTGATGACACCATTACCTCGCTTCGGGTTTTGGACGGTCGGTTGAGGATACGTTGACGTGCCGACACGGTGGGAAAGGACCGCATTATCACCTTGCATCACCCGCACCACATACACACTCCTAAACCCACCAGTCAAACAGCAGGTGCAGCAAAGGTGTCACTCCTCCCCTTTGCAGCACAGGTTGAAGAGACTGGGTTTTTTTAAGTGTGTCAATCATTCGAAGTTATTTTTGAAAAGGGGCCAAAGGCTGTCATTGACAGCTGATCTGCAGACAGCTGATAGACTGCTGATCCAGTTGTAAGCCTTTCTATCACTTGCAGCAAGTCAGTGTGTCTCGGTCAGTACCACGGGCTATTCATACCAGCACTACTGACTTGTCTCAGTCCATTGAGGTCCATTGAATGGTTTATGGGCATGCTCTTTAATGCTCCTCATGGTTGCTCAGTAACTACACAGGCTATCCTGATGCTTTCAGCTTGCCTGGTTACAGGTCATACAAGAGACACATTACACAGAATAGCAGTTAGTTGCCCTATTTAGACGGATAAATCTCAATTCCCTGTTCAGCTGACATTCAGACACGCCATCAGTTTTTCCTAGAGTATGATTGATTAAGTATGAATGGCGGTGGATGTTATAACGGGTGGGCAATATTTCAGTATGATCGTTAATCATCTTTCACCGGCGTTGTATCAGGATGAAATTTGGAATTTGTCATTATCATGACACGCTTATCTAAATTAATGATAACGAGAACCCGTTAACTAAAACTTCTCACACAACGAGGTCTTGAATATTTGCTGGAGTATTGTTTGAAATCTAGTTTTGGTTTTGATATTCTACTTTACATTAGCAAAACGATGCAACGTGACAAATCCGCAGTTGGATTCTTGAATATGGTATGTTTGCATATGTAAACGGGTATCGTGATTTGTACAGATATCGTATAAAATTCCCTACTATCATCCTGATAATATTTTCCATATTGCCCAGCATTGTGTATAGATAACTGCAGCACAGCTCTGCAGTACAGTGTTCCTAATGAATAATTCAAACTGTCTTAGACTTATATAAGAGAACGTGCCTGTGCTACCTCACTGAATATGCAATACATAGTATGCAAAAATCAGGCTCAGTAACACAATTGTACTCTGACGTAATCTTGGCATCACCCAGTCTTTGCAGCGATTGGCCTTGTCTTTTTAAAAACCTATGCATCTTTAAGAGATTTTATCCAGGGCTGAGCAGCTTTGACCTCTCCACAATGGCTTTCGGTATGCATGTGCCCTGATCTGTTTGGTACTGTAGTGTTTCATCATTATCTTCCCTGAACAGTGTAAGAACGCTGTATTGTTTGTATAAATGTGAGCCTGAAGAAGCAGGTCTCTCAGCAGCAGGGTTAGCTGACCAGCGCTGAATAGTGTTTGCACTTACCAGCTTGTGTCAGAGATAAAGGTGGAATGTGTGTGTGTGTGTGTGTGTGTGTGTGTGTGTGTGTGTGTGTGTGTGTGTGTGTGTGGGTGGGTGGGTGTGTGTGTGTGTGTGTGTGCGCGCGTGTGGTTATTGTTCTTTTTCCATAGGGCAAAGGCTATGATTTGTTTATTGATTACACATCCAGGCATGCTGTCATGAGCCTATATATGCACTAATAACTGGGGGAAAGTTTCCTTGATAAGCCAGACTTCTCAGTAAACTGTCAGTTTATGTACAAAACATCTAATTTCCTACTCCTTGCCCCTTAAAAACAAATAGTCTTTCACTTTTTGCCATGCTATCATTATAGATATGAGTTTGATCGTTATTGACATTAGATTGGAGTGACAGAGTGTCTGTCAGTGGGACACTTAGCACCTCTATCTGCTCACCTCTTGTGGGTGGCTACTGATAAGAACATCACTTAAACTGTAGTGTGGAACATAATTGAGCAAATGTTGGATTAAAACGACTTAAGGCCCCACTGACACTGAAATATTATGTAATACTCCAGCTGGTAACAACGGTTATGTGGAGCCGTGTATAGGCTGCAGAAACTTGGTAAGCAGTACGTGAACTCAATCTGATGCTCTGCATCCCTCGCTACCCCCTGGTCCTGTCTGCCGTCGTCCAATCAGAGAGGCTGTTCCGAGGCATCCAGTGCCCCTGTGAGGAGAGCAGCCTGGCTAATGTATGGTGACTCAGCTGAAAATCAGCCACTAGCAGCCAAGTGGCACTGACGTCGTGCACCGACAACACCTGCCCTACCCTGCCCTTCACAGCAGGTCTCTGGAAGAGGCAGAAAGAGAAAATGTTACTTTCAGCTACCGAGCCTGAGCACTGCGCTGTGCTGTGCTGCAGCACTGGGCTTCTTCTCTGGCTGCTGTGCAGAGGTCTTGGTCTGTAAGGGCAGCCCTGCCCCAACATCTGGCTGCAACCATATATAAGTACAACCTTTTAGAAAATGATTGATGACATTCGAACACATTTTGGGAAGTGTGTTTGTTTTGGCTGAAGTTTTAAGACCTTTGTTTCCTTAAAACTGCTCTTGTTGAAATAGCGAGGTCTCTTAGAGTAGTTCGTCTCAATCTGTTTTTATTGTGTCTACAATGACTCGATAGTAGCATTGTATTAATGCGCTGTACTTTGTAGGGCTGAACGATATCTTGTTTTAGAGCTGACATCGCGATGCACACGTGCAATAGTCACCGCAAAGGATGCAATGTAAGGCAAATTGGGCCCATCATGTCACGGTGAGAGCAGGAACAGGACCCAAATACAGACAGCGGAGACAGGCTAGGCTAAAACAAGGCTTTAATGAAAGAGAGTACTTCGTACACTTAGTGTGGGAAGATGGCAGCTGGAATTCACATTTGCGGCGGCCTCACCCAGTACCGTCCGTACAGTGTCTTTGTCCATGTCTGCGTTTTGTCTTCGTTTGATGGCTGGGAAAGCTGGCGCTGAATCGGCTGGGAGAGCTTGGTCTGCTGCATCCTGTGGGCCCAGGGACCACGGCCTTACCCGGAGCTGCGCCTGAGGAGGTAACACCAAGGACGGTCTGATAGGACGCGGAAGCGGGGCAGGCTAAGCTAACTGCTAGCCCATGCAGACCGGCAGTTCCGATAACACGGAGGGCGGTCTGGCGGCGGCCTCACCTGGCGTTGATTGTGGTGTTTTTGATGTCGTCGTGTGGCGTGTGGGGAGGTGTGTCGAGGGTGTGTGGCTGGGAGAGCTGGCGCTGGATCGGCTGGGAGAGTTTTGTCTGCCTTGTCCGGTGGGCCCAGGGACCACGGCCCCTGCTTGGAGCTGCGCCCGAGGAGGAAACACCGAAGGCGGTCTGACAGGACGCGGAAGCGGGGCGGGCTAAGCTAACTGTTAGCCCATGCAGACCGGCAGTTCCGACAGTCATCCTGGCGGGCGTTCTTTCCCTTGGACAATGATTTATTTATTTTTTTTGGATATATTGTAATGATCACAGATGAATAGGCTCGATAGCCCTTGGCTGAGAGGTCGGACCCTTTAGTCGACTGGTTAACGTTGTCGCCCGTGGTGCAAGAGGCAAGGGTTTGCGTCCCGGCTGTGGCGGTGCTCCCGAGTGCCCCCCGGATCCGCTGCAATATGTTAGTCTGGATATGTGTGTTCTTGTGGATGCGTTTTTGTGTTGTGTTGTACTGCTGTGGGCTGTGGGAGACGGCATTTAAAGTGCTCTGATTCCTGACTACAGAACTGGAAGCGGCAGGTACAAAACAACAAAGAAGGCATCAAGTACCCGGCCACCATAAACTAACGTAGAGAACCTTTATAATCCGACAAATGAGCCAGTGCAACCAGGGAGAATATATACCTGCTGGAGAGCCAATCAGGGTAATGGGGAACAGGTGGCCATGACAGGACAGGAACCACAATGGCACACCAGTCAGGGCAATGGGGAACAGGTGAGCAAGGCAGGGGCAGTAACAGAAAAAGCCAAAACCGGCGAGCCTTCAAAATAAAAGAGGAAAAAAAAACACAACCATTAAATCAGTCATGTTAGGCTAAAACTCTCACTGCTGGATGGAAAAATCTTGCAAGGTTCACTTTTTTGTAACTGCTCTTGAAGGAAAATATTTGTGGGAATCTGCCAAAATTTTAATTTAGTCTGATTTAATGACTTGTTGGACAACTGCCTTATTTCCTTCTCTAAAATCACCCTAATCACTACTAGACTTATAATTTCTTTGCAAATGGAGCTTTGAAAGTTAAATGTTGCATTCATCTGGTCAAATTATGTAACCCACTTTTTATTTTTTATTTTCGCAACCCCCCCCCAAAAAAACAACAACAATAATATCACAAAGTTGGTTTTCTTTTCAGTGTTGTTCAACCCTTACACTGTGCAGTAACTGACTGGGAGAATACACTGATTTTAAGCTAATTCAAGTACCCACCTTAGCATTTGTTGCAATGAGAACCATACTGCCTTTCACATTGTGTTCTATTCTATTCTGTTCTATTCTTGTGTTTATAGGTTCATTAACTGTTTGTTGTTTTGTCTTGTTTTTCTTGGTCCAACCAGACCATGGAGGAGCTGAAGGACAAGACCAAGAAGAGGCCGTTGGTGCGAGCTGCATCTGAGGAGAGCTCAATTGAGGTGAACTTAGTGAGCTGCTCCCCATCTCCAGGAGACACGCTGCCCTGGAATCTGCCCAAACACCATCGAATCAAACGCTCCAAATCTGCCTCCGGAGAAGTGCTGGACCCGGCAGAGAGGGCCGTCATCCGCATTGCAGGTAAGACTCTCACAGCAGGAAGCAGGTGGATAAAAGTGCTCACAAGGCCAACATGGATGCAGGACTTGATGCAGGACTGAAAGTTTGACACTGGCGTGGCTGAATGTTGAAACCGCCCTACCAGTCCCCCTCTGAACCCAACCGGAGGGGCACAGTATTACTTTTTACATAACCAAATGCAACTTAAAAGGTAACACTGGTGTAATTTGAGAAGACTACATTACCGCATGCGTTCCCCATTCTCAGAAGTCTTTTCCATCTAGCCAATGGAAGCCATAGGATCCCATTGTTTTCAAAAATCATTAAATGCAGCTTGCAGAGACAGAGCTTCAGCCTTAAATACCACAATCCATTATCATGAAAACCTTTTCCAGCGGTGACTTCAAACAGCAGCACACTGTTCCATTTACCCAGTACTATTTTTATTATTTCAATGCCACACATTTGCATTTAACTTTCAAGTGGCAAGCAGACGAAGCCAGCCACTGACAAGGTAGAAGTCACTCTGTCTTGGAAGTCAGGACAAGTCTGTCTGAAACTAAACTGAACTAAAAATAAACCCCATAGATTGCAAAGAAATTTTTGTTACTATTTTAAGTTATTTCAGGAAAAACCGAAAAACACACACTGTTCGTAATGATGCATTATGTTGACCAAAGCAACAGTGCAGCTCTGTACCACATTTTGAATGGTTTTTGGGAGGAAATGGGATCCTATGGCAACCTGGATGGGAGAGAAATGTGGCACTGACTAGATAGAAAAGACTTGTGAGTACGGCAAATGCATGAGGGAATGTAATCTTAGCATTTGTTGACAATGAGTAAAACATAAAATTACACTACTAATATCTGTTATCACAAATAGTCAGTAACAATGCATCTTAGCAACATTTGTTAACCTGAGCATGACCAAATCCATACTAATGGAACACTCAAATATACTGTTGACACAAAACCCTAGCTGAGTCATGTTAGCTCATTAGTTTCCTGCATAAGTGACCAATTCTACCATAAATGCACCACTCAGAGGTCACAGAGAGCTGGAAAATAGACTTTAGCGTTATCGTTTGTCCTGCATACTGGCCAATAGATGCAGTAATCATGTGGTGATTCAGGCGCTTGTCCTACACCCTCATGACACTGGTGTTCATAATAGGCCATATTAATCTCACTAAGCAACTCTCATTACACTCATTTACTTCCCATGAGGTGAGTCTCACCCTGCCTGTGTCAGTCATTGTGTGCTTTCCTTTATTAAAAAACCCTCCATGGCAGGGTCTCCAGGTTCTCGGGGCCTGGTAATTGTCTGACCACCGTGATATGGGTGAAATGATCCACACTTTGCAGACTCAGTATATATACCGTGGTGGTAGGGTTCAGGTTACAGACAGCAGCACCAAGCTATTTCTCTCTCCTCTCTTCTTCCCTGTGATATTGATTTGGTTGGGTGGGGTGCCGAGACTGCAGCATTGATGTGTGATGATGTATTGTCCTTGTAAACACAACCATGGTCGGACTGTGTTTGAGCTTCAAGTGCTGTACTGGTTCATGGGCGTTTGATAAGATACAGATCATTGAATTACAGTAAAACTGCAATGAAATCTACTTCTGTGAGCTTATATGTGAAGAGATATCCATATTTGTGGGTAATCCCTTTCATCTTTAAGATGTACTATTACCAATGTTTTTGTCATTCATCGACAGTTGGATTGTTTTATATCGGTATGGACTGCTGTTTGCTACAACCTCTAACTGGGAATAGTTTTTTGCGTCACTTTTTTTTGGGCTAGGGCAAATGGTCTGTAGTTGAAAAGTGAAGCATTAAGGACAGATAATGAGCCTGTGATAATGATGCAAACAGTTTGGAAATACTGTGTTTGAGAATACGGCTTGAACGCACCCTCCCGGTTTCTTCTTACATAAACACGGGGGTAAAATCAGTGTGTCGCTATTGTTAGTGTTGTGGTTGTTGTTGTTGTTATTGTTGTAATCATGACTCTCATGGCTTTTAACACATGGTGAGCATGCCAGGGTCAGAATATCTATTTCAGGGGCATGCGGGTAGCATAGTGGTCTATTCCATTGCCTACCAACACGGGGATCGCCGGTTCAAATCCCCGTGTTGCCTCCAGCTTGGTCGGGTGTCCCTACAGACACAATTGACCGTGTCTGCAGGTGGGAAGCCGGATGTGGGTATGTGTCCTGGTTGCTGCACTAGCGCCTCCTCTGGTTGGTTGGGGCAGCTGTTCAGGGGGGAGGGGGAACTGGGGGGCATAGCGTGATCCTTCCACGCACTACATCCCTCTGGTGAAACTCCTCACTGTCAGATGAAAAGAAGCAGCTGGCAACTCCACATGTATCGGAGGAGGCATGTGGTAGTCTGCAGCCCTCCCCTGATTGGCAGAGTGGGTGGAGCAGTGACCGGGACGGCTCGGAAAAGTGGGTTAATTGGACAGGTACAATTGGGGAGAAAAAAAGGGGGGAAATCCAAAAAAAAAATTATCTATTTCATGTAAGGAGGACTTAGAGGAGATTTGCCATTTGGATTGCCGCCCTAACAGCCCTTGGTCCAATTGATGAGTGTTGCAGCAGACATGCCAGGCTGTTGTGTAACTCCCATGAGCTGGAGATGGGACTATTTGTTATCAGGCTGCAGGAGGTTTGAGTGACACAGTAAACAGCATGTTGGTTAGGGTGTTCCCTGATCTTCTTCTGTTTTTTGTTTTTTTTCTCATATTATCGTGTGTTGACCCACCAGATAACTATAACTAGACATAATCTTGTCAATAACTGCAAAATAGCTATTACCTTAATTAACGAAGCTTCATCAGAAATGGTGTTTTTATATGATTAGAGATGCACTCGAACAAAAGAAGAAATTGTTTTAGAAAAGAGTGGTCTGTCCAAAAAAAAAAAAAAACTATTATAACAATAAAAACAAATAGTGTCACACCAATTCAATGCGAGCAAAGTCACCTCATTGATCAATTGATTTTCAATAGGTGTCTCTCAGTCTTCTGCCATAGCTTCCAATTTCACCTTTTACTTTCCCATAGAACATCTAGTCCTCCAGGAATCTGAACCAAAAATGCACATCATTACAACAGTTCAAAGGCATTTTGAGCTTCAGGGGCTTCTGTAAGTCTCTTTGTTGTTTTGAATGGCTTCACGGTACTATATGTGAGAAGGTCATGATACTACATGTGCGAAGGTCGTGATACTATATGTGAGAAGGTCCATGATACTACATGTGAGAAGGTCATGATACTATATGTGAGAAGGTCCATGATACTACATGTGAGAAGATCCATTATACTATATATTATGTAAGCTCTGTAATGAATATCTAAGTTAGTAGTTGTGCAGTCAGTTTGACTAATGAATGGGCAGATGGTAAGGGCACTGTTGCGGTCATCCAAAAATCCTGAATTTTATCACAAGGAAAAGTCTCATATTCTCCAGATCTTACTTGTCTCCCTGTTTTCAGCCCGCAGGTTAGAAACCTTGCCTCTCACAATCTTGGATCTGGCTTGTCAGCAGATGTTTGAGGGCCTGCACTTTCATGACTCTGTCACACCCCCTGTTTTGCCAACTCTTGTTATGCCTGGTGTTTGTAGAAGAATGAAATAGATGCATTTTCAACAACTAATTTATACTGTAGGGCGGCATGGTGGCACAGTGGTTAGCACGGTTGCCTCACAGCAAGAAGGTCCTGGGTTCAAGCCCTGGGGTAGTCCAACCTTGGGGGTTGTCCTCTGTGTGGAGTTTGCATGTTCTCTCCATGTCTGTGTGGCTTTCCTCCGGGTGCTCTGGTTTCCTCCCACAGTCCAAAAACATGTATGTCAGGTGAATCGGCCATACTAAATTGTCCGTCAGTGTGTGTGTGTGTGTGTGTGTGTGTGTGTGTGTGTGTGTGTGTGTGTGTGTGTGTGTGTGTGTGTGTGTGTGTGTGTGTGTGTGTGTGTGTGTGTGTGTGTCAGCCCTGTGATGGACTGGCAGCCTGTCCAGGGTGTCTTCCTGTCTGCCGCCCAATGACTGCTGGGATAGGCTGCAGCATCCCCGTGACCCTGAGAGCAGGATAAGTGGTTTGGATAATGGACGGGTGGTTGGATGGGTTATGATTAAACAATAACATGAGATGCAGCTGGGCAGTTAATCATCAGTCCTTTCATCTTAGCAACATCAGTTACTGCTTATTTGCAAAGTGCTATTATAAGAGTAGACTATTTATCACCACATCATCTGTCATCCCCAGGTATATCTAAAGAGGATGAATAGGATAAGAAATGAGATGTACTTACCTGCGGCGGCACAGTGGCGCAAGTGGTTAGCGCGGTCGCCTCACTGCAAGAAGATCCTAGGTTTGAGCCCCGGGGTAGTCCAACCTTGATGGGTTATCCCGGGTCGTCCTCTTTGTGGAGTTTGCATGTTCTCCCCATGTCTGCGTGGGTTTCCTCCGGGGGCTCTGGTTTCATCCCACAGTCCAAAGACACGTAAGTCAGGTGAATTGGCCGTACTAAATTGTCCCTAGGTATGAATGTGTGTGTGTGTGTGTGTGTGTGTGTGTGTGTGTGTGTGTGTGTGTGTGTGTGTGTGTGTGTGTGTGTGTGTGTGTGTGTGGTGGTGGGGGGGGGGCTGTGATGGCCTGGCAGCCTGTCCAGGGTGTCTCCCCACCTGCCGCCCAATGACTGCTGGAATAGGCTCCAGCAACCCCATGACCCTGAGAGCAGGATAAGTGGTTCAGATAATGGTTGGATGGATGTACTTACCTGGTAAATCTGCAATTTTTGCACTGGACACTAGAGAGCAGTAGCCAAAGTCAAAGTGCTGATCCTGTTTACATTACTGTAGTATGTGTAAGCATCTTTGTCAACCAGGCAAGGAAAGTGTTTTTCGAACAATGGATTTTTAATTAACTTTCCTGATCTTCTGCTCTATGTCAACAATGTCTTGCTAATAATGGTTCATGTTAACTTTCGCAAATCTATATTGGATTGTTGAATGAAGAATAGCAGAAATGTATTTGGTCAATACCTTTATTGATGGTATTCATTTGAATAGTTGCACAGAGGAAGCGATTCAGCGAACAGAGCTGCTGTCTGGTTTATATAAATTTTTTTTTAAAAAAAACAGAAATCTTTCATAGATTTATACTGTGTGCACCCAGCTACCTACTCCCGTTATCAAGTTCTTAATTAAGATTATGGCTTAGGTGGTGACCATGCATGATGTACACTAGCATTTGTACACATGGGAACAAACAATGAGTAGTGAGGAGGAGGTGGTATTTTTCCTCAGATGCCTTTTCTATCCTCCTTCCTTGATTTCATATTTGAAGGGAGAGAGCACAGAGGAGCCACTGTCCCACAGCCAGGGCAGTGGGTTTGTGGTTGCTGATGCATGGGAGGGGTAGCTGGCCATGCAGACAGTCACGGGGGCCGGAGCCAGACTCACTAACAAAGGCAGACAAAAGTTAGACTTTTAGTCTGAGAGACACCATCCAGCGGCCAGCGACGAGAGAGCAGTTTTTACACCCGTATTGTGGCCTGTAGATCCAAATGGGATGAGGGCAGACGGACAGATGGGGAGAAAAAGAGAGAGATTGTACAAATCCCATCGAAATTCATATAATCCATGAGGTTGTAACACATCGCAAATCATTGTTTTAGTACATTTTATATTTATATTTTATTTGATCTGAGTAGGTCCATGATACTATATGTGAAAAGGTCTATATAAGCTAATAATTAAACTATAAACTAATAAACTAAACTAATAATAATGTAAACTAAATAGACTAAATAATATAAATTATAAACTAATATAATAACATAGTAATGTGGAAGCATGCACTGGAGAGAAGAGGAATGAATGTCAGTAGGAGCAAGATGGAATACCTATGCGTGAATGAAAGGGAGGACAGTGGAATGGTCAGGATGCAAGGAGTGGAGGTGATGAAGGCATATGAGTTTAGATACTTGAGATCAACTGTCCAAAGTAACAGGGAGTGCAGGAGAGAGGTGAAGAAGAGAGTGCAGGCAGGGTGGAGTGGGTGGAGAAGAGTGTCAGGAGTGATTTGTGACAGAAGGGTACCAGCAAGAGTTAAAGGGAAGGTTTACAAGATGGTTGCGAAACCAGCTATGTTATATGGTTTGGAGACAGTGGCACTGACGAAAAGACAGGAAGTGGAGCTGGAGGTGGCAGAGTTGAAGACGCTAAGATTTTCACTGGGAGTGACGAAGAAGGACAGGATTAGGAATGATTACATCAGAGGGACCGCTCAAGTTGGACGGTTTGGAGACACAGCAAGAGAGGCAAGATTGAGATGGCTTGGACATGTGTAGAGGAGAGATGCTGGGTATATTGGGAGAAAGATGCTGAATATGGAGCTGCCAGGGAAGAGGAAAAGAGGAAGGCCAAAGAGGAGGTTTATAGATGTGGTGAGGGAGGACATGCAGGTGGCTGGTGTGACAGAGGAAGACGCAGAAGACAGGAAGAAATGGAAACGGATGATCCTCTGTGGCGACCCCTAACGGGAGCAGCCAAAGGTAGTAGATTGTAATATAATAATGATATATAATAATAACGATATAAATTATAAACTAAGATGGCATATCACCTTCAGCCTAATTTTCTGGCATAGTGATATTCTTGAACATTATAATTGGTAAATTCATAATCACATACTTCATGGACTCACCCTAACATGATCATGTGGTTGTCCTACTATGTGAAAAATCAGTCTTACAGTAGAGTCATTGCATGCTGTAGTTGAACCTGTTGAACACTTTTTTTTTTGTCCAATTCCGATTCATTGATCCCTAAAATTATGTTTAGGCGAGAAAGGATGAGGTACATAACTGTGGAGAGGGTCACTTCCTACATCCACTTGTGATCTGGAATGGAAAAGTTATCATCGGTTGTGGATAAGCTTAGGCTCAGGTGTGGGCATTCAGTGCCTCTATGAAAGATCAGGCAGATTCTTTTCTTTTTTTTTATCATTAGCAAAACGTCTACTCCCCTGTCATAATTGTTCTGTGACCCGAATTTAGGTCATGACTCATCGGTTGAGAAACATTGTACTAGGTTACAAGCCTTCATCCAAATTGCAATGAAGTGCCTGACTGTTGAAGTGAGTCTGGATGTTGAAATATGTTTCACATTCCAGACGTGAAGGTTTGCTTATGGACATTTTGCAATTCGTTCTTGTTTCGAATTTCATGCTGGGAGAGTCCACCTCATTTTGACTTACCTGCAATATGAGACAGTGATAACACACATACATGTATGTGCAGATGTATTTGTCAAAATTTGCACATTTCAACAGTGAAATATCGGCTGCATAACTATAATGACCAAGGTGATCATATAGCTAAATGTAGGTGCTGTTTATTGAAAGTGCCGTACCATTATATTGTGCATTGCTGTTATGTAAATGTGCACATTTCTCTCTGTGGTGGCATTGCAAACTCAGTTTTTTCTGCAACAGTAAATGATGTCATATGGTATATTTTAAAGATGTTTAAGGATATGTGTGGTTGGTGTCTAGGGAGACCAAAAACATCCCCTCGGCCTACAGCTGAAACCCTTATGAGGTCCACTTGTAGGCTGAATGAAGTCACTGTATTGATCTTATTACATGCATGTGTTTATATTTCTGTCACTAGGATGAGGTGCTAACATGCATGGACACCACATCACAGCACCACCATACTATATGGACACACACTTTTTTTGTGTAATTTCTTCTGTCGTTGCAAGTTATTCTCTAAAAGCGAGACTCTCATTTGAATAATATAGCACTTACTGATGGGAGAGTCAGTTTTGGCATGAGGGTAGGATTCATCATTGACATGAAGTTGTCAGCTAGCTAGCAAAACAAGAAGGATAAAATCCCAAGTTTTTTTTTGTGGGATCTTGACATGAATTTAAGATAACCTTTTTTGTCTGCCAAATGGATATCAATTACATCATATGTTATTGTTTTCAAATGAAACCCATTATTTTCTTTTCGAGTGGTTCACAAGTAAACCGTTTCCTGGGATCTCGTGGTACTTTCCTGTTGGAGATAACTCCCAAATGCTCCTAGCAGCCATTGCTTCCTTGCAGGAAGATCTCAGCGCTGCTGTGATATGTCCCAGCATCTATACTTACCACATGCATTGTTTCAGATTCTTTGACTTCACTTTGGTCTTTCCCCGCTGAATTTCGGTTGCTTGTGATCTAGTAATGGATCCTTTTCTGTTTTCACAGTAATTTAAATTCACTTCAAGTAGGACTGCGAGCCAAATGTCTGAACTCTTAAGTAAAAAAGTTGGCAATGCACTCTCACTGCTGCAATCTAGCTTTACCAAAACTGGTATGTCAGAGTGGGGAAATGAAACTTGATGGGTAATGTAACTTTGGAAGGCTTCGGGGAGATTTAATGAAGTTCATTCACCTTTGGTCCATATACAGTATATAAAGTGTACTGTATATATCCGTGTACTGTATGAGGTCAATGCAGGCGGAGAGAAAGATTGCAGATGGAATGAATGCGCTATCAGGGTTTTGTCAAAATAAAGATTCAAAGGGGTGTCTGGGTAGTGTAGCGCTCTATTCCAGTTGCCTACCAATACGGGGATCACCAGTTTGAATCCCTGTGTTACCTCCGGCTTGGTCGGGCGTCCCTACACACACAATTGGCCGTGTCTGAAGGTGGGAAACCGGATGTGGGTATGTGCCCCAGTTGCTGCACTAGTGCCTCCTCTGGTCGGTCGGGGTGCATGTTCAGGGGGGAGGGGGAACTGGGGGGAATAGCGTGATCCTCCCACATGCTATGTCCCCCTGGTGAAACGCCTCACTGTCAGGTGAAAAAAAGCAGCTGGCGACCCCACATGTTTCAGAGGAGGCATGTGGTAGTCTGCAGCCCTCCCTGGATCAGCAGAGGGGGTGGTGCAGTGACTGGGACGACTCGGAAGAGTGGGGTGATTGGCCGGGTACAATGGGGGAGAAAAAGGAGGGGGGGGGAGTTAGCAATGAACTCTCACTGCTGCACTCTAACTTTACCAAAACTGGTACGTCAGTGTGGAAATGGAACTTGAGGGGTAATGTAACTTTGAAATGTGTGTGAGAAACAACTATAGATGTATTGCATTGCATTAAAGTTATATTCTCTGTTGTTGTACCAGCAGTGTTGCTGCGCGCATCTGTCACCTGCATCCATACTTTCCTAAAAGTATTTTCAGTCAGGCAAGATTATGTTCATATCATACAGAAATGACACCCTACTTTCTCTAGTTTAGATTGTTTTTTAATTCCCAATTGTACACGCTCACCCATACCTTTTATTATGCAACACTTCTATCATGTTGTTGTGTTGTTGTGCTTAATCTTATCAACACACCGAGTCACATGTGTTGTCTTGTATGTGCGAAGTTAGCTGGTTAATAAAACTGATTGTGAGATGTTAAGGAGAAAGCTCTCGTATCCTGAGTCATGCAGTGCAGCTATGAGCTGTCTGATCCGGTGCAGATCCAGGGCTATTCCTGGAGATCACGGTGGAGGTGTGGCTCCCTGGCATTTACACTTTACAGTCTGCCGTCGCTGAGTTCTGGGAATATTCTGTGATTTTATAGAAAGCCCTGTTGCCATGCTGGATTTTTTTTGTTTGTTTGTTAAAGCTGTGGATAGGAAGCATGCAGCACACCAGGTCTCAGTTTCCCATGTGATAGGAACTCAAATAACCCCACGCGGCCCAGTCGGTTGTTTCTTGCTGAAGCTAGCTATGTGTGCCTTTCTCACTTCGGAGTGGAGTTGGTGTGTGCGTGTGTGTGTGTGTGTGTGTGTGTGTGTGTGTGTGTGTGTGTGTGTGTGTGTGTGTGTGTGTGTGTGTGTGTGTGTGTGTGTGTGTGTGTGTGTGTGTGTGTGTGTGTGTGTGTTTTGGAGTGAATCCAGTGCTTTGCCTCTTGTGGTATCAGTATCTGTAGCCTCTGTGCCTTTAAGAGGAGGGTCCTGGTGTGTGTGTGTGTGTGTGTGGGGGGGGGGGGGGTATTTCTCAAGCAGAAGAGGGGGAGTGGTGGTGGTGGTCTGGAAAGAAGTCTCCTTCTTTAGGGGAGTACTCTGAGGGAGAGAGCGGGTGAGAACGAGGGAGGGGGAACGATAGGTGGATAGACTGACAGTCAACACTTTTTATCAAAGCCGAGTGGGCACCAG
Organism: Lampris incognitus; assembly: GCF_029633865.1. Taxonomy (NCBI): domain Eukaryota; kingdom Metazoa; phylum Chordata; class Actinopteri; order Lampriformes; family Lampridae; genus Lampris; species Lampris incognitus. Next base: position 23,281,105 of record NC_079228.1, read on the forward strand.
TGAGAGAGGGCTGCACAAACGCCTGCTGGAAGTTTAAAGGACCAGAGACTTTGAAAAGAAAAGAGGGTGCCCTGACCCTGACCCCGTGTCGCCCAGGCCATGTCCATGCCCATGTTTGTCCCAGGCCAGCGGCTGCCAGAGGAGCAGGACTACGTGCAGGCCTATGAGAACGTCAGGGAGAAATATAAAGGTATCAAGACAGCTTCTCTCTCTCTCTCTCTCTCTCTCTCTCTCTCTCTCTCTCTCTCTCTCTCTCTCTCTCTCTCTCTCTCTCTCTCTCTCTCTCTCTCTCTCTCTCTCTCTCTCTCTCTCTCTCTCTCTCTCTCTCTTTCTGTCTCTCTCACCCTCTGCCCGTCAGCCTCCAGTGACTCTTACATTACACTACTAAGCACTCATATCCATGAGTATTCCTCTATGTGAGAGCGAAAGGTGTGTGTGTGTGTATGTGTGTGTGTGTGGATGCTCATGCTGTAAATGTGGCTGACTGATCTGCATTAATTGGTTCCATATTGATTTACACAGATGTGCTTTACTTCAGGAGGACTCAGCGAGATGCCATTTCTATCAGCAGTGTGATGGTGTGATATGTGTGCTGTCCTGTTGTCAAGGCATCAATAAAATCTAGTATCATACTATTGGTATTGTGCTCAGTGAAGTCAGCAGGACATGAGACTGAAACACTTATCAGCACTTAATCAGAGACAGAGACCAAAAGAGGCCTCTCAACTAGGTATGGCTGAGCTGTGGCCTTCACAAAAGTTGAGTGATGGAAAACCTGTATATCAATCAAACACAAGATAGAGCGGACCAGGCAATGAGGGACTTTCTCCTGAATTGACTTGACAGGTCCTTTTGCATACAGAGCAATCACTTGGCAGTGGGGACAAAGATGGGTGCTACATTCGGCCCTTGGTGGGGTGGCACCTGGCTCGCATCCCAGCATGACTGGCAGGTGATATGTGACACGATGCAGACTGTTAGGTGATAGTGCTGCCAGTCTGCATAGTGTCACGTAAGAGGCACATTCACCAGTCTACATAATGGCACACTTGGAGGTACACTCACCAGTCCACGTTGCAGTACATAGGAGGTACACTCACCTGCTAGCAGCTGAGCGGAGGTTGGCAGCATTTGACAATGTTCGTGAATAATGAAAATATGCTGACGTAGCTGTTCTCTCCCATTGCGGTCGTTATTTATATGAACTGACTTTACAGGAAAACTTTTTACTGCTAGTGCTCCTCGATGACCAACCGTAGAAGACTGTGGTTGTGGTTGGGCAGCAGACGGGTGTAAATGTGTCACATGTGATTTCGTCATACCTAACAACACATCCCAACTACGGGAGCAATGGGTTGGGAACCCTCTTTTATGTCAGTCGCACTGGTCTAGTAGATTTTCTTCCCATGCGGTTGCCTGCTGTGTGGGTCAGTGATTGGAGGATTCCTGCTGTGCTCCTCTGGCATCGGTCTTTTGTTCCATGCCCCAATCTGAGCCCCAGGCCCCTGTGCCAAGATGGGACTTCCTGTTACTCACTGGCATTGTTGGTGGTTGGTCATCATTGTTGCTCAGATATGTGGCCATCCACAATATGAGGAAAGTCTGCTGACTGAATGAGCGAATGAGTATCTGAGCTAATTAAGGATGAGAAAAAAAAGCTCCTAGTGCTTCCTTATCGTGTGTGTGTGTGTGTGTGTGTGTGTGTGTGTGTGTGTGTGTGTGTGTGTGTGTGTGTGTGTGTGTGTGTGTGTGTGTGTGTGTGTGTGTGTGTGCATGCGTGTGTGTGTGCATGCGTGTGTGAGTGTGAATGACAGTAACGAGTAGCCTACCGGTACGTGAGTTTTTGTTAGGGTTAAAGCCAATCAGAGGCAGAGTTGGGTGGGTCTTCACAGAACATTATAAAAGTAATAACATAACAAAAGTTATGTGAGCTGATAAATATTATTTTGTCATTGCTAATCGTTTAGGACCTCTGACCTTGAATAAACATCAGATGCGGGCCTTTGAATAGTCAGTTTGAGAACCCCTGGAGTATCATTGTTTTCGGTCGTTATGCCACTGTATTGTTTTTAAGGGTGGGGACACCTGCAGTCTGAAGAGACACTTATATGTCTCTTCAGACTGCAGGTATCCCCACTGCCCGTAGTGACTGAAGAGACACTTATATGTGTAATGAAACATATGTCTATACACATTGTGTCCAGATGAACTGATTCAACTTTCTGTGATTTCCTTACCGGGATTATTGAGCATGCATCAAGACACCCTGGAGTATATGCTGTCAGTCACCAAGTCATCCTAGGTGAAATGCAAACTGAAATAGCGCCATTATATTTAGGTTGAAGTGAGTGGCAAGTTACTTTGAGGGGTTGCAAAAACGCACAGCAGCGCAGTGGTTTGCACGGTCGCCTCACAACAAGAAGGTCCTGGGTTCGAGCCCTGGGGTAGTCCAACCTTGATGGGTCGTCCCGGGTTGTCCTCTATGGAGTTTGCATGTTCTGCGTGGGTTTCCTGTGGAGTCTCCGGTTTCCTCCCACAGTCCAAAGACATGTAAGTCAGGTGAATTGGCCGTACTCAATTGTCCCTAGGTATGAATGGGTGTGTGTGTGTGTGTGTGTGTGTGTGTGTGTGTGTGTGTGTGTGTGTGTGGTGTGTGGTGGTGGTGGGGCGGTCCTGTGATGGCCTGGCGGCCTGTCCGGGAGGCCTCCCCGCCTGCCGCCCAATGACTGCTGGAATAGGCTCCACCATCCCCTGGACCCTGGGAGCAGGATAAGCGGTTCAGATAATGGATGGATGAATGAAGAGCAACCAGGCGATGTTTAAGTTTTATAAAATGTTGGAACTACATAAAAATATAAGGAAGGAGAATGTTGACGATGAAAAGCATTCAGACAAGTGCTTGCATATTGCATCGGTTTCTCATGTCATTCCTTGTCAAGTTTATTTGTATAGCCCTAAACCACAATTACAGTCTCAGAGGGCTTTACATTCACACAGTGAAAAATAGATAGATACCATGGATGACTTTGAATGACACTCCACATCCTTCGACCCTTGATTCAGATGAGGAGAAAATCGGAAAAAGAAAAAAAACTACAGAGGAAAAAACCCCACTTACTCTCCTCATCCACCAGGTTACCACACGTTGCACTTATTCTCTGTGTATGAACATCTCCAACATGCCAATGTAAAATAACTGGGCCATAAGTGTGCATTGGTTCATGTTATGTTTGAGTGGGCAGATTTAGGTTAAGAATCAGCCAGCCGCCGTGTCTCTAGTAAGCAGCGTGCTGAAAAAGCTCAGCAAAGACTGGTTTTTCTAAGACAGCTCAAAAAATTCAACGTAAAACAAAGGCTCCTTCTTGAGTTGTACACAGCCATCATTGAGAGCATACTCGCCTCATCCATAACAGTTTGGTACGGCAGCACGGACAAACACACACGCAAAAAAATGTAGCGTAGAGTCAATAAATCATCCAAGGTTATTGGCACCTCCCTCCCATCAGTAGAATCGCTATATAACAAACGCACAATCAAAAGAGCAACAAAAAAAAAAAACGGACCCGTTTCACTCTGCTCAGCACCTCTTCCAGCTGATGCCCTCTAGGGGGCGCTATAGGTCCCTGCCCACCAAATCATCCCATTTTAAAAACCGTTTTTCCCCCACTGCAATAAGGACTCTGAACACTTCCCACTAACCCTGATGGATGTACCGATACTTAAAACTCCTGTATCAATCTTGTAAATATTGTCGGTGAATTTTGTCTTGTGGCAGTCTGTGAATATTGTCTGTTGTGCCATCACAGAAAGCTGAATCAGTTCATCTGGACACAACGTTTATCGAGGGTGAGGGCCCAGATAAACTGATTCAACTTTATGTGATTTTTTTTATTTTTTTTACCTGGATTATTGAGTATGCTAAAAGACATCTGTTGTGCTAGTCATTGTGTCTAATGTGATTTTGATATCGCAGGGTTATGAATATAACCACTGTTCCCTGATGGAGAGGAATGAGGTACAACACATATTGTATGGGATATAAAGCCCTCTTGAGTCAGGCTGAAGACACCTTTATTCACGCCTGAATTGCAAATGATGCGTGGTGACACATGGTGATCTGGTCCCATCCCCTAGGCTATAGATCAGGGATAGGCAACATGGTCCAGAAAGGTCTGGTGTGGGTGCAGGTCTTTGTTCCAACCAAGCAGTTACACACCTGATTCTATTAATCAACCAATAGTCTTTGCTAAGGACCTTGATTTGTAGACTCAGGTGTATAACTCTTTAGTTGGAACAAAGACCTGCACCCACACCGGACCTTTCTGGACCATGTTGCCTATCCCTGCTATAGAGCATCGTCATCAGCAGCATTCCTCAGTTCGTCACACTGCTCTTCACTGAGCTCTCCCAGTGAATCAGGGTGAGTGAGTGTTGTACCTCATTTCTCTCCTTCAGGGAACAGTGGTTATATTCATAACCCTACGTTCCCTTTCAGTCAATTGACTAGGTACAACACATATTGTATGGGACATATATTCACGCCCCGCAGAGAAGGAAGGAACCAACCCACTGGGTTCAAAGTAAAATAGACCCAACGGAGAGCACAGAGTGAGCCACTGAAGGGGTCACTTCACCTAAATGATACAAATGCACAAAAGTATGTGGAGAAGCCCAGCTAGCTGCTGTGCGAATGTCCCGGACAGACAAGCCCTTAAACAAGGCCCAAGATGAAGCTATTTCTCTGGTAGAGTGTGCCCGCACTCTTCAAGGTAAACTCAAGTCTTTGGTGCTGTAAGCCAGAGAAATGGCCTCCACTATCCAGTGAGAAAGACGTTGTTTTGACAGATCCTTGCCCTTAACTGGATTAGCGAAGCAGACAAACCGCTGATCACATTTATAAAAAGGCTGAGTATAGTTAAAATATGTGCATAAACCCCTCACAGGACACAACATATGCAACCCTCTGTGCTCCTCTGAGGCGAAAGGAGGAGGGGACAGTGGACATAACTCAAAAGCCAATGAATTGTAGGACATAGACATGAATTTAGGAATATATGCTGTATTAGGGCGTAGCATCATCTTAGTATCCCCTGGTGCAAAAACCAGGCATGTTGGCTGTATTGTGAAAGCATGAAGATCCCCTACCCATTTAGCCGATACCAAAGCTAAAAGGACGGCTGTCTTATATCAGAGAAACTTTGTCAACTGACTCCAAGGGTTCAAAGGTTGGCTGACACAGAGCATCAAGAACAAAGTTAAGATTCCAGGAGGGAATGTTGGGCCACACAACCGGTTTCAACTGCCATATGCCTTTTATAAGCTGTATGGCCAGAGGGTGCGACCCCAGCGACACTCCATCAAAACCCACATGACAAGTTGATATTGCAGCCCAATAGACCTTAATGGTAAAAAAGTAATGCCCTTGCTCCAACAGGTCCTGAAGGAATATCAGAACACTGAAATCAAATCAAACCCCGTCCCTGGCACGACTGTTCAAATGCAGTCATGTAGTTATAAGCATACAGGCCCCTGGTAGATGAACCCCTTGCACTCTGAATGGTAGCTACAACATTGGAAGGTAGGCCCCTGGCCATTAAGTTTAACCTCTCAACAGGTAAGCATGCAGACGCAACAGCTCTGGGCGGTGATGCACTATCTCTCCCCCTGCCTGAGATAGAAGTTTCTTACAGGTTGGGAGACACCAAGGCTCCCCAACCATGAGGCTGAATATTGGCGCATACTACACTTTTGCTGGCCAACAGAGACCTACCAGATCCATGGATAAGCCCCCATGTGGACCCTCTCCAGAGTGGCGCATGGTGGAGCTAGTGATGGCGCGAAAGGCTGAACAAGATGTTCGTAGGAGACCTCTTCGAATGCAACTCTCAGATACTGTCTGTGATTTGGATGAAGCACCATCTGTCAGATCTATTGATGTGATTCACCGCTCTGGTCCTACTGTGTTTATTACCTGCCATAGTGTTAGCATCTTGAACTTGAATCATTTCAGGTGTTTGTTTAACTCCCATTGATCCAGTATGGGGCATAAGCCTCTGTCTTTCTTGGTATGACAAACTAGCAGCTGTACCAACCTTTCTGTCTTTCTGAGGGAGCGAACACATGAATTGCTCCTTTATTGATGAAGAGTTTATCTCCTCTCTTAGCACTGTCACTGCTTGTCCACGTACCTGGGTTTGTACCACTGATGAAAAATGGGGAGGGTGCATTTGGAGCTGCAAAAGGTATCCCACCGTAATGGTACATTCCACCCAGGGTGACACTGTCCATGCGTGCCGTTCCTGAATGCGAGCAGTGAGTTTGCTGGCTACCTGAGGGGACACGGCACACTTGTCTGTATTTAGAGAATACAGAGTTGGTTGGCTGAACAACAGTGTATTGGGTACGAGCAGAGTGTGCTTGGGAGACAGTATTTTGGGGGAACATGACCGATTTGGGCTTGTCCCCTGAACAGAAAGAGGACATGGCCTCTTGAATTGCAAAAGATGGGGGGCTGTTGCGTCCCCTGTCCATAATTGCCTCCCTCTCCTCTCCTCCATAGCTTGGAGGAAGCCAGTTTCTTTCACTTCACCATGGTATCCTTCATGAGACTAGGAGGAGGTCCTTTGCACCAGGCAGAGTTGCATGGGGCAAATTCGCTGGCTACTTTGAAGAGGGCATCCCAACCATAGCTGCTGGTGCCATTCTCCCCTGCAGAAGAGGCAGCAAGACTAACTTGAATGCGCTGGGTGCCTCCTCCTGCAGCTTCCTGTGCTCAACGTTAGCCTGAATGGACTGAAGTGACTGGCAAAACAGAACCTCTGTTGAAATGCGCTTGTCCAGGTATGCTGCCCTGTCTCTGTCAGGAATGTCACAGCATCAACGATAGTTGTCGTTGTGCTACTACCATGCTTGCGAAGTGATAGTGCCAGTGATAGTGCCACGCACTGTGACATGCACAAAATGTAGTCAGACACTGACCTGATTTTGTCTAGCAGTGGTGACAGGGGGCTGCCTGCAGGTAGTTTTGATTCCAGCTCTGCCAGACACATATAGCTTGATAAGTCTGAAGGAGTGTAACAGAGCTCAAAGCCCCGACAGTGCCAGCCTGCACCTGATAAACATTATCCAGATGGGTGGAGGAGAAACAGCAGTGTTTAGAAGGCAGGACTGCCGGACCCATGAGCACATCCTTACATTTAATTGCTGATAATTTTGTTGATATACACAGGAATTGAGGCTTATTCTCTGGTTAGACTCATTGTAATTTGCTGTAGACAAGATCATCAACTGAACCCACTTAACCTGTGGCCTTTGGAAAGTGTTATATTTTGTTTTAATGAAGTGTTTTTGATCTTCTTTTTTTTAGCCTGTGTGAAGTTTTTTTCAATTAGTCAGCAATGCTCTTCAACTATAGCCATTACATATAAGTCTGTCCTTTATGTGCTTCTGTTTACTGCTCCTTTAATGTCACTTATCCCACCAGGAATGAAAAGTGAAGGAAAAATGTGCAGGAGAGATAAATGCAAAGTAGGTAGGCTTGGCTACTACCTGGCTACCACTGCTTTATAGTATGGCACTACAACTACACCCTACCTGCCTTTCAGTAACTGCCTTCAATGATCACGTTCCATCCTCAAATGTTCCCTAAGTGGGAGGGGTGTCTGGGTAGTGTGGCGGTCTATTCCGTTGTCTACCAACACGGGGATCACTGGTTCGAATTCCCGTGTTACCTCTGGCTTGGTCAGGCGTCCCTACAGATACAATTGGCCATGTCTGCGGGTGGGAAACCGGATGTGGGTGTGTCCTGGTCACTGCACTAGCGCCTCCTCTGGTTGGCCAGGGTGCCTGTTAACGGGGGAGGGGGCACTGTGTAGAATAGTGTGATCTTCCCACATGCTATGTTCCCCTAGCGAAACTCCTCACTGTCAGGTGAAAAGAAGCGGCTGGCGACTCCACATGTATCAGAGGAGGCATGTGGTAGTCTACAGCCCTCCCCGGATCGGCAGAGGGGCTGGAGCAACGACTGGGATGGCTCGGAAGAGTAGGGTAAATTGTCTGGGTACAATTGGGGGGGGGTCCCTAAATGGGGTCATTTCAGATCATTTCAAATAGACTCACAAGTGATTTGAGCTTAGCTGTGCCTTAGTTTGAATATTTCAAGACTATAGAAGGATTAGAAGCCCTGAAGTAAGATGTTTAAAATTTATTGGTGCTTCAACCACCAGACACACCTACTCCAGATGTTTTCAAAGGAAACATTTTCTCTGTGCGTGACGATTGATAATCCCCCATTACAACATTTGTCCCCAGTGTTTGCCCTTTATTTCAATTCTTCCTTTATTATGTTAATCTTTGGATGAACCAGGGTGAGTTTCCCAAGTCATCAAAAACAACTGTCATCAATTTCAAATTCATCTCATAGTGCTTTGAGTTTGCATAGTAAAATGGCAGCCAACTCCCAAAAAAAACCACACTGCAGAGCGGTTTGGATTTTTGAATGGGTGTCCAGTACTCACACCCTCCTCTTTTTTTAAAACACTCGAAATAAGCGAATAAATTCAACAACATGTAACTACACCAGGCTCTGTCTCTGTATTTGGGCTCCCCAGTATGCGTGTGTAAATAGCAACTGGGGTCAACTCAGAGAAAGGTTGCGATAAGTTTGTCTGATGATTCACGGTGCCATGTTGGTGTTGCAGGGGAGTTGCCTCCACAGAGAAACCCCCTGCTCACTTCACTTCCAGTATACTCATCAGATCGGGTTTGTGCAACATGACCTCGAATGCAAAAATAGCATCCTTGAGATATGCGCGTGCAAGCAGTGCGCACTCCCAAACATGCACATTAACTAGTTTTTACATCTGTGCAGAAAGATGGTTTTTAATAATTGAGTGAACCCTCACTGACACACACCTGCTGTTCGCAAGTCTGCTCGCTGTTGCTGAGGGTCTGTGTTGGTTTGGAATGGCTGTAATCCATGATACGAGGGTTTCTAATTATCCAAGCACATTTTCCTTTGAACCGCTGACTCATCGAAACGCTACGAAAAGTTTCATTTCTAGAGGGGAAAACCGCGATATGAAGAATGTGGCTGATGCACTGATAAAGTGATAGCTGCTATGCAAATAGATCTCAAGTATTGAGTTTATTATCTACCTTTCGTGTGTTAGATGATGCAATCATCTGTGTCTTTTAGTTACTGAGTAATAAACATCAGTTGACCCCCTAAAAAAACAAAACCAAAGTGAACCTTTTAGTTGTTTTAGTGTTGTGTGTTTTGTCTTTTGTGCATTTAGTATTTATGGATTAAAGGAATGTACTGTGGTATTGTTTTACTAAAACACTATATGTCTGCAAAAAACACAACCTGAAGTTTGCCATCAGTGTTTCTAAACTACTACTACTGCTACTACTACTGCTAGTGTTTCTAAAATAGAGCATAAATACTGTAATTGTCTATGTCTTTTCAATTTAGTTCAGTCAGAGGTTTGTGTATTTCTGTTTCTGTGGCATATACTGCATATAACGCAACCCAGAGAGCTCCTAAAAAGAAATGACTCCTTGCTGTTGGTAATGTCAAGGCCTCTCATGGACGATGTGGGCGGGGTCTCTGTGACCTGTCAGTCAACAGCTGCTAACATAATCTAATTTGCATCAGCATCCTGGTGAGAATCTATAATTTCCTGGGGGGTTTGTGAAAATGCATGGTAATTTAACACGCATCAGATAAATAAGTTGGACTAAAGCTGCCGAAACCAGTTGAGGGAAGTGGGTGACAAGCTGTTTTTCTTTCAGCCGTCCGTGTCCTTCCACGTCTTTCTGCTGTGTCTTTTGGAAGCAGTCTGTGTTCTGGGTGGGTTCGAGGAAAAGTTTCAGTCATGGAATATTATTAGACGTCTATGCATTACAAATACACAGCCTTATTTTAAAGGCAGAAACTGGTCCCTCCGGGTATCGCAGTCTTCTGACCTTTAGAGAGTGTGTGTGTGTGTGTGCATTTGCCTTGTATGTGTATGAGTCTTGAGTCACACTTGTTGCTACATAATCTCTACATAAGCGAATACAAAACGTATGCATTCAGTTTGAACTATGACAGAGCAAAGGCTCTACTATTATTTTGTGAGAGGCTGTTTTGGCTTAGTGAAGATGAAAGACCACAGCCCTGCAGCCTGCCGCATATAAAGGCTGGTTCTGACTACTTGTTTTATCAGCCTTTACTTGCTTTTATTCTTCATTCCTAATTCTCTGCAGCAGGGATAACCTGCATTCTCAATAAAGTTTCATTCGGGTAATTGCTAGTTCATCCCCTTATATCAAACACTCCTCTCCAACAATGAGAAATGTTGCAGGCATGACATCCAGAAGAGGGAGAAGAAGAAGAGATGAGCGACTTCGTTCATCTTACAGCTGACACACACACACATGCATGAAGGGAGTGGTAGCTGAAGAAATGTTACTTTCGCATTTTCCCATCCTGCTGTCCTTCCTCCAGGGGCAGTGGGCAGCCCTTTCCTTCGGCACCTAGGGACCACTTCCAGGTGGACATCCATGTCATGGTCAGGGACAGGACGGCGGAGTGTTCTGCATCTTTTTATTGGTGTTCTTTTTGATGCTGGAGGAATGAGCCGGAGGAGACCATGCAACTCCCCCAGTGCTAACCCCACCCCAGGCGGGAATCGAACGCCTACGCCACCGAGCCACTGGATGGTAGCTAGTGGTTAATAATCGACAACCTCTTGCAAAAAACTTTCCAGATGAAGTTGGGGTAAGCCCCAACTATAAACTATCTCTAACTCTTCGTCATGAAACAACGGTTTCATTGGTTGAAGGAGCAAGTAAAAGATGGAGCTCCTTCCATGATACCATTATACTATTGTACAACACTTATTAAAGAGTAGTCTAACATCGTTTAATATTGAAGAATCACTTTTTGCATTGTTGATTCAGTTCAGGGATGATGGAGGGAAGAAACTCTGAGTGTTAGCAGTCAAATTAATGTCATAGACCACTTCCGCATATTCACACCCAGACTCTACACCTGGGTCAAGGAGACGAAGCTTTGCAGGGGACTCATGGCTGTGTCACTGTCACGAGGCCATTGAAGAATGATTGGCCCGGCGTGTACAGGGCCATCTCATCTATCTCCTATTTCACATGACTTTTATAAGGCATTAATTTTTCCTAATGTCCACACCTGCAGCTGAATGACCTTGTTATATATTATGTCTTTATTATATATTTCTTATGACATGAATGTGTTGAGCATGATTTTACACGAGAAGCCCTATGCTATGATCCCCCCCCCCTTTTTTTCTCCCCAAGTGTATCCGGCCAATTACCCAACTCTTCCAAGCTGTCCTGGTCGTTGCTCCATCCCTTCTGCCGATCCGGGGAGGGCTGCAGACTACCACATGCCTCCTCCAATACATGTGGAGTTGCCAGCCGCTTCTTTTCACCTGACAGTGAGGAGTTTCGCCAAGGGGACGTAGCGTGTGGGAGGATCACGCTATTCCCCCCAATTTCCCCCTCCCCCCTGAACAGGCGCCCCGACAGACCAGAGCAGGCGCTATGCAGTGACCAGGACTCACCCACATCCGGCTTCCCACCCGCAGACACGGCCAATTGTGTCTATAGGGACGCCCAACCAAGCTGGAGGTAACACGGGGAATTCGAACCGGCGATCCCCATGTTCTTAGGTAACGGAATAGACTGCCACGCCACCCAGATGCCAGATATTGATCCTGTTCTTGTGTTGATGTGGATTGTATGTAAAAGTGTGGAAAATATTTAGATTTGATTGTTTCCAGGTAAGTTTTGGACTCACATAAAGGAGTGTTTGCTATAAATAGAATAGTTATAGCTATACCGTAATTACACATATATCACTAATGGTGTCTGTGGAAAAGCCGTTTCCAAAGGCAATCACTACTGCTAGTGTTCACAGTGTCTCAGAGGCTTATTTAGTAATTGTATTACTCGGACACAGTCATTCAGAAAACAAAAACAAAGAGCGGTCATTGAATTTTGAAATGGAAATGACACAGAAAACCTATCTATTGTAAACTGTAATCAGCTACCTCCAGAACAATTTCCTTTGCCTTCTCTTGCCTCTTAATCCGATAAAATGGACAGGTTCCCATTCATTCGCTTGAGTCACAAGCCTTATTGATGATGATATCAAGATGTAACTTGTTTTGTACTTCGGTGGATATTTTCTTTCATGAAACAACTTTCAGGCTCTGAAATCATGACGAGAAAAGTTAGTCCGCCCTTGTAAGTCTGGTCAAATCATCCCAGCGAAGCCTCGCTTCCACAGACGGGATCTGTAGATAGGTTTTCTTTAAGGACTAGTCGATTACTACTTCTAGAGAGCCCTATTATATTGACCAAACTCACATTGCCAGCACAGGAAATAATCAGTTTTACGAAGCGGTTTAATATGTTCTGTATTGTGATTTCCCCCCCCCCCCCCCCCACGTAACAGAAACTTCCAGAGTTGTGAAATGGTTGCACGTGTTTTTAAAACTGTCCCACTAAAGGAAAGTGATGAAAGTGAAAGTGACATACTTCATTTGAGCTGTATCACTGTGTATTAAGGTTTGTAGACTCAAAGCTAAATTAAGTTACTTTCCAACTGTTTTTTTTTTTGGCGGCCTGACTCCTATTTGTACATACCAGTAGATTTGATTAGACTAGATTAGTTGAAACTTTAAGGATGTCCATTGGCAAACTAGGTTAAGATTGGTCCCATTAATGTATTCCTGTTTTAGCTGGTTCTCTGACTGAATGTCCAGAGCGATTGTGATCAATGAAATCTTTGATACTAATTAACAATTAACTTCAGGTGGTGAGCATTTAAATTCCCACAGAGTTTGGATCGACATTGTGGTGTTCCCAACACAGAATATTAACCAGTGTGGGTTGGTTGGTTTTGAATGTGCCCATTCAAATGTGATTGGTGCTGAATGAGGTGGAGGTCAGCTATTGGTTGTTCCTGAAGAGTATATAAGGCAGAATCGTCACCAGGGCGTTCTCTTGGTACTCTGCTCTACTCGGGATAGCTAGGTTGTTACAGCGTCAGAATAAATATACTACGTTACTGTCATAAGTCTGCCGTGTGCACTTTCCAGTTATCTACTTAAACAGTTTAGAACAATATTAGTGTTTCATACACGACAGACATGACGTGAATTTCACCATGTGTCTGGTGGTGTATTGACTTTTGGAGGTGGTGAAGCCATAGGGAAGTCTTTCTAAACTGCTTTGTTGAGAAGATGTCTCCTGAATACAGTGTAGAAGTAAATTGTGTATGAATTATTTGTTGTCTCTGCTTGCCTCATTGGCCTTCAGTCTGTCCATCAAGGTATTCAGAAACAGTTTTGACGGTTTGCTGGTGTTACGGAATTTTCCGACTCCCCTTGCATTAGGTTAGGATAAGCTAACCCCCACCCCCCCAACCCTAACTGTAGCTGGTCCACGCCAAGGGGAGTCAGATTCTGTGGGGGAGTCCGAAAATTCTATAACACTAGTGAGACGACCCTCTGAACAGTGTTTCTACCTGTAACTCATCTCATTCCTCCTTTACAAGAACAATACGAGGTCTTCTTTTGTCTTGTTTTGGTATTTCCTGCAATTAAGGAGCATCTTATTTATGAACACTGTATGTGTTCATATGTGACCTCAAACTATAAAACCTTCAGCTCAAGAGAGAACGTGAGACACGGATCACTTTGTGCATAATCTTCTCTCAGTGTTGCACAAATAAATATCACAACCACGGTTGAACCCAAGTGAAGACCGAGTTTTCTCCTACAGCTAAATACTGACTGCAACAAAAACTTCTAGAAAAACTTGGCCCTAGAAAGACTGGATATGAAAGATCATCAGCTGATGTTATGACAGACTGAAATTACAAGTTCAAATGCCACTTTGTATTCTAGACTAAAGTTGACCTGTTTTTTTCCCTCTAAAATCCTTACCCAAAGTTCATCAATCAAGATTTCAGAATAGGATGCGGTGTTTAAATTGTCAACTCTTCCAACATGCTTACCTTTAAGATGTGACCTAGTGTATATTTTCATCCTGTCAAATATTATCATGTAAATGCTAAGTTTCTCAAACGACACGTATCTCCATCATTGAATGGAACAATCTGGTCAAAATGGGTTTTGGACCTGAATTCGCACCCCTGTTTTTTTCCCCCCCGAGTGCATTTGTTCTACTCTTTGTTCATCAGCCATCCTGACATTCATATATCCTGATATCCTGAGCAGAGATATCCTGGCCCAGTGTTGGTCCTGTGGCATGAAACAATGGCACTAACGCCCCGGTGCTGGCATGCTAAGCCAGGCTAATACCAGGAATGTCAGTAGTGAGGTAGTTGGCACATGCTGTGTGTTGAGATCTTCAGCAGGGGGGGTTGCTGTGATTTGGGTGGCGTACACCTCTGCTTTCCCACCCAAACCGCTCTCTGGTACCCTACCATCTACCACCAGCACTCATACACGGTACATCGGCTTTGACTGTACTTTCAACACGTTTGATTCAAACTCAACTTTTTAACTTATTTTCTGTGGCTTCTGGTTTTGCCTTGATTTGAAATTTAAAGTGAATCGCCTCATTGCTGGTTGAGTTCAGAACCTGATGAAAACGTGTTCAAACGGTTTTGGGCCTCCGTGAGAATATGGACAGAGTAGCTCAATTAAAAGTTTGAATCGGCTTTCAGAAATTACATGTATGTTGTTCTATAGTGTGTGATGAACATTTTTTATTATCTTTGATATATAAAGGTCTGCAATATAAACGTACAGCACAGTGGCACTGTAACGATATGAATAGGATGGAGGTGGGGATAGGAAGTGGGGGCAACAGACATGATAACTGCAAATTATAGGTTACAGATAATTACAGCTATTTGACGTTTATGCTGTTGTCTAAGATATGATATAATCAGCAATATGAGATGATACGAACTCCCACGCATCCACATTTGAAGGTTTTGCTTTGTTGAATCTAGCATTTAAGATTTACTTTTCATTTCAAGTCTGTGGTGTCTAAGTAAGCATAAACAAGGATTAGTTAGATATCAAATCTTATTTAGGTTACAAATGTCAGAATTAAAATGGATCCAAAAAAATAGCCACCACAGAACATTCCTGTTTATTGTTATCATATTTTTGTATACAGCTGGCCTGCATCAGACCAGTCTAGTCCTTCTCTCTTTATACAAGGCAACATTTATGAGTAATATGGTTTACACAGAACAGATTTGTTGTCCTATGCGGAATTGATTACTCCTCTGGGTGGCCCTAGAACAGCCTCTAGTGGAGCTTTGTTAGTGCTACAGAGGAAAAAAGACGAGATCTGCGTGAATCTCACACTCTTGAATTCGTGTGTGTAATTGGGAGCCCGCCTCGGGGAATGTTTTTCAGCATGACACATTCTTAGAAAGCCATTGATGCTGATGACCGTGTGTCAAATGCTGTGTCCTTTGTCTTAAAGGCCATCTTTGATGGAGAGGACCACAACTCCTCTGACCAGGCCAGTCATGTGTCAGCCTGCGGCCATACTCTGTTGCAATTGAGACATCCTTTGTTTCTCATAAGATGCTTTGTTATTTGATTACATGTGGAGATAGTTTTATTATTTCATATATTGTGTGTGTGTGTGTGTGTGTGTGTGTGTGTGTGTGTGTGTGTGTGTGAGACACAAAAAGAGATGCTGTCGTGAACGAATGATTTGGTAATGGAAAGTAGATTTCCTCTATGTCATGTGTCAGCTGTCTGTTAATATGTGTGCAGACGGGGCACAGCAACTGCCCTCGCAGTCTGATATCACTTTAATAAGTTAAGGCGTGGCGCCTGAGACATTGCAGCCTCTTCCCCAGGCTCCTCAAGCAGTCTGCCACGGATGTGGTATGTCGGGCCTAGGCTAGGCTTGTGTCTGAGCCGGCCGATAAACACCAACCAATCCCCCCCAATATGATTATGAATGGGCTGATCCTGGTCCAAGCTCTCATGCCTGACTCTCCAACGATGGGAAGAGCCACATACCAACAGGGGGGTGGGTGGGGTGAAGGTATTAGGTTTTCTATCTCTGATGAGCGGGAATAAATAAAGTTGGCTTTATTTCAGACTGAGCTTTGACACCGTTTGACAGAAGAGCAGCATGGACACAGCAACATCAGCTCCTTGGGTATTGGAGTCAAGTGTACCACTGGGTTAATAGCACATTGAGGAGTAGAACCTGAGTATTTATGGTAAAAACCATAAACATCTGGCATTTATTCCAGTGCAAACATAGAAATTTAGTGGTGCCATTTTCAATGGATATACACATCAGGTATAATAATAATGGGTTGGGTTGTTTCTATATCTCAGTGTTGATTTCAGCATTGGACCAAAAAATCCCATGTTGATCAGACACTAACAGTAGGGTGTCCTCCATGTTTGAGCTTAAAAATAAAACAAAAACAAGATTTTCATTTGATACCATATTTAAGATCTCATTTCAGGTGTATCCTGCTAGTTGTCATATTCCGTTTACTTTGTATCATGGGCAGAGGGTTGTTTCCCTTGGTGTAAATCCTTTTGCTCTACAAACACTCCCAGCGTCTCCAGACATACCTACTCAATCCTATAACCACTGACCTGAGACGAATACACTGCTAATACCATGGAAAGGGTTTTTGCACAGTTCAGTCACAAGTGTTGCATCATTTGTTTTGTTCAATGATCCAATTTGTCCTAAAAGTGCAATTCTGCAATTGGAAACAGTCTTCTTGTTATAACATTCTGGACAGTAGAGCCAGAGATAAAGATGAGCCGGTGTACATCATTGTTAATGAGTAGCTTTATGGTCATGCGCACCATTACCTTTCACATGCAAAATTTTGATCTCCGCTAATCTTGCAAACTACTGGACCTATTATCAGCCTATTTTTTTTTTTGCACAGTTAGGAATGTATGATGAAGAACCTCTTGTGGTTGCGGTGATTAAAAACCTATGAAAAACATGTTCCCACTATCGCCGCTCCCTCTCTTCATTCACTCTCTAGCTCGCACGACCAAAACTGCTCTCTGTCGCTGCCCGATCTCGGTCAACCGTACGCATGCGCGACTCACATCTACGGTTGACTCGGATCGGGCAGCGACAATGTTAAAAGTCATTGAAAGAATTTTGATAATCCAAAAAAAAAAAATGCAAAGCTAAAAAGGAAATACTTCCTCTTTTTTTCCCTCGACATACCAAGACAAATTTCTTGTATGTTTGTGTAGTTGGCAATAAATTTTCTTCCGATTCTAGGTTGCAATCAAAACAGGAAGTGCTGCATATTCTTGTCGCTGCCAGATCTGAGTCAACCGTAGATGTGAGTTGCGCGTGTGCGGCATTAACGGTTTACCCAGCTTTATTATATAAGGAAAATAAAGACAGAGTTAGGGTTATATCAAAATGGTCGCATAGCAAACCTTTTCTTTTTGGAAAGGGCAAGTTTATGTTAGACTTGGTCGCATTCATGCAAGGGTCCACCTAGGAGGCTGTGCATCCACAGACTGACAGGCAAAACATTTTAATTAGGTAGATTTCCTTTAGTTTGAGCGCTGCATATTAACAACTTTTTTTTCCTCCATGTTCCCTGTTCAGTCCCTGTTCAATCGACTTGGACGCTGTGCAAAAGTCTTATAACGGCAGGAAAAACACTGGTTTTTCTGTCTGTGCATGTATCTGTCCGCTGCTAATCTTGCATACTACTGGCCTGTCAGCCTAGTCATTTTTGTGTGGAGTTATGACTGTATGATCAAGGACCTCTTGTGGTTGTGGTGATTCAAAACCTTTGAAAATTGAGCGCTAACTCCTCAGCTGGTTTGTTCGCAAGTCCGAGCACCAGAGAAGGGGAGATACACCTGGCGAGGATCATTAAACTAGAAGATCACTCTTCTAGTTTAATAAGTGTGTCAGTGCAAGTGTTTAACATTCAAATAGGTGAAATCCTTTTCATTCGCTTACGACACGTTGTTCCTACTTGACTGAAAAGTGGAAATCTTTTTCATGTCTTTCTCTGGTTCTGTGTAACGGATGAAAGCATTTGAATTGAAGGGAATTTACTGACCACCGTGACCTCATCAAGGTGGAATGGCTGCAATCTGATATGTTGTTGATCTATAAAGGTACCTCTAGATGCAGGAATGCACACCAACTCTTTAGACATTTGCCGTAGGCAAACTTGTCCAATATTGTCCAGCATTGCTGCTTCAATCCCACAGAAACATCATGTTGCCAGGAACAGATTTGTGACCTTGTCAGTCATTTCTGGTGCCAGATGTGTAAAGCACATTTTATCCACGATACCTCAAATAATCCTAATATATTCCCACTCATAAACCCCCACCTGTACAGCCCTATGTCTGATGGATTGTTGTCAGAGTTTGTAGATTAGATCTACGATCCTCCCATCATTTTACCATTCCCATTTTACAATTCTCAATTTCTCATCTTCCTCCTCTTAGCATTTTCAAACGGCTTTCTGTTGTAGATGGTTGGAGAAGGGATTGGTGTGGCACCTTGACTGATTTCGTATCGACTGGGAAAAGAGTCATTGGCGTCGTTGGCTAATTTCTCGTCTGTTTGTTTTGTAATGTAGGATGCAGCACACACACCTGCAGCTAAAGCTGCCTCCGTGTTATAATCGCTTTTGTCATGGAAATATCGGTGTTTCTGATTGGTGGATTACATGAGATCCTGTTTTCTCAACTGCGAGTGTTCTGCCCATTTGGATAGAGACGCGGGATGAGGGGTCAGTATGTGAAAGAGTCCAACGTAAGGACAAGCTGTTGAATTCAGCTGGACTCTGGGAGTACAGAAGATAGGATTTCTCTCCAACGGTCCTTTGTGAGTTTAGAAAAAGAAAAAAACGTTTTTAGGATTGGAGCATTACAACATTTACATTAGGCTGTTGTAATGATATTCACACCAGTCTTTTGACTCGCAGTATGGCTGTGTTTGTTTTTAGCTACTTTCTTCCCTTAAATCAGTTAAGCTCACTTTATGCTTTCTTGGGATTTTGAAGCAAATGACCTCAGCTGACTTTGTTGACTTACTGGTTTGTCTCAAGAAACGGTTCTTGTTTTTCTCTTTTTTTTTACAGGGCATAGCTCTCTTCCAAATGTTATTAGACCAAGGAGAATTTGTATGGTTTTCAAGCAATGCAAAATATTTCACTAGTTCAACCGGAATACAATACAGCTGTCATAACTGCATTTTTGTGTTTCAGACTTTTTAAATACTGACGATGATAACACCTCATTCATTCAGTGAAACATATTAGATCCATTTTAAAAGCTGTGACTTTAAGTGGTCTGGCCAGTGAACACTATGACCATACATTCTTGAACGCTAAATCACTTCAGTAAGTGGCTTTGCCCTGCCGTCTACCATCACACCAGGGCCAGCATCACCAGTGCACAACAAATATAGCCCGATATGTGTTAGTGCATATCAATATTTGATTTTATCAACCATGAAACAGAGGAATACTGACAGATCAGTGGTACTGAAACAATTGTTTCATCCACGGATGAGTGCAGTTTTAAAATCGTCAAGATGTTGGTATACACTGACAGGCAGTCATGATTAATGACAGAAATCTCAATATCTAGGAAGATAATTGGCATCGTCATTATAGTCCGGGTGTTGTGCTGGTGCCACTGGCATCTTGGTTTCTTTCAGTCCAGTGAGATAAAAGAACAAATTTACATCAATATAGTATAGTCTCAGTGTTGACAAACGATTGTGTTTATCCTAACTGTGTTGCTGTTGTTCTCATTTTGAGAAAAACAGTACTAATTAACAGCACTACAATGCAGTATTGGCAAAAAAAACAAAAAAACCCTTTGCATTTATTTCCTGCTTGGTTCCCAATAGTGGTTCTGCAAAGGTGTGGTTCACTGCATTAGGACCATTTAGATAGTGTTTGGTAAGTCGTTGATTCCACTAATAATAGTAAACTGATTGAATTTATATACTACTGTCTAGATAGCATAGCGGTCTATTCTGTTGCCTACCAACACAGGGATCTTTGGTTGCTTGTAAAACCATGCCCAGTTACAATGCAGCAGGTTTTTAGCCATTCATGCAGACTGTAGAGACGACTAAAATGCTTGGGGCTTTTTTGAACGAGAGGGAATGGGACCAGAAAAAAAATGCAGATTTTTGCCCAGGCTCTAGATCAGGGATGGGCAACATGATCCAGAAAGGGCCGGTGTGGGTGCAGGTCTTTGTTCCAACCAAGCAGTTACACACCTGATTCCATTAGTCAACCAATATTATTTGCTAAGGATCTTGATTTGTAATAATATATCAGTAGACTTATTCTTCCCCATATTTATTTATTTGTAGACTTATTTTGCCCCAATACCCTTCTCTCCTCTGTTATCTAATCCACCTCGATGCACAAGCAAAATGCAAAGGCGTCTAGGGACTTTGCGTTGATTGACAAACTCATAAGTATTTTCGGGCCGGGGCTATCCCAGTGTGAGAACCATTTCTGCGGTCAGTGATAAATGTCAGTGATTTTACTTGGTGTGTGTGCCAAGTGGGATTATAGAGATTAGCTGTTGGTATTATCAACGTATGAATTGGTGATTGTTTCAGATTCAAGATATGCTGTTCAGTCCCTTTCATTCCCCTCTCCGTTAGATGTGTTTTTATAGATAGGCCTAACCCATTGCATGGTTAGAACAGCATATCAGTGTTTTTTATGTCTAAAGTTTTTGTGGTTTTTCTCCATGCATGGTGTTTTGTCTCGTTGTTTTCTTGTCTGCCAGTAATCACAGTTGTTGTACAGAAAACCCGATCCCCGTGGCTAACCTGACCCGCGAAGACAAACAATAATAACGTCTGTGGTTTTAATAATGTGGCATCTACAACTGCAAAATAAATGTGACCATACAAGGAGACGCTTTGTCTTTGGGCTTCCATTGCTGTACAGAAAAACCTGCACTTAGTTTATGATAGGGTCATCACAAGGACGTTTAAACCCTATTTGTATAAAGCTTTACGTACTTGGTACAAAGCGATTTGTGTCTTGCAAAATTTACCAAAAGTGGTCCAACTCTTTGAGTACAGACGACCTCTACCGAGTTGTTTACACTGGGGCATGAAGGTGTTGTGGGTGCTGACACCGATCTTAACAAACTGAGCGAAATTACACACAAATGGAGCCAACCTATTTCTGGAAACCTTGAGGAGACTACAGAGTGAAATACAACCTTGACTGTCTGCTTCAAAACTAGACCGGTATTGGAAAGTCAATAACAAAGTGAGGTCATCTTGAATCCGGTCTGTTGAAATTTTGGTGTTAAATGTTGAATATCAAGTTCAAGTTCAACTTTATTATCACATGGAATACAATTAAATTCTTGTGCTTTGGCTCGATCTGCCTTAACACAAAGGACACACAAGGACACAGTACCCCCCCCAAAAACAAAAACAAAAACATTAACCTATATATTCGATTTGATGGTTATTTTGTCTAGATAAATGTGTTCCTCTTTTCTTTGATAAACAACTCATGCAGTACATGAGATGCACTAGACAATTCTACATCTTCTGCGTTTAACATATACTATGTGTGTTCATTTAACGTAATGCAATGACGTTTCGATGTTCAAAAAGGTATTTGACGATGGTTTTAATAATTAAACCCCTTCTCAAAAATGCTGCTTCATCTTCATCCCGCTGCAGTGATTGCATGAAAAATGGAGCAGGCCCGTTAGTCTACTGGTAGACGACTTTAGAGGGAGATATCGCTGAGTCACCGGCAAGAATATGGCACTGTCATCCAGATGGGGTAAAAACAAACCATCGTGCCAGTGTTGATCGGGGGTGGGGGGGAATTTATCACTGTGACTAAAGTACTATCCCAAAGCACAATGTCGTGGAAATTTGTACTCAAGTCGCGTATTTTCATTTGAAAGGAGTTTCATTCCGGTGTGTGCTTGAACCATTTACACGATGATTGGATTTACTTGTTGCTTGAGTGCACGTGTTTTGCATGCAGTACATAATGATGAGCTCATTAAAATGATTCACTTTCACTGAATCAAGCTTTGCGTAAAAGCGTATGAGTGATAAGCTCATTGGAACGCTGCACTCTCTCCATTGTAAGCGAGTGAAGGAGCTTTAAGTGGAACCAGTCAGAGCTGGCGTAGATGGAACAAACAACCCTGATTGATAAATTGTAGATATAAATGGATCATATACTGAGCATCCCCCGATATCGGAACAAGACAATGGCTATGAAGGACAGACACCTTCGTGTTGATACTTGAACATATCTAATTACCTCAAAGCAGCCGGCACATCCTATTTAGATAAATGATGCTGCTCATCGCCGATGATTTCTGCATGCCTCCTTGTCTGTCTGTTAGAAGAAAGTAATCACTTTATGATATCTGCATTGACTGCTTGCAGCTAACTCGCATGCTGTTATGATGTTTGGGGCTGAGCTGGCCCGCTATTGGTCATGAAACGCCAAGAGAGATGAGATGGGACAACATCAGGGAGGGGTATGGGGGGGGCGAAGAGATGAGGGAGGTGTGCTTCTTTCTTTCCTTCACATTCCCTCTGCTGACGGGAATTGTGTGCCAGAGAGCGAGCGAGCAAGGGAGAGAGAGAGAGAGAGAGAGAGAGAGCCAAAACACTAAGCTGCCAAGCTACTGAAAGCTGTAGATGCAGCAGCAGAACCAGCATAGCAGAGAGAGAGAGAGGGAGGGAAAGGCACAGAAACACCCTACAGTTAGAAGAGAGATTTTTCTGTCCTCCAGCGTGCTCTTTCAGGACTGAGCTGACCTTGCAGTGCCTTAACCCACCAGACAGAAGCTCAAGGACTGGAGCAACGAGAGCCGGAGCATGGACACCGCTAGGTCTATCCAGCATGAAATCACCTCTCTCAAAGGTACTGCTCCTCTCCTCTTTTTTTTTGTGTGTTTTGCATCCTCACATCTTGCCTTACCATCGCTGTGCATTCGGGGACCGCCTTATCTCCCACAATCCCTTGCAGTTGAGTATGTCATTGGCACTGAATAAAAACAAAAACACAGAAGTTTTGTTTCATGGGTTTCTGTGCTGTTTGGGTTCATACAGAGGAATTCTAATCTGCAGTTCTCTCTCTCGCTTTCTGCTTGTCGAGGACAAAAGGACTGAAAAGCTTTTGTTCCCTTAGTTATTCACTCCAGAGAAGGACTGAACAGGGGTCAGAAACACAGGGTGTATTGGTCGTGATGGTGTTGTGATGTTATATTTATGAGTAACTCTGCACAATTTGTGTGTGTGTGTGTGTGTGTGTGTGTGTGTGTTTGCAAGTGTTTCAGAGGGCTTCCCGTAAGTGAGAGGCTGATGCTGCATGCGGCACAGCGAGTGCGTTTGCGCTGGCATCTGCAGAGCGTCTGCTGCATCGCCGCGGTAACAGCAGCCTGCACGGCCAAGCGTGGCCCAACCCCTCAGCTGGGGATGGGGAGCGTCACTGGAGTGAATTGCAGGACAGAGAGCATATAAGAGAGCCCAGTTACAGCTGCTTGTCTTCAGCTCTAGTTTCAGTCTCATATTTAGGATGTATCACTTCATGCTGCATCCATGTCACTGTTTTATTGTGATGTTTGCCTCACCTTGAGTATGTGTTTGTGTGCGCGTGCATATGCTTTTCACACATGAAAGCTCCTAATGGTGAAATATAGTATACTGTGTCTGCACAAGAAATGTACACGTTGTTTCCTTAGTTTCCTCTCTCCCGCTGTGCGTTGAGGTTACGGCATGGTGCTGGGTTATTTTTGCAATGTTTTTTTTTTTAGTGTCACTGAAGTTAGCTGTTGAATTCTCCCATACATCTCTCATACATGTCTCATTGCTGTCCCTCACAGTAATGCAGTGTAAGGCTGAGTCATGGAAATACTCTCTCCCTCACACGACTGCTGAAATGGCTTTTCCATCAAATTTGAAGCAAACCAGTTGAGGTGTAACTTGGTGTGATTTGTCATCGCTGTGACAACACAGTCGTTGGTTGTGGGGAAGCATTAAATGAGCGTGTTGAGCATCCTGACCTCTGACTGTCTAGGACATTTCAGATTATGTCAGTTTTTCCCCATTTGCATGGTAAAAGGACAGTCTTCATCCTTGCATTTCATTTGCATTTCTGCAAAAGTTTGTGAGCTGGTTTTTGGGTGCCCAGTCAGAATCAGAGATTTTTAATTTATTCACACACTCTTCTCCCATTGGATAAATGGAATGATAATCTTACACCCTGAGGATATCACTATTTGGCTGGTATTCCCAAACCTGCTTAATCAGTGTGATAGTATTCATCCTGTGGCCAGCTTGATAGTTTGTAGTACACTGATCGTATTACTATAAAGGTTCTCTGTCTCCATTACAATTCAGCTACAGAAGATTTTGAATAATACATACTACCCAGCCAGACTGGCAATACTGGCTTCTCATTATAAAGAGGCCTTTCAAAAGCTCTTCTGTTTGGAGCTGGGCTCTCTGGTAGCTTGGCCCGGCAAAAATGTGGTAACACTTAGGAACAGCTTATCCAGCATTTAAATGACCCTGGAGAGGGATCTGAAGGAGTCCTACACACTTAGATCTGCCAGGAAGGTTTTCCCCAGTGTGGAGGAGACAAAGGCTCCCTCGCCCCATTGAGCGCTCCCAATGGAGTTAGTTAATATGTCTGGCACTGGTGCTTGCTGAGTCCCGTTTAGTTCATTTGTAAGCATGTCCTCACCCCAAGACCATTGGTCCTATTGTTTCCTATTGCTATTTCCAGTCTGTCTGTACATAATCAGCTCTTTTCAACTAGAGATTGCTGGCAGTCTGAATCACGTTTTTTTTTTTGAACAAGCGATGCCCTCGCTTGGGCTTGGCATCAGTTATTTGTCATCAACAGGTTCGTTGTGTTTGTTTTTGTCGCTTAGTGAAATGACATGGTATTTCTCTCCGTTTCACCCGACTCACAGCCAGTCTTTGGTCTTGACCCAGATATTTTGAGCTTATTTGAAGCTTATGTAGATATCTGAACAGGTACAGACATACCGTGAGCCTTTCCAGGCTGGTTTCACTTTGGAGGTGGTCCACAAATAATCCAAAGTAGTTGGATTTTTTTTCAACACTGGCCAAGTAATTTAGATCATTTTTATGTTTCTTTATGAACAGGTGCCAGCTTCTTTCTTTCTTTGGCAGTAGTGTGCTTAAACAACCCACCCACTGCAGAATCTCTTGGCCCTTATCAGCCTGTTTTCACAAACAGCACAGCGCTTTGTATGATGCTTTCCAAAGGTTTTGCAGCAGTCAAATGGGCATGACTGCACCACTGACCACTTCAACTGCAGAGGTCAAGTTACGTAAAGAGGGGGAAAAATGAGGGGTCAGGACCAAGGGTCAAGCCACTTGACCCATGGGTGTTGTCGAGTTACAGGAGCACGTGGAAAGGAGGACCTGCCACGCCCCAACAGCTAGCACATTCAGTCTTCAGTAAGCCAATACACCATACACACAGATCACAGTTTATCTTTAAAGCACGTGAGAACATTTTGGTTTTTTTTTTTTTCCAACATAGACTCTGGAGAGCTGAGTAGATTTTAAACTATGTGTTTCAGTTTCCTACGACTGGGAAAGTTGCCCATTTATTTACTGTACATAAGCTTGCCTAAGGTGTCACTGCTGTTACTGAGTAATAAAATAGTGCCTTAGGTGCATGTGTGTGTGTGCATGTTTACTGATAATAACATGCTTTAGCTTGCCCATCTCCTCTTATGGGGGCTCTTTGTTAACTCGCTTCTTGGAGATAAAAGTAACAGCTGGCCGGCCAGTGTGTTTACTGAATAAACAGTATGCACAGAGCCCAGTAAGGCAAAAGCACTGAGCATATAGCCATAAGCGCTGCAGATAAAACGGGGTTAACAGCTGTCTCCCCTATGCCTCTGGTCCCGAGACCGGCCCACTCTGCCTAACAAGCTCCCATGAGCAGACAGGATGTGCCTTACAATGACGATAACACGTATGACATCATTGTTTTGAAGGAGGCCCAGGCCGTGACATAATTGGCATCGGGGAAATAAACATGCACTGCAGTGACCCTTTTTCACAGAGCTCTTAATAATGAAATCATCTACTCAATAGCAGGTCATGTTTATACACTGCAATTGTGATATCTATTATTGCACATAGTATTTGAGGAGATTCTGCAAATGTCACATGTTTTTTCAGCTATAAGGAGGTCAATAGATCATGAGGTGTAAAGCTGACTTTAGCGCGTACTGTGAGCTGTAGGCGTTTTTGCAATAACCTGTTGAGCTGTTGAAGGTAGACACAAGCTATCTGTGTAGGTATGGGGGTGCAGCAAAACTCAGAGCCAGCAGTTTCCTGGTCCTAGAGACAGAAAACTATGTGGAAGTGCACATAGTTACCACCGTGACGGGCTTGAGAAAATACAACGCACTTATTTATATTTGGTTCAGTGGTGAGAGTCTGCAAGCGTGGGACAAGTATGTTCCCCCACTAGTATTTTTCTAAAGGCTCTCATACGTCCCTATAGGCTCTGGCATGACCTGCCTGGCAAGATCAGGCTAGCCAAGTTATTTTTAAGACGTCTCTTTTATTTGTTTATTTGTACACTTAAAACATGCTTTTATGCATTTGCAATTTAGTATACTATTCTCCTTCTGTGTTTGTTGTTGGTGCTTTGTTTTATTTTGCAAAAATCTCAGTGTAGACTATCTGTTTGCAGAAGTGCTCATCAATAAAGACTTTTTTTTCTCATGCCGACGTCTCCATGTGTATGTGCTGTCACCAGCAGCTGGAACCTGCAGACGACGGTCCAGCCCAGTATCTCATCAGCACTTTCTCCTCTCTCCACTGCTGCATTTTTTGCATGCCAAGGATGTCGCAGCATAAAAGGAGACGTGAGGACAATGCAAAAGATCAGCAGATGACAATGAGAAGGAAAGGCCATCCCAAAATGAAACAGAAGCTTTGTGTTTGTGTGTGTTTGTGCTTGTCTGTATATGCGCGTGAGTGTGTGCAGGTCTATTTTTGGTGGTGGTGGGGTTGCATATTATTCTAGACCAGGCAACAAAAAAAAAACTTCTTGTATTGACATGTTTTCAGTCAATTTTGACTACCTGCTGAACACGTCAACAGAGCACTTACAGAGGTAACTTGCAGACTTTTTATTCGGCCATTTTGTTCAAAGTTATGACACTTGATTGTACTGCAGTGTATAAAGTTAAGTCAGTTTACTCATTCGGTGTCACTGAAAACTTGGATTCTGCTGACGTGTACATCCTGCTTGTAATTCATTTATGGAAATGAACAGGTCATATGACATATCACACATGCTTCACAGGCTATTTGAGCTGAAGGAATTAGAGGAAGAGTCTCTTTCAGATTCCTCACCGGTTTCTCTGCAGGGGCCCGATCCATTTAAAAGGGGATGCCTACTGTATAAAGTAATACATAACTGATAGGTTTAACACACTAGCCGATGGAAGTGAACAGGGTTTAAATAATGCAGCATTTTGAGGTCAGAGGCAGGTAATTTGGGAGGAGAATGAACAACAGATGTTTAATATGCAGATAACATTAATTTCATGATGTCATTGTATCACATTATAATCTCTCTGGATCAAATGCTGCACTGTAACTCTGAAACACAAACTTTTTATTTTGCTGTTTTCAGTTGTCTTTCTCTCTTAAATGTTGAAATGTGCTCAGTGTAAAAACCCACCACTTTAAAATATCAGTTTTTGTGTTGCTCTTATCAAGTCCAATCCTGGCAAATTGGTGTGCTGTATGATACCATAAACTGTATGAAACCACGTGTAGGTTTTGATAATTGTTATAATTTTTTTTATATTACATAGTCATTTTTCTGGCCTGAACAATTAGCATGCTTTTTCTTAGATAACATCAAACTCTCAAATCAGTATTGGAATTAAATGTTATGTTCAGACTCAGAAGAGAAAGCGATGATGACGGTATCATTCTAGCGCCCATGTTACTTACCATTACAGTTAAGGCATTTAACAAATGCCACAGTGACATAAAGTGTGTGAGCAAATAGGGATTTAATGCCTTGCACAAAGGCAATGTGGCAGGACATACATTCTTTTGCGTGATATTTCACTTTTGGAGGACAGTTTGATAAATCTCCCACATGGCTTAAAACAAGAGCCAAGAAATCCCTTTTATTTATTTTTTAATCTTCTCTGAGACTGAATGCACTCTGGGTGCATATAAAAAAACCAACTGCATATAAATAAATATGGCTATGCAGTTGATTTTTATAGATACTGATGAGCTTTGATCTTGAGGGATATGCGAGACATGGTGGAAAATAACCGAAGTGCATCATGGGTTAGAACATTAGATCCATTTCGGGAATGGACACGGCAACTATGATTCCTCGTGAGATGACGGTGTATCTGATATCGCCGTGTTGGTGTTGTTCCTATGACATCATGTTGCTCCAGGACCATCAGTGCATCGGACCAATCACGCTGTTATGTCTTTGCGAATCACAGAAAAAGATGGTTGTGGGGTTAGGTTGTGGGCGGGGCCGCCCGTAAAGGGGGGGAAAGGTCTCTGGGGCCCAGCCGTTGGCAGTCATAATCATGTTCATCCTAAATATAAGCAATGATAATGGCAATACTTACCACTGAGTGTGACTGGCTAACCAGATAGACTTTAAAGACATCATACAAGAATTTGCATCCAGTAAAACACGGAATGTGGCTGTATAAGAGGCAAATATGAAGCCATAAAATTGCATTTTCTACAAAGAAATGTGTGACGTAAGTGCAGCAGATCTTTGTTGACTTTGGCGTGTTTAAGTGTCAGAGTTCTATTAGTGTGTGTGTGTGTGTGTGTGTGTGTGTGTGCGCGCGCCCGCGCCTATGCCTATGTAGCTCCCGTTACTGAGTAAATCTCGCTCAGTTTGTGTTTAGTAGGAGAGAGAGAGCGTGCACGTTGATATGAGTAAAGCAGATTTTGGGGGGGGGGGCATTCACTGGACCTTCTCAGGGGCCCAGCCATTTCTGTGGGCGGGCCTGGTCGTGGATTAGCAGGGTTAGCTGTCGATTAAGGGCAGGGTAAAGTAAGTGTTAGGTTAAGGTTAGGGTTAGATTGAGGTTATGTTCGGTTGGTTTTGGTATTTTCCCGGTCTTTTTCCTCATGTCGCAAAGGAACGACGTCACAACAACGCGATTGGTCCGTTGCAGCAAAGGTCCTGGAGCACCATTATGATGTCGTGGGAGCGTCACTAACACAGCGATATCAGATCGTGCGGGAGATGATGTCTCTTACCCTTAAAGATGAAGACCACTTGATCAGTCAATCTCAACCATCTTTCCTAGTTTCTAAGGAGCCCCTCTGGATTTAATACCTTATGATACGACTGGTTTGATTCTTAGTTCTTTGGACTTGGAAAAAGTTATTGACTGGGCTGTCCTTGTTCCTGGGAGGACGCTCAAGTCAATTCCCAAATTAGTCGTTGGCGTTCTCCTTTTAAGTAGTACCTAATAAATGGCGTCTGGTTTGACGACAATTGAAGAATGGGTTTCAAGGGAAACCAGACTCTCCAGATGAATAAGTAGTAGTTAACATACTTTCGGCGTATGATTCAGTCCATGTGTATCTCAAGATGGCTCTGGGTCTTTTATTCTTCCGTGGGAGTCATTTTAATCCCATTAAACCTGTCAGTGAACCTGTCACTCACTTTGGTTGATATGTCTGGCAACAATCCTTGCTGATTCGGTTCTTGACCTAGTTGATGTGATTACATAATGTCATTAACCTCAGATTTCATGTAATTTAGAAAGGCAACTGGCGCTGTAATTTAACACATCCTCTCCGCTGCTTCCACTGACGGGACATAATTAGATTCTCTATGCTTTGTTTCGTTAGTGAGACGATGACTTACTTGTTAGGGGAATTGAACGCAGGTGACCTTGGGTTTAAATGTGACCATAAACGCCCAGTAGGTGGCACTGTTAGTGAAGCTACCATAGGTTGAGCTCAGTTTCCTCAGCCTGGAACATACTGTGCAAATTGCAAAACAGAAAAAGAGTTGGGGAGTTCCTAATGAGATGGCATAAGTAGTAGTTAGTGGTAATAAACTGAGACACTATTTTCACAGCTGTCACTTTTTTAATTTTTTTTGCATTTGTTTTATTCTTGAAATAGTTTTAATGGTTTGCATATGGAATGGGTATGCATTGTGTCATATGCCATCAAACACATTTTCTCCAAGAGCATTTTTCATTTGATAGATTTACACTTTTACAACAACATTTCACGTTTGTGGGAAAAATGGTATGTTTTATGTTGGGGTTTTTCTCTCTCAGTTGCACAATTTTGAAGACAGAGCTTAGCCATCATATTTTATCAACACCATACTGATACTTGAAAACTTGTCTTCCAAAATGGGATACATCTATTTTCTGCAGATAGAAGTCATAGCATTAAGTGCACCACTTACTGTGTTTAAAAATGAGATGCTCTTGCTTATAGTGTTATCATTTTGTGAACTAAGCATTTGTGTCAGCTACTATTTGTAATCGTAATGATTTTAGTATTTTTGCCAACTATTATTTCTCAAGAGTAGTCTTCAAATATTGGATATATCATGTTAGAGCAAAATGACATTCATTTAACTGTGTGCTTTTTCTTTTTCTTTCCTTGTGTTTCTCCTTTTAGGTAAGTGGCTGCTCAGGTCCAGTTGTCTCAGCATGGGTGTGACTCGTAGCAAAGCGTCTCCAGGTGATAAACAGGACAGATAGAAGATGAAAGATAGCAAAGACATCGCCATCTGCTTCTCATCAGCCTGACAGTTAATGCCTGAACATTTCCCTTCTCTTTTTAGCGTCCATTATTTTTCAATGTCCCCTTGGTTTGTGTTGATCTAAAGACCAGACACAGGGCCAATTGAGTCATCATATCCATGTTCAATTCAAAATAGTATCACCCCAGTCACACACGGGCTCTGACACTGAAATGACATCTACTGTCTTGCTTGAACGTCTCCTCTAATTGCGATAATGACAGGAGAGTGTGCTGTTTGGTGCCCTGATAGATTGTAGGTTGTTCGTGACTGCATCTGCATTTGACACATCTCTGTGATGTGAAGCTGTAAATCAGTAAATCTGCCAGATGTCCCCTGCAGCACACGAATACTATCTGCCTCTCTCTCTCTCTCTCTCTCTCTCTCTCTCTCTCTCTCTCTCTCTCTCTCTCTCTCTCTCTCTCTCTCTCTCTCAAGCTGTCTCTCTCTCTCTGTTCCTCCCTTGCTCATCCCAAGTCTTTACTGAGGGTCTCACCCTTTCGTGAGAGTTCATGATAACCTGCTTGGCATTAATCAGTGTTATTTCTTCTTGAATATTCTCGCTCTCTCTCTCTCTCTGTTCCTCCCTTGCTCACCCGAAGTCTTTACTGAGGATCTCACCCTTTTGTGAGAAGACATGATAACCTGCTTGGCATTAGCCACTCACTCGTTGTTGAAAGAGTCACCGGGTCAAGTAACACTTATGATCATAGGTGTCCATTAACATGTCGGAGCATGGGTGTAATTTTTTTTACTTCAGGAGGGAGTTGATGGGAAACAACGTGCAACTTGGACAAGCTATTTTGACTAGATGCACTGTAAATAATCCCTGCGAGCCTCTGGTTTACTGTATGAGGGCTGTCTGTTACATGAAGCTGTGTGCAATTCTTTCCTTTTTTGCAGTCCTTGAAGGCTGTGTGTCTGCATTTGTTTTCTATTCCACTAACTGACATTGTCTTGTGCAAACTTTGTCAGTAATTTTAAGTTATATAGCCTCAACCCTGTGCCATTTCCAGTGCTCGATTGCCATAAAATGATGTTATAAAAGTTTTTGGGACTGTTTATTTGCCAACCTCCACCACATGCACAACAAACCAGGACAGCCAGGGAGGCGCCCCACGCTGGAAAAAAATGTGCACATTATCCAGGAGGCCCTCCTCCTTTCCACTTTCTCCAGAACAGCCTGGGGGGGCGATCATTTTGAATATCGGACATTTTTCTCATAGCAGTGTGAAGTCTGGGAGTGATCTGTAAATTCAACGTGGACAACATGGAGGGAAGAGCGTCATGAGCGTCATTGAAGTACGAACAGCAGTTGCTCAGTGAAAGGGGTCTTTTAAAGCAAGGGGATCTTTTGGGCTGTCGGAGCCGAGTTTATGAGGAGGGCAAGCTGTTATATATGACCCCCACTAATGCGTCCCCACACAAATGGGAAGAAATGGGCACCATAGACATTCCTGGAGCGAAGGGGGCTGCAACTCTGTTTTTTAGTGCCAAATTATTTCTTGGTTCTGTTCATGCGTATTCACCAGTATTTAACACCATTGTTATACAATGGTGGATGTATTACCCACCATCATAAATTCCCGCCAGTGGCATTCCCAAACTGACAGGGTAGCAGTTTTTAACCAACCCTACATATCTCCTTAAATTGTGAGTGTCAGTAATGAAGAAAGAAGATGCAGTTGGGATGCAGAGACAAGAGGATGGCTGGTTGTTCATGACTCCTTTGAAGGGAGAAACTAAGAGATGCTTGCTAGAGGCCTGCAGCCTCCATGGAGAAAAGTATCTCAAGTTTAACTATGCTGTCAAACATTGAGATTAACAGATGCAGAGGCTCGGCTCTCTGGCATTTACATAATGGCTTATTTCCCATGAATCAACAGTTGCATTCTGTTTGTATACTGCTGCTCCTTCTTGGACGATTCATCAATATCAAACCTTTCATTATAAAACTAACTGGCTGTTAAACAGGAAACTTCCCTGAGTGTATACTTTTCTAGTTTGTTTTTGTCAGATTTGAGTCAACAAATACTCAATATAGTCTTAGATTGAAGTGTTTCCTTTACAGAAGGAGGCAAGAGGGTAACCTCAGATTTCTTAGATGAAGTTGCTTTGAATTCAATATTTTTGTTTAATGAGGTTTTCTTGGAAAACTCTTTATGGATTGTGTCATATTTGGCTTGAAGTTTTACAAATAGCTGGACTGAGGCTGTACCAGAGAGTTATAAGAGGAAGACTTTGGAAAGTGCTGTACTTCTTTACCTCCTTAGTCAATGGATGGACTCGGCCACACAGAGAGAAACTCTCCCATGATCCAGATAGCAGGGCCACCAGGGCTGTGACTTTTGACCCCAATGTCTATATTTTAGTCTTGTCAGTGCGGCCTGACCCCCCCCCCCCCCCATGGTTGAACATAAGTCATCTGTTAAGATTGTGGGGTTGCTGCCAAAGTAGTGAGTAGCCCATGGCATGTACGGTCTGTTCACAAAGGAGGAGCAGACAAAATAATATTTTGAAAGTTTTCATCTGGGTTGGGGCCATAATTCATGCAACGGGGAATCAGTGTCTTGCTTTCCAGTAATGTGGAAACGACAGCTTAAAACCTATTCAGTGAGTTTAACTGTTCATGTCAGAGAGCCACAAGCATGCTCTGGTGACTAAATACAGTAGCTTCCCTCCCCACAGCCATCACAAACACCAAACACTAAAACCACATCCTGTACTGGCACAGCCAGTCTGCCAACCTGCCGGCTACTCATCAACTGAAATGCTTACAGTCGATGGTTATCTAGGGTTGCACCACTGAGCTTCACTTCCAGGAAGCGTCTGCCTGTTGTTTGCCCTGTTGCCAGTAGCAATGAAATTGTCTCTGGCCTTGCACTGTACTTACACGGATTAATGTGTGCCATATGACACGTTTCCAAGGTTACAGGGAATTTCTGATGGACCCCACCCTTCTCTGGGGTTTGATGACTCATTTGAAATATCAGTACACTCACACAGCATCTCAGATTTCCCCCTCTGTTGCTATGGCGTGTTTCCTCTTTTAATATCACATGATACGTTAAAATCAGATCGAAACCCTCTTGCCATTTTCTGGCTGTCCTGTGCCACTCTGTCCTGCAGGGCATCCGTATGAGGAATAACTTGGTGCTCTAGAAGTTCTGACGCTGTTCAGTCGGCCATTATCTGTTTTCACAGTCGGCCATTTTAGCACAGTGATCTTGTCATGAAAATGTTGGGAGTTTTTTGAAGTTTGTTTGGATATTGTTTGGCACGCACTGATTATCATTTACAGTTTTAAGTTCTTCATGTCTTCCTGTTGTGCAAGTGGTCTGTGCATCCTTGATTTGTTTCAAAGGGCAGACTCATAGGGATTAATTGGTTTGCAGAGCTCAATGTGTACATCAAACATCCATTTGCTTTTCGCACAACAATCTATTTTGGATCATTTGATCTTGGGCTAGCTGATGTTTCATTGTTGTTTGTTGAGAACACTATTTAAATGTTGTGTGTGTAACGAACTAAAACTTTTGATCAACTAAGGCCAGGGTTCAGTCAGATTTGCTTTACAGTACACTGAGCACATGCTATGATAAGATACATCATTTGCTACATGCAAGGAAGAAAATATTGTCTCTTTGACAATGTTTACCTTATATTTTGTCAAATTTCATTAATCTATGAAGGGACACTGTTTTTACTTGTCTCTCCCCACAAGTGGTTGAGAGCACTTGATGAGCCACTAAACGATGGCAGTTGAGTAACTTGCTTAAGGGCACTTCAGCACCCTGGAGTTTTGCCATCATTGAGGCTGGGACACAGGCCCTCCAGCAGAATGACAGTGTCACTGCTTGCTATGCCACCCTGCCCCTCAAAGCTGCTGCTGTTGTTGCTGAATTGTTCAGCTGCATAAAAGCCCCGGAGTCCCTGTTGACGATGAACGCATGAAAATGAAAAATGACGACTCATCAAAATGTCAGCCGGAGGGGGGAAAAAAGAATGCTGAATGTCCCATAAATCAATACAGACGTTGCTGAATTACAGTGTGAGGGTAAGGCACATATGCAGGTTCAGAACCTGCTACAGAGAGAAAGGTAAAGCCTCACATAGTCAAACTAGTCATCTTATTTCCATACAGCTGCAACCTAACACAAAGAATAATTGGCTGTGTGTGTGTGTGTGCGTGCGCATTGCGCACACACATCTGTGTCCAATTAAAGGTATATATTCATGGTTGCTTATACAGGTAGTCAGCATTTGTGTGTTTCTTTGCAGCGGTCTCAGGTCTCGGGCTAGTGGGTGTAGCTGTCCACTGATGTGAGTGAAGTGCCGTGTGCTTATTCCTGCATCCCCCCCCCCACTGTTCCATTTCCAAATGTCAAAATGTCGAGTTGGATTTTACGATTTGGATGTCAGCTGTACAGCAGAAATTTCTCTCCATAAACTCTAAAAATGAATGCCAGAATTAAGTTTTAGGGAGCCTTTCTTTTGGTCAGAGGAGTTGATTTTTTGTTTTTTTGTTTGAATCTACTTTTTACCGTTGGGTAGACTCCACTGTGTTGCCCTCCTGCACCATGGCAATGGTATCTTCATCTTGAATCTGAAATATGTTCTGGCCAGGCTTAAAGGTGCAAAAGTAAATCATTGTTAAATGTGTTTTGTTGAATTTGTTTTATATCAATCCAGAGAAGGTTTGCTGGGCATGCATACTCGGTATTTAGCAACCTCTTGTGTTACACGCATACAGCTCAGCACAGTTGCACGTAGGCAGTGCCTAAAACAGGTGCTGTCTGGGCTCAGCCTAAGTCCCGTGCTCAAGGGCACTTCAGTAGCAGTGGCTGAGGGAGGGCAAAGTGGTATTTCCTATGCTTACCTGATTGTCTAACTGTTTGGCTCCTGATACCCCACTTGTTTACTTTGTTGACAACTGATGTATTATCATGAAAGAACAGCCTGTCTTCATATATTTGTTCATGCGGTGTGTCCAAAACCCCGTCCGCCTTGTGTTATGCTATAGGCTTAATGAAGTGGATTGAAGGTGGTGGATGTGGATGTTTGACACAAGGGCTGCCCGTTCAGTACACTCCATCTGGGATTGGGTTAGATTAGTTGTAGCCAAACAGATCTGTTGTTGCTGCAGTCCTGTTTGATTTGGAGCCACAGAACAGGTAATGGGGAGCATATGGCAATGGATTCTCTTTAGTTCACTGATGAAAGACATGTTTCAGGCTATAAAAACTTTGAATTTTGCCATTTTTATTGAAGACAGTCTTATCTTGACAGGCTATCAGCCGCCTCTGCCGCCTTCACCCCAGAAAAGAAAAAAACAAAACAAAACAATAAACAGCCTGACAGCTGTTTGATTGGTATCATCTGTATTAGAGTCCATATCTCTGGAAAATAACTATTTGCAGTGTTTGTTTTAAGCTCCTTGGAGCATCAGATGAGTTGATGTTGGTGCAGTGTTGGTAGGTAGTCTTAATGCATGTTCAGTAATCCAGGTAAGGAAATCACAAAGTTGAATCAGTTCATCTGGACACAACATTTACTGAGAGAGAAACATTTTATCACTCATCCAAGGGCCGTGACACACCAGGCCAATGGTCGGCCATCGGCGAGCGTCTGTGACCCTAGTTTTTGCGATGTGTCCCGCACTAGTCGGACCCTTGTCGGCAGCTTTTCAGCTTATTCAGCATGTTGAATCGGCGGAGCCCATCGGTAGGAGACATCACTCTGATTGGCTGTTCAGCTTAGCGAATCAGTGCAGAACGTACGTGCTAGTTTGCCGTCGGCTGTAGTCTTTGCATTGTGTTCAAGTGCGACTTTTTGGCCCAGACGGCAGGTGACGTGAGGCGATGTAACAGCAGGCCTTCGTCACCGCTATTCGGTTTGGCGTGTCTGGGCCCTAAGTGACCCGTTCAGTCTCAACTGACTGCAGGAATCCCCATCCTTATAAACAATACAGTGGCATAACGACCGAAACCAACAATCAGTTTCATATGCAAATTACCGTGACCATTAACTAGAGTTTCAATGGCCATGTGTACTATTCACAGAGGATTTGGGAATGGTTGCAATCATAGCATTTTAAGATGGTGGCAAATGTACTCTGGACGCCACGATGGCCCAGTGGTTAACACTGTTGCCTCACAGCAAGAAGGTCCTGTGTTCGAACCCCAGGCTGTTCCAGGTCCTTTCTGTGTGGAGTTTGCATGTTCTCCCCTGTCTGCGGTGGGGTTTCTCTGGGTGCTCCAGTTTCCCCCATCATCAAAAAGACATGCATGTTAGGGTTAATACTCCTGTCTGTTCCCCTGACCGAGGGAATGGAGAGAAGAACTGGAGTTGGTCCTCAGGTGCTGCATGGCGGCTGCCCACTGCTCCTAGTTACAAAGCTAGGATGGGTTAAATGTAGAGAATGAATTTCATTGTATGCATGTACAATGACAAAGTGTATTCTATTCTATTCTTTAGGCCCCCGCCCTCTGTTGAGGGATGGTCGTTCCCTCTTGGCAGGTAGTCAGTCACAGAAAAGCATCCTTCATTGACTTTCAAACTCTTTCTTGTAGCTTACTTGATGTCCTGCCACACATTGCATTGTCCTGCATAACATACTCCACCTGGCTGGTTCTCATACATATTTAATGTAGATTACATCAAATAAAAACAGTTATTTGCAGATACCGTTTCACCGTGGCCTGCAGGCCTCTTATAGTTTCTGCAAGTAATCAAAACCAATGTAGCTGGCTTAATACGTTATTTGTGTGCTGTTATGTCTAGTGTCTAGCTCTGAAGTATGGCTCCCCCTGGGTACATGCTATCTGTTTCACATTCACTCCAAGCTCTATCTTCGTTGCTGTTTATTATCGGCTGCAAGTTGGCGACACACAGACAGGCCAAACATGATTTTCATTACTGAGAAATTTTAAAAGAGTTAGGAGAGATAAATCATTTCACTAGAAGTTGGTTGAAACAGTATGGTGATGCCAGATGTTCTCTGTGTGTTTGCAAAACAACCAACCACTGCATGATGTACTACCATCGTT
This sequence comes from Lampris incognitus, assembly GCF_029633865.1. NCBI lineage: Eukaryota > Metazoa > Chordata > Actinopteri > Lampriformes > Lampridae > Lampris > Lampris incognitus. The sequence continues at coordinate 23,319,025 of NC_079228.1, forward strand.
TTCCCTGTGGTATTTTATCTGAATGTGTAATCTGCAGAGGGCACTGTTGGTTATCATTGCATCTCTCAAAGCCGGTGGAGGGAGACTCCACACACACCCACCATGGGGGGAAAGTGGAGGAGAGTGAAGTGTTGTACTCGTCAGAGGAGGCGTTATTGCACCACCTCATATGAAGGTTGGCGGAAACCTCCTCTTCGCCGTTCTTTCCAAACATTTTCCGAGCCTGCTCCTTGTATTTTTAGTTCCCTGAGGTTGGCAGTCATGGTAATCCCGGGCTCCGTCCTGCTTTCACATCTTGTTCGGTCTCAGAGGAGGTTGAGTAATAGAGAATTAAACAGAGGCACAATTGTCCTTGCTCCAAGGGCAAAGAACTGACTTTATTGTCTTTTCCGTTTGTTTTTGCAAAGTTGGCTGATTGGGAATGTGGGCTGTGATGGGAGAGAGAGCCAAGATTATGGACTTTCTTAGCTTGTTTGTGCTCCAAGTAGCGGACCTTTAAATTTTGATTTTATTCTAATAGCTCCCTTGTGCTCATTTCTTTGCTTTTAATTAAAAGTGGTTTCAGTTCTTTGTGTGTCTCTTTGCCAAATATCAGTGGGGCGTCCTGTTTATCTGTCCTCCCCTCTAAATGTCAGTTCCATATATATATGGAACTATATATATATACTATATATAGGAAAAAAACTTTTAATACATAGCAGTACAAGCTTGTTTCATGCGTCCCGCACTCATCAGCTGCTCATGTCTATATATATCTATCTATGTATATGTGTGTGTATATATGTATGTATATATATATGTGTGTGTGTGTGTGTGTGTGTGTGTGTATGTATATATATATATATATATATATATATATATATATACACACACACACACACACACACACACACACACACACACACACATATATGGGCAGAACTGTGGCAGAGTATTTAGCCTCACAACAAGAAGATCCTGGGGTAGTCCAACTTTGGGGGTCATCTCGGGTCGTCCTCTGTGTGGAGTTTGAATGTTCTGTCCGTGTCTGCATGGGTTTCCTCTGGGTGCTCCGGTTTCCTCCCACAGTCCAAAGACATGTGGGTCAGGTGAAACGGCTGCACTAAATTGTCCCTAGGTGTGAATGTGTGTGTTTGTGTTGGCCCTGTGATGGACTGGCAGCCTGTCAAGGGTGTCTCCCTGCCTGCTGCCCAGTGACTGCTGGGATAGGCTCCAGCATCCCTGCGAACCTGAGAGCAGGAAACGCAGTTTGGATAATGTATGGATATATAACATATATTCAGAATATACAAGTAATTTTATATCTATTGTAATATGTATATATGATATGCATAGTATCAGATATGCTGTCAAAGATGACTCCATGGAGAAGACACCAATCCACCTGCAAAACCTTATCCCAAGTACAAGTACAAGCATTGTATCTCCATCATAATCCAGGGAGTAAAATGTTGGATTTCTTCATTCAGTATCACTAAAAGATAAGGGATCCAGTCTGTTAAAGCGTTATCATTTCATTGACTGAGGCCATCGTGAAAAAAAAATACAGTAATTTGACTGAGAGGTTGACATCTCATTTTGTCATGACATGTGTCCACTTAGCTTCTGGACGCCGTCAGGAAGTTGTTAGGAATGTAATGTTGTCCAGATGGCTGAGTGATTACCTACCGGCTTACTGTAGTGGGCCACAGTGAGAGTTATGGCTTCAAACCCGCTCATATGGGTCATAATGGAAAGTGCTTTTGAACTGCAAGAGTGAAAGCCAGACGCCTGGATTTTGGTGCTAGATTAAGTCAAGCCAATTATCACCGTCATGCTTTTTATTTTGTAATTTGTAAATCACTCAGTGCAACCCCCCTGTCTGTTAAGCAGAATTAGGCAGCTGCAAAGACTGAAGGAGGACCTACAGTGGCAGAAGTGGACAGTTACCTGCCACCAGTGTGTGAGACTTTGCAGGGAATCCAACAGTATATTGAGCCAGCTCAGATAACACCAAGGCTGAGTGATTAGTTCAGATGCTAAGCCTCCTCAGCGTCTGTGATATTTTAACATCTCCTACCCCCCTCATGCATGCTGCATCAAACTACAATACACACATGCACACGCGCATACGTGCATGCACACACACACAGATACACTCACACACTCACATGTTGGCAACTTGACTAATGCTTTTTAGCATGGATATTATCTGCCTATAAAATAAGCAAATGGAAAACAAACGTACATCAACTGCATCTCATTAAGCCTGTTGCATTTTAAAATGCCAACAAAGTAAAAAATAATAATCGTGTACTCAGGATTACTGGCTCTAAATATCAAAAGTAATGAGCAGCATTTTTCAATGTGAATTTCTGGCGTGAGACATTCCCACATGTTGTTTCCCTCACAAAGGGATTTCCCATTGTGGGATCGATCAGGTAAATGGGGAAATTATTAGAAAAACCTGATGCTCCTGTATGCTGTGTTTGATGCTCTGCTTTTACAAAGTGTCATCCTCTGAGAACCGACTGAAAAACAAAATTTATTTTTATGTTGTCACATGAAAATTGAGAAGGTCTGTAGTATATCTGCTATAGTCATCTTATTAGGATAGAAATCACAGCCTTCCTATTGTAGAGTATTGCTACAGCAAAGTGAAGGGAGAAGGAGAAGAGACAAGTTCGGGGATTTTTGATTTTTTTTTTTTTATTGATCGATAAAGATTTACTCTCTTTCTCTCTGTGACTGTATATTTCTATCTGTTTATCTTCTCCTCTCTCTCCCTGAAGCCATACTTTTGATTACATCAGAGTTAAAGTTGTGCTTTTAAGTTCATCACAATCCCCAAAGAACAGCTTTTTCTGTAAATATGTGTTGGAAATTTACCCAGATGGTTTTATTGGAAAAATCACATTTTTCAGGCTTGTTATGTACACCTGATGATTGCATTATTATTTGTTGCGATGCATAAGCGTGTTAGTCTCAACGTGCATATTCTTTTGAAGGTATAAAACTGAAAACTCTAACCACGCTACATTGTGCGAACAACTTTCCATGGTTTTATAAGAACCAGTGTGTAATTTCTGCGGTGTTTCAGTCCTATTGTGAGTCATTCTGTCAAGTATTATTTCATACTGTTTGCACAGATAGGCCACTTTATATTAGAAATATGCTTTTTGACACTGCTCCTCTGTACCTCTATGTATAAAATTTGAAGGATCAATTTTCCTAGGAATTTAATGTCTATTTTGAAAATGATAGGTTTAAACAATATGGCTTTGCAAAGGACTCATTCAGTTTATTATTCTACTATCCCTCAATAAGGTCTATGAGATGCTTTTCAAATAGTGGATATCTCTTTTTTTGGGGGGGGGGGCAAAATATGTCATAAGAAAAGCAGAGAGATTCATGCAAAATACATCAGTGCATTCCCAATCAACTTGACTCCTATTAAGTAAGTACTGTCTTGTACATGTCCAGTGGCAATGATAACCAAGTGCTGTAACCTTTTTTTCTGTGGTGACACAAATGCTTCGCATACTCGGGTGTTTTATGCAACCTTTTCCTGTTTTTACTTTTGGTTTGGGTCAGTACATTTTGGTTACTTTGCACTTTTAGTTTCTTTGGTCACCTTCATGAGACAGCAATGAATCACGCGTAGGTGCCATACTGACCTCTCGGGCAGCAGTGGTCAGTCTCAACATGACTTATATATGGCTCCTTATTGGTTTCTGCAGGACAAGTCCGTGAATGGATGCCAGGTCCTTTTTAGAGCTGTTTGAATTCTATTTGCTGAATTTATTGAATTTTGAGTTTGAATATTTGAATTCTAATTTGAGTCGGATAAGTGTTTATACTGTGATGCCCTGCTGCCCAACTGCTGAGATAGGCTCCAGCATCCCTGCGACCCTGAGAGCAGGATGAGCGGTTTGGATAATGGATGGCTGGAAGTATATACTTACCCGCATATAAATACTGTGTGTGTGTGTGTGTGTGTGTGTGTGTGTGTGTGTGTGTGTGTGTGTGTGTGTGTGTATGTGTGTGTATATATATATATAAACTTTTTCCTGTATCTGTATTGATTATATATATATATATATACTGTATTTATATGCAGATAAGTGTATATGCGTCTTTAAGTATATATATACTGGATTATTTTGCTCCTTATTTGCTGAGCACTTTCCTTACAACTAAGTGTTTCTTTTGACAAATTTTTATATATATCAATATAGTGTGTGGGGGGGATTTATATATATACAGATGTAGAAAAAAAATATTCCGGTCTTCATTAGTTGAGCACTCTTATCAACACCATTGACGGTTTCTGGGGAAACGCTTTATAAAACGCTTTATATATATAGAGAGAGAGAGAGCGAGAGAGAGAGAGAGAGAGAGAGAGAGAGAGAGAGAGAGAGAGAGAGAGAGAGAGAGCAGGGTTTTTTATACAGTTATGCAGTTATATATATATATATAATGAGGAGCAGAATATTGATATTCCGCTCCTCATTAGTTGAGCACTTAATTATAACAACACCATTGACGCTTTCGGAAAAAAACGCTATATATATATATATATATATACGTATATGTAGCATGACCCTGCCACTTGTAAAGCTGCTGACTGACCACATATGAAGTGCATCACCGAGACTGTGGTACGCTGAACCCACAGATTTATATTCACCTACGAGCTAACAGCAAAATTATATTTTCCAGCTGTTTATTAACTTGTCAAATAGGTTGGCATCTTTTGATCCTGATCCTTTTACTGAGAACAGTTATCCATCTCAAAGGGTACACTGAACATGTACCGTGAAAGGATATTATGTTGTTCCTCTGATTTACTCATGCAAACTGATCTAGATTATATACTGTGCAAAACCAGGTTTTTTTGCTTAGATTTCTAAATCAGTCACTGTTGGTTGTTTGTGGAGGCTGTGTGTGGAGATGATCCAGGAAAAATCCAGGAAGGGGCTACAGGACTGGAGGAGATTACTCCAACACAAGTCATCTCTCAGTTTCATACTGTGGTAAAGAACTCCTCCATGGCCGTGGCTGACACGGTCTCTGATCCTGGTGATGTGGGGAGAAGACATCAGCTCTTGAGACGGACTGTGACATCTCTGTTGTTCTCTCTATTGGCCTGTTCATCAGCCTAATGAAACACCTTCCTCAGGAAGACCTGCTCTTCCTCACTGGGGACACTGAGGGAGAACAGAAGATTAAAAAGGCCTGTCGGCCATCACTTCTACCTTGTGCGGACATTTCAGAGGTCCGCACAAGAAAAAGGGTCTATTTTAGGGTTAGGACTTGGTTTTAGGGTTACAGTTAGAATTAGGGTTAGGTTAGGGTAAGGCTCAGGGTTAGGCATGTAGTTTGTGTGGTTAAGGTTAGGGTTAAGGGCTAGGAAATGAATGTAGTCAATGAGGGGTCCACACAAGGATAGTGAAACACGACTCTCTGTGTGTGTGTGTGTGTGTGTGTGTGTGTGTGTGTGTGTGTGTGTGTGTGTGTGTGTGTGTGTGTGTGTGTAACGGTCTATTCCGTTGCCTACGAACATGGGGGTTGGCGGTTCAAATCCTCGTGTTACCTCCGGCTTGGTCGGGTGTCTCTACAGACACAACTGGCCGTGTCTGCAGGTGGGAAGCCGAATGTGAAGAATAGGGTAATTGGCCAAGTACAATTGGGGAGGAAGGGGGGGGGAGACAATCAAAAAAAGAAAATTCCCGGGCTGCTTTTTGTTGCCAGTCCGCCCCTGTACTGCAGCTGCTTAACCTCACTCCTCAACACCTTTAAGCCCCCCTGTGCTGCTCTCAACTGGCAGCTTGTATCAGGCCTGTGGGCCTGCATGTCTGACTTGCATGGACTCCAGGCTGCCAGGGGCAACTTGCACAAGGGGCTTGGACCCTGTTCATAGATGCCTGCAGGTCTATAGTTATAACTTGTTGCTAGCTTGCATGGCAAATCTATATTGAGGTTTTATTGTGAATTCAAATATCACTGTTTATTTCTAAATATCACTTCAATGGTTCATGACATTTTTCATGCATTGAATAGCTTAACAGTTAATACTTACTTTTCCAGTGAATTATGTGTGTTTAAATGTATTAAAATTATGTACCATTTTACAGTGACTTGCCGCAATGCGGGAGATTTTTACAATTCAACATGCATTCCTAATCTGCCAATAGAACGAATGTACACACCTGTCTTGGAAATCAAAAAGTGATCCAATGAAGCGGTCTATAGCTTAATTTGAATGATACAAGAAGCACCACACTATCAGCTCTGCATGCCAACATACATTTGTTTCTGCATTGATCAGAGCCGGTGGGACCTTGTGCTGTTTTGTTGCCACTTGCTGGATGTGCTCAGATAAGAATTATAGTTTAGTCTGAGCTGAACGCTACTGCAGTTGTTGTTTTTTTCCTCCCATTTCATTGTAATTCAAAAGTCCCCACCGTCTCCTCTGCATCTTGTGTGCGTCATCACCAGTTATTCTCTAAATCTGTCGTGTTTTAGCTATGCTGCAAATATTTACAATGGCCTGTTTACCCCCAGACCACCCCTTGATATTTTGTAGGGGAATAATACAGAAAGCCTTGAAATGCCTGCTTATAACACATCTTGAGTGCAGGTTTATTTATGTCTACATTTTTGAAGCTGTATTAAAAGTAAAACTATTCTGTACAAGCCGTGTTAACACGTTCAAACAAGTGAAGTACGCGGAGAAACCCTTTCACGATCTTCCTTGGGCATTTGCAGCATTTGCTGTGTTAAAGAGCCCTCTTGCATAGACAGATTTAATGATTTTCTAAAGTAAATACTGATATGGGCTTTTTTAAAACGGGAGAGCACCCATCTGCCAACTTTTTTTGTGTCAGGCACCTCTGGAATGTGACATCCACAGTGTCATTTACTGTTGTTGTAAGATCTGTAATGTTTCCCTCTTTCTGAACAATATAGTCCTCTGCGGATACTTTGATCGGTGCCCAGTGCATGTCCTCGATATCCAATATGTGCCTCCTGCTGTGCCTGTGTTTGCATTTTCCCTGGACAAATGAGTCCGCTGTGGACGACTTAAGTGACTCCAGACATGAAGTTACTGCTGCCATCTGCTGGGACAGTAGCTCATCCACTACAAATACATCTATTGTATGCATCGTTCATACAAAGAGTACCAATATTGTCATAGGGGAACATACAGTAGGTTGACTTCATAGTGGGTGTGTGCTGCAGAGGGTTGCCATATTTCCCTCCCTGCATGAGAGTAACTTTGCATTTGTGAACGTTTAAGTTGGCTTAAAATTGTTTTGTGTGTACAGTTTATTTTTTGTAGCCCCTATGGTAAACATTAAGAACTGACTCATTCGGGCATTCCCTGATGTGCAGCCCGCCTGAGAACTTTCCACTCTCAGGGCTGATTTATGACTAAGCAGAGACTGGGAAATGTGAGTCCAATTAAGCCACACTCAGCTTTTCCTGCCCGGATGCCTCTGTGAGAAGGGTGAAGGCTTAGAAACAGTCCAGATGAGCACATGTGGCATTTGCCACCTTAAAAGTCTGGCCTTCAGCTCTGTCTGTTTTCAGCCCTGCCTGCTGTGAATGTATAAACTCCAACATTTAGAAGGACCACACCTCAATGGAGTAACAACAGCACCACATCCAGCAGAGGAGCCCGTGCTACTACTTATTGCCTCATATTGTACCTTGTTACGTTTGTCCAGTAATAGATTGATTAGGAGAAGTCATCAAGGGAACACCATGGCCACGATGGAGTTGAATTATGGTAGAGACATCATGGAAGCTTTGATTCAACAGGGTCAAGGTAGGAGGTTTTTACTGTTGGAACAGTTCTGTATTCTTACCAAGAGGTGTCAGCATGGAAATGCCTTATGCTGTGTCTTGGTCTGGGATGGGACCAAAGATGAGAGGGCCGGTATGTTTGGGTATTTCATCAAAAAAATCCACAAGGGGCATTGTCTGAGAGATAAAGAGGAAACTCGTTGTTTTCCGGTTTCGTTTTACCTATAGTGCACGCTTTTCATCGAGTTCATCAGGATTCCCTTGCTGAACTTTTTTATTTCTGCCGTATGTGTCCTGGGTTTTCTTGAAACTGTCAAAATGTTGCTTGTTTAGAGGAAAACTGAAGCACGTTATCACTCAGGACTTTCTATTGATGACTTGGAGATGAATGCCACCCACACTGTCTGCTAGTGCGTGGGATCGTATTCCCTGCTGGTAAATCCAGGGGGTGTGGACAGGGGGGAAGGCCCCTGACTGGCTGCTACCCACCTACTAGTTTCCCCCAATGGTGCTTTGCGCCCCCACCCCTCCACCCCGCTCCCCTTTTCCCCCGTCACAGCTGCATTATGGGTGATTGATCGCCACGCTGTTGAAGCTCCAGTCCTGTGCCGGCTCCGATACACTACACTGTACAGCTGTGGAGAGGGCGTGTCTGCATTATCCCAAGACGTTGCTTTGAATTGATGCACCGTTTCAAGTTCAGTTTTCATTCTAAATTTCTGAGTCTACGATAAAAACAGCAATATGGGGCAATAGTAATCGTAGTAGTACTCAGCGGATTTGTCACTGCACACGATCAGAGATCTTTAGTAAGATGAGTCAAAAGCATTAAATATATACACAGAGTGCTTTACACTTTTACTAAATAAGTAAGATGAACCTGTAAAATCAAATATGTTGCATTTTATTATTATCATGTGGGCATAAGTGTCCAGGCCAGTTTTAGTTCAACTATTTCAATCGTGGTTCAGAAGCACTGTTTTAATCATCGAGTTGTATGAAATGAAATTTCCTATCCTGTGGATACGAATGCACAATTGTACCGTCTCCAATTTTTTTTCTGGCTCCCACAGAGAGACCCTTTGTTACGGTAGGGGAACCGTAAAATCATGTTTTCCGCTCTTTGTGTCCATCCTGTAAAGAAAACTGAATGTGTCCCTTGGTGTTTATACACCCATGCACATCTATCCCATTCCAGTGGCGTTTGTCAGAAAACCACCGCCCCAGAGACACTTTTTCCACTGCGGAAAGACTCACAAATTGAATCAAACTCACACTGCTGTCTAGTTTTTATTTCCCAGCCTTGGCCCCGGCCTTCTCTCTTCATGCCTTTTCAGCACGCCCCCCTGGTTTTGATCAGTGCACAGTGTCCTGAGGTCAGATTTGACTGTTTTGCAGTTTTGTCTAAAAGACGGGAGTGTGTTGAGTGTTGATAAGATGGATCTGTGCTGTTGCTGTTGCGTTCGAAAACCAGATGGTAAGTTGATTTTTGTAATTGTTTTTTTTTTTTTTTTTTTTTGCAGGGGCGGTTCCCGTTAACCTTTGTTGCGTTGCATTTAGTGATGCCCTGCAGGGGTGAAACTAAGTGAATTTTGGGGTCTTGGGTGGTATGTGCCAGCTGGGGCCAGTGCTTCAACCATTATTAGTGTGTATTTTTTAAAGTGGAGGACCCATGGATTACAGGCATTTCTGAGATTCCTGTCGTTGTTGTTTATGTCATTCTGAAGATAGTAGATATCAACTAATGCACTTTAAGTGAGCTGAAAATTATCTTTTAATATACTGCATATATGTAATTAGTCTGTAAGTACAGTGAAGTGTACATGTTAGACTGCAGGACCTCATTTCACAGTATGGAAGTCATTAGGAAAACTCGTGCCATCAGAGAGTAGAAGTGAGCTGGCCCCTCCCTTAAGGGGGTGGAGGAAATAACTTTATTTCAGACGACTTCATCCTTCTTTTTGTTTGATTCCTGTTACCCGCTATTCACTGTCCACCTTACTCTCTGTCATTTGGCCATTTTGCGGTCCTCGTGGGATTCCTTTGACATTTTCAAATGGCGATCATATGATGGCCCCACCTGGCTTTATGGGGTCAAGCCCTCAGACAAATTTGGCTTGCTTTGACCTCATGGTCATGTCTTTTCCTTTGCCCTCCCTTTGTGTTCTTATCTTAAGTTATCCTTCAGTTATCATCTCAGATGTAGTTTGTGACTGGTCTGCTGTCACTGGCTTCACTATGTGTGAGTTCTGTTGTCGGCATTGTTTATATGAAGTCTCCATGTAAATCTTCTGCTCTACATTCTGTTCTATTTATAAGATGACATTAACTGTGTCACGGACAACTCGAGCTCTCTGCTGTGAGCTCTATTTTCACTTTTTTTATGGAGCCATGTTGGCGTGTGGTGGTGTTGCGTTGCCATCGATGTGCAACTGTGACACCGGCCTCAGCGTTGGGTTACGGTGTGGCGTTAGGGATTAAGTGACGCTGTTTCTGTTGTGCCTTCTGTTAAGATCACTGCCCCATGTTCAGCTAATGGCAAGAGACGGAGGTCCGTTCTGTTTCGCCCACAGTTGGGTGCATTTGATCCCTCGGGTGTGAGGGTGTTTTGTGTGAATATGCTTGCACCTTGAGGGAGGTCAGGAGATAGAGTTTGTTTAGTGAGAGAGGACTCGTGCAATGTCAAGGGCACACAGTGAATATTCAGGACTGCACCAAGATGCTATCCACATGCACAGAGGTAATGATGAATACAAAATGTGCATAACTGTCAACCCACAAACCAGATGACTTACTGACAGGAGAATTTACTGATGCATGTCAGGATTGCACAAGGACAGAGCAGCGGTTGTAATTATGGCTACTTGTGAAAAAAAAATCTATTGCCTTGAGCTCAAAGTGAAATTCTTTGGAAGAGCTTAGTCTCCTTTCAATTGACATTTTACCACCAGGCTTCTCATCATTTTTTTTTAAATGGGGGGCTGTCAAGAAGAGAATGAAATGAGTCTTTCAACAAAACAAAGAAACAAAGGGTTAAAAAACAGTCAGAAACTTTGGAGGGTTTTCAGTGGTTAGTCTTAACAGTTTGGTGGTCAAGCAATAAGCGGTTATACAGACTTCTGGAAAGCTTACGGGAACTGCTTATACTGTCCAAGCGTAAGGAAGCAATTAGCATTTAGAGAAACATAGCAAGGTTACATAACGAGAATGAACTGATATCGAGTTGGGTTTTCTGAGGGAAAATTAAATGGGAAGCATGGCTTCAGTATAAACATTTGAGGAGAAAAGGGGACCGCACTTGGATGAACTATGACTCATAAACCACGATGGAAAATGACTGCAAGGAACTTTTAGGGGGAGGAAAGCCTACAGAGTGAATGAATAGAGCACTTTTAGGGTACCTCAAGCGGTATCTCACTCCTGCCTTTATCAACACCGGCTCAAGTCAGGGTGATCCAATACGTGCATGGATGTGTGCACGTCACATAAACACGGCGTCATGTATTATTAACTCCTGTAAATGGGCTGCAGGGAAATGCAGCGAGCCTTCCTGTAAGGGCAAACCAGTCGAGTCACTTCGGTAATGGAAGAGGACTAAACTACCTTTCAGCTTCGCTAAGGGTTGGAAGGCTCATGCAAGAGACCTGGAGATAAGAGAACTAATTGCAGTTGATAATAGAAGGAGCAGCAGATGGAAAAGAAAGGGGGACTGTGAGAGAAAATTAAGCCGAAGAAGGGAGAAAGCGAGAGAGAGAGAGAGAGAGAGAGAGGAGACGTGCCAGAGGTGTGAGTCACAGGGAAGAAAAACAGAGGGAGGGGTGCCACTTCCTCCGGCTCTCTCTCTTGTAAAAGACACAAGCAACTTGGCTGCTGCTTTTAAAAGCCCAGGATGGCACCACACCCCTAGCTACGACACCCCCCCTCCTCCTCCACTCCCCCTCACCTTTCACCCCCAAGTCCTCCCACCTGTCTTTGGAGTCCTGTGCCTGTCCACTCAGTAGCCAGGCCCGATGCCGACAAGGCCCCCTGGAAATGTGTTCCCAGCCCTGGTGGTTGTGGGCCACGTCGTTACTTTGATCGTCGTTTGGCAGTGGAGAGTACGGAAGAGACAAGGTAAGAAAGCTGAAAGCACAACTGCCTGCGAGGCTTACGTCTGGACTGATGACGGCACTGTGTGTGTGTGTGTGTGTGTGTGTGTGTGTGTTTCCCCTTCCCCCCTCCAGGTCTGAAAGGGAGATAGGTCTGAGCGGCTTTTCCACACAGACAGACTTGTTGCCGTGTTGTCCTCGCTGCGTGTCTGCTCTCCACTGCACTCTGTGTTTTTGTGGCGCGCACACCCTCCCCGCCCCTCCCCCTTCCCCCCTGTCTTGGTTTCCTGCCGTGTGGAGATGGTGGAGTTAACCCTGTAAATGCTGGTTGTAATATGATGACGCTGGTGCTGGAGCGCTCTGGTCGAGCTGGGGTGAACGGCTTGATCTGACTTTCGACTTGTGCGTTTTAGTCTCAGCAACGCACTTCCACCAAGTCCTCTTTTTTCTAAATTGTGACTTGTATGAATAGCGAATGTTAATTTCCTTTCAATGTGGGGAGGTGTGTATTTTTGCGCCCATTGAGGTTGTAACTGAGCTGCTTGGTTTAGGTGATATGCAGGAATCCCTTGGGTTGAGTTTCTCAACTTCAGTTGTGGTTACCCTTGTGTTATTTATAAGCCCATTCGGCAGGCTCCTTTGTGGAACGTACACAATGTTAAACACAAACTCTTCACAAAAGAGCCATGTGGTCTGCGAGGGAACGGCGATCACAGGGTTATTGCACTCACACAACAGCCACAAGGTTACCCTCAACGCATCTGTACCTTTTTACATCAGACACGCCTTTGAATATGTTGTAGTGTTGTTGACACAACATGTCACGATGGAGGCTGTCTAGTATTCCTTTGCAGGCCACTGCCCAAACTACACCTGCATGCAAATTACAGGATGCCTGAGTGAAAGTCTCTGCAGGTTCGCAGAGAGAAAAGGTTATTTTCATCTCAGAGACCGTATTTCTGCGGTGATTCTTGTTCTGCAGCTTGTTCTGCAGATAGGCACTGTAAACCTATTTGAGGAATCCACTCAAGACTATGGAAGAATACAAAACAGTGACATAGCCTGAAGTCGGTCTAAGCACAGCTGCTCTTCCTTTACGAAGGTGACACCTAGTAGGCGTAACTTTAATTGTAGGAACATGTAACTGGTGTCTGATGAAGTGCAAGTCATCTTGAGCTCTGAGTTTTGCGGCTTTTCCGTTGTTTTTCTGTACCAAGGCCAGGCAATCTGCTGGCTGAGGCGACTGGAGTTTGCTATTTCGTTCTCAATGACTTTGCCTGGACTGATGATGACAGGTCTTTCTTTATCTATCTCCTTGTTCTCTGTGATAGACTGTGCAGTCCCTCAGGGAGGAAGTCAAGGAGGTCTCACGTATGATAGGTGGTTTCAGCAAAAATCGACTTGCCTGGGTTTGTTATGGTATGAGGACTCAGGGGCATATGTCAGAGGAAGAAAGAAACCTGACCAGTGTCAGAAGAAGAAAAAAGCGAGAGCCCTGTCATGGAAATTTACCTTTGAAAACGCTGGACCCATAAATAATTGTACAAAGCAATGATGGTTGATGATAAAAGACAATTAGTATTATACAATAGGGAGACAAGACAAGACATATTGTTGTACCATATGGAGAAACACAAGCAGACCTCATGGGCCTGTCCCTGTATTCTCCCATTGCACCATACGGAGAACATCTCCTTTTGTTCTCACTGAACAAAGGCGTTGTCTTCCTTATATACTCATCCAAGACAAAGAAACATCTACTCATTGTTCAAATTCAACCAACTAATAAATGTACATTTCCTACCCCTAATATCATGGGTTGGTTAAACATCTGGTCATCTCCAGCTAAGGGGCCATGTAGAATTACAAGGCACTGTGAGTTAAGCAAAACACGGGCAGAGACTCTGAGCCTTTCTGAGAGCTCTCCATATGATTTATGATTTATTATGATGTGATTAAGCTCCCCATAAGATTTATCTCATGACAGCTCCTTGCACCAGATTCCCCCACTCCTCTTTGGGGAGGTCACAACAGGCATAAAGAATGAAATACGCAATGAATAAATGATAACTCTTAACACTTTATGCCAATTTTTCTTCACAGTTATAGGCTTTTTAATACAACAACATATAAACATCTAATGCATAAGATGCTTTAGTGATGATAAAATAGTATGAAATAGAATTAAAATATAATGCAATAGCAACAAAAGTGCAAGAACAAAAACAGCCAAGTTGAAAACATCAGTTTGTTTTGGGGGCGGAGTCTGGACACACCTTTGAAATATACAGATATGTTGTCAAGACCTTACCGTAAATTAGTATCAACTTTTGTTTTGTTAAAGACCACTTGTGCAATATACTGTACAAGTGTACTGCAGTATACAATATGACTTTTTCACCAAATTGTGCAGCACTACTTTCAGTGGCTTCATCAGTGTATGAATGTGTGTGTGAATGGATGAATGTGAGGCATATTTTGTAAATAAAAAAGTGCTTTGAGTTGTTGGTAGACTAGAAAAACACTATAGAAAATGCAGTCCATTTACCCTTTATACTGGAGCATGTTGTTGGAGTTGTATATGCTGCAGAGTACTGCACACAGCTGACTTACTGGACAAATAAAGGCCGCCTGGGAGTGAGATTTGACTGGTTAATGGCAGGCAAACATCGCATTTCAAATCTTGGCTGAATGCTATCTCTGTCAATATTCAGCTTATTTGCATGTGACGAGATATGCTTTCAGCAGCAGGCAGGCAGGCAGGCAGGCAGCACACTAGATAGGCTCACGCCCTGAACACAGGCAAAGGTAATGTTCTGTCCTCACAGAGCCTGTTTGTAGATTGATCTACACACATTATTGGCTGTCTGATAGTTTGGTTGCTGTTTACATTATAGACCTAGTGCAAATTAAAAAGATCGTCAGTACATGGGTCACATGATGTAGGCTGGCCAAGAGCACTTGTGTAAGTAAGGCTGTAGTTTGTTAGATCGGCAAGGTGCCTTTGGCTTAATTCAGTCATGGGTGGGTTGAAGGTAGGAAGGAGGGACAAATCCCGGTAGAAGGGATTTGCCCAGAGCAAAGTTTAAAAAAAGCATGCTGAATGTCTCTGGCCCTGGTACACACAGGGGCCGGTTGATGATAGTAAACTCAACACTGTGGCCAGTGGGCGCCTGTGTACCCTGGATACTGCCATAGTAAACTCAGGGGGCTGCCTTCAGTTTGTCTGCTGCTGATCTTTAGGATGGTTGGAAAAAACAAGTTCTTTATGTATGTGTGCTGTATATGCATGCATAACCAAAGTGTCATTTGCAGAGGGTGTACATTACCAAGCTATTACCAATGGGTGACCACCTATGTTCGGCAGTTTTTCATAGGCGTAGTAGATGGAAGAAAAATTATAGACTATAATGAGTTACAGTGTGATTTAAATGCCTTTCAGTTGATTTCGATCTCCCTGTGGCATGCTTTCCCCTACACTGAAATACCGCCTGTATTTATGAGTGGTTTTTTCTTATCTCGTCTTCCCAGTTGGTGCACTTTTACTGCTCTCTTGCCTTGGGAGTTACACCAACAACGTTTTATTATTCCCCTCAGCGACCCAAAAGACTGCGAGTAAGCTATTCACTTCAGGAAACTGTTCCTGATAGTAGATTTATGAAGGATTTATGCAAGACTTGTTGGCTGCCCAACCACATGCCATGTACTTGGTGTGGACATGGGCTCAAATGGTGCCACTTGATATGCTGCTGTGACTCACTTTCCTGTCTCACGCCACAGCGGACGTCAAAAAAACGAGTGGAAAAAAAACTACCCACCCTCTCTTTAAAAAGGGAAAAATGTGATTGAAGAACACAATAGATAGAGAACAGTGCACGCCTATTATGTCCTTATGTGCCCTTATGTGCCCTTAACACACACACACACACACACACACACACACACACACACACACACACACACACACACACACACACACACACTCAAAGGGATGAAATGTAGGATTTGCTTAAGTGTTACAGCAAGCTTATCCACCCAGCTGTGTGAAGTAACTCCTAAGCAACTTGATTCATTAACATTTTTTTAAATAAACACCAACTTTTTTTTCTTATTATTCTTATTCTTTTTTCTTCTTTTTTTTGAGTGGCGATGAACACAAACACACATACGGGTGCTTCACATAATAACTTACAGCGGCCCTGTGTGCATGTGACATGTGCCAGTTTGGTCCTTTGTCAGGGCGGCGGCACAGCGTCACGTTTCAAAGGGTGTGACGAGAGCGGCCATGTTGTGTGAACGCCCTGTCAGGACAAGCGCGACTCCGTCTCTGGATTTACATTCTCTACATCATAATGTAAAGTTTCACAAGTTACATTAGATGTCCTCTCGTTTGTGTTTTTGCGGTGGATGCTTTTTATTTTGTAATATGAAACTCTCGCGGTTATTCTAGTCCGTTGTTCGCTATAAAAGTTGAACCCTAATAAGTAGCGCAGCTTAGCCGTGGTCGGATTTCGCCCCACTTTACTTACACGCAGTGCTGATGAAGCACATCTACAGCTTTTAAAATGTGCTTTTTGATGCTTTTTGAATGTATACCTTTGGATTTACCCGATAGTTAAAGTTGAGGGAAGCGCTACGAAACGTGTTGTATAAGTTCCTGACGCTATTCTCACGGAAGCTAGGCCACGTTAATCGCAACCTGGTCGATAACTACTTAGTCAACAACATGGCGGAATTTAATTATGGCAAAGAAAAACAAGGATGAAACGCTGAGATACATTAACACTGACATGATTCACACTTCCATTAGACCGTTTACATTTTTTAAATTACCGACACGTTTGCTAATGTTTTTTTAACCACGTTGAAGTAGGCCTACATTTGGGACAAATAAATGTTGGTCTTTTATTTTCCAACATAAGACGGGAATTTATTCTGTTGAACTCCCAACACGTGTCCTGCAGTATTTTGGGAGGCGCGGAAAGAGAAAACAGAGACCCCCTCTGTTCACGTCATTCATGACGCACAGCTGTTCCGCGCGCAGTGTATCAGTTATGATCCACGCGCACGTCGCGCATTGTGCGACCTACAATATGGTTTTTGTTATTATAAGTGTGCGTGAGATTGTTGAGATATGTGGGGAAAAAAACATGCACACAGTGGGTCTGTTATTGCATTCAAAATGAAAAGGGTCTTCACAACAACTGTTTCAACTTTCGCTTTTCTTTTCTTTTTTTTTCATTCCCTTTCAAAAAACATCCGTGGTATGTGCGTTATGTAATGTCTGAAGGGGGGAAAGAACCCTAACACAGACACGATACTCTCACGCTGCCACAGACGCGTCGTGTCGTTACTCAGTGAGAGTGTGAAGCCGCCCAGACGGTTTATTTCGAGGACTTCCTTCACCATCACGCCGCTGATGACTGACCCAACGCCGCGCGCTC
This sequence comes from Lampris incognitus, assembly GCF_029633865.1. Taxonomy (NCBI): domain Eukaryota; kingdom Metazoa; phylum Chordata; class Actinopteri; order Lampriformes; family Lampridae; genus Lampris; species Lampris incognitus. The sequence continues at coordinate 23,336,348 of NC_079228.1, forward strand.
GCCTTCAGCCCACGGCACAAAGCGGAGAACCAGTCCCCCCCCCCTCCTCCTCCTCCTCCTCCTCCTCGTTTCTCCTCTTCACTAAACAAAGCTAAAGTGTGGGCTGGGCTTGGGAAAGTGAAGATTTGAATTTGACTGTTATCTGATACGACCCCCTTTTTCCCCTCTTCATGTCGCTCGGATAGAAGAGAGCGGGAGGGGGTACCGACTAGAGCTGAGACGAGGAACGCTATTCCCCCGAAAAACAGTTGTACTCTCGTGCGTGTGTGTGTAGCGTGGGGGGGGGGCGCTCCCTCAACAAAGTCCACGCTGCGCCTCCACGCGTAGACCGCGCATGATGGCTGAAGTCAAAGAGCGTCCCGCCGCGTCCCTGCGGTGCGCCTCCTTCCACCGCGACATAACGCACGAACGAGCCGATTACATCCACGAGATGAGCTGCGGACAGGTGGGGTCGCGTTTGTACAGTCGGATGTGTTGCGCAGGTAAGCGGCGGCTCTGACCGATCACCGACTCTCGCTCTCTCTCTTTCTGGTTCTGTTGTGACAGGAAGGAGGCGTTCTGTGAGGGAGGGGCTGGGGTGTGTGTGAGTGTGTGCATGTGCGTGTGTCTTGGGGGTGGAGGTGGTGGGGTTTGATGAGGTTAAAGTCCCAATCTGTAATTTTTTCTGTTTAAGCTGATAAATGTGAGGTATATACTCATGCATAATTAAATAGTTGGAGTTATAGATGAGGGGGGGGGTTCTGACTTTCTCAACCAACTGTAGCACGTGTTTTGAATTTTGGTAGTGGGGCTTCCCTTTTATTTCCATAACCAAGCATGCCTCCAGACTAATAGGAATAGTGTGTGTGTGTGTATATAGCGGTTTTTTTTCCGAAACCGTCAATGGTGCTGTGAGTGCTCAACTAATGAGGAGCGGAATATATATATATATATATATGTGTGTGTGTGTGTGTGTGTGTATAAAATATAACTTTGTTAAAAGAAACACTCAATGGTAGGAAAAGTGCTCAACAAATAAGGAGCAAAATAATCCAGTGATTCAAATAAACTCTTTATGAGACAGTACAATCAGTGGGTTTTATATATATATATATACACACACACACACACACACACACACACACACACACACACACACACACACACACACGTATGTAGGATGAAAGAGTTAGATGAAAAATTACATTAAAGTGTAGTTGTTGAATGATTTTTGCATCTTCTGGTGGAGTTAGCGATCATACGACTAGGTACATAGAGGGAAGGTCCTGGATTTACAGTTGTACTATTTGCAACATCAGTTTGAAGCTGAAAGTTAATACAGGCCTTTGCTTAATCCTCATGCTTTATATATAGGCTTGTGTGATATGCAGTGATTTGTTGCTTGCCCCCCCCCCCCGCAAATGAGAGTGAACCATGTTCTGAATTTATCACATTATCCAAAAAAAAATTTGAGTATTGAGAAAAAACATTCAATATTTAGAATATCTAAAAAACATTTGGATGGAGCATCACAACACATATTCGTTATTCATACGACGTGATTTTTGTTTTGTTTTGTTTTTGTTTTGTTTTTTGCAAGTCCCTAGTGAGTGAGAAAAGCCGAGTGAATCACTCGGCACCACTAACAACAGGGCAGCTCACTTTTTCCTAGTAAACCCATCTACGGTCCAAAACCACCCGTATATATATAAATATATATATAAATATATATCCTACACTGATGGGCTCCCGGTTTGTGTTTTGGTGTGTTGCCCTGGAAACAACTTTCCCCCTTCACTTTTACCACAGTCAGGGGAGGGATGAGTCAGGACACCCTGTGTCAAAGCTGACTTGAGACACTCTGAAACAGTAGTCAGAGATCTGATCAAGTTGATATGTTACATGGTAACAGTCTTTAATGATGAGCTTGATGACTTTTAAAAACAAAGCGATATCTCCAAAGCTAAACTGGCCCTGTTTTCTGTACTACACCAATTTGACAGGAGAGGGAGACAAACAATTTTGTTCAAACCTAATTTTCTCAAGACTATCTGCCTTTTCAACTAGCCCATCTGAGGAGCACATCGCCCTCCGTTTAATCACTCATAACTGATAAATGATATGGTGAGCCCAATATTTGCCTAATCTATTTTGTATGGTGTTTGAATACATATTCCCACAGCACTTTGACACTCCCGTCATTCTCAAGCAGCCATACCAGCATGTACCCTGGCTCTGCTGAATGACAGAAGCTAAGCAGGTATGGGCTTGGCTAGTACTTGGATGGGAGACCTCCTAGGAAATGAGTTGCTGTTGAAAGTGGTGTTGGTGGGCCAGTAGGGGGCAGTCTTCCCGCTGGTCCTAATTTACTACTACTTCCGGGTGCTCCCGTTTGGGGTCACCACAGCAGATCATCTGTTTCCACGTCTTCTGCATCTTCCTCTGTCACACCAGTCACCTGCATTTTCTCTCTCACCACATCCATAAACCTCCTCCTTGGCTTTCTTCTTTTTCTCTTGCCTGGCAGCTCCATATTCAGCATCCTTCTCCCAATATACCTAGCATCTGTCCTCCACACATGTCTAAGCCATCTCAATCTTGCCTCCCTCTGGTCCTAATAAACAACAAAAATATCCCAGTGTTGTGACGGGGACACTGTGCTGTAGGAGATGCCGTCTTTCGGATGAGATATTAAACTGAGGTCCTGACTCACTGTGGTCATTAAAGAGCTCATGGCACTTATCGAAAAGAGTAGGAGGTTCCCTGGTATCCTGGCAAAATTCCCAACCTGGCTCTCCATCTGGCCACCTAATCATCTCCCCATGTAATTGGCTCAGTGATCCCTCCCTCTCCACCTCAAACTAATATGTGGTGAGCGTTCTGGTGCAAAATGGCTGCTGTGCATCACCCAGGTGGGTGCTACACATTAGTGGTGGTTGAGGTGAGTTACCCCCTTCAATGTAAAGCACTTCGGGTGTCTAGATAAAGTGCTTTAGAAATGTAATCCATTATGAAAACATATTCCTACAGCACATTGACACTCTCATCGTAGTGTATTCTCAAGTGAATTTCTTTTGTCTTTTTCTTTTTTGTCACCTGTCTTTTCTGCAGTGGGTGCTGACCCAATACATGCTGAAACACAAGGCAACATTATTAGCAATTCTAGTGGGCAACATTACCCCCAAAAGTTGCCCTATCACGATTGCGTAGTCACAAAATGAATGAAACAAAATGAAAAATATGTGTAACTTACATGTTGTGTCTCAAGTCATTCTGCATTACTTGAAGTGCTGTTTATTGGCATTGCCCGGAAATACCTTGTATAACTGAACCTAAGAGAACAAAGACATACCACAATAATAACAGTAACAGTCCACTGCAGATGGATATAGCTTTGTATTTCTATGCTCAAACCAGTTGGGAGCTGCCCCCATAAGGCCCTTAGGGTTCCATTCCACGCCTCGGCCAAGTCGGGTCCCTGAAACATCCAAGATTCATACCAAACCACCCCCTAAATCATATCAGGACCTTTGAGCCAGCTTATCCCGCGTGTTTATTAACATTCCTGCCCTCGACAAAGCTGACATCGCATGTTGTCGCTTGCACAGATAGAGATAGGGTGGTGGGCTGGGGCGTTGCCTTATCAGAATCAGTTTTATTTGGCCAAGTATGTGTAGGCCTACACATACAGGGAATGTGTCTCCGGTTCCTCCATTGCTCTCCATATACTTACACAGAATAGACATGCAGCTAAAACAAAGACAGCTAGGTAAATGTAAATATTTTACTAAGTACAGATATAGATGTATATAAAAAGTACTGCTGGGATAGGCTCCAGCATCCACGCGACCCCGACAGCAGATAAGCGGTTTGGATAATGGATGGATGGATTATAAAAAAAAATGAAATTATAACAGGAAGACAATAGTGCAATGGTGCAGAGTGTGAAGATGTTGGAATAAATATGTTAACAGGTGACTTTATATAGTACATGAGGTAGGTGGACATGACGGAATATGCATGTATACAATATACAGCATGCACAGATTTATTTTTGATTGATATGTTAAAACTGTGCTTAATCTACATAATATATAATTATATATAATTTATTATATAGTAATATATATAAATTAGTGTTTTTAGGTATAGTGGATGCTCAGTGTTGCAGGTGTATTGCACGGGGATTATTTCTGACACTGTATGGCTGTTTTAGGTGTTCATCAGGGTGACGGCCTGCAGAAAGAAACTATTCTGTGTCTGGTTGTTTTGATGTACAGTGTTCTATAGCGCCTACCAGAGGGGAGGAGTTGGAACAGGTTGTGACCAGGGTGTGATGGGTCTGCAGTGATGTTGCCTGCCCGTTTCCTGACTCTGGAGATGTATAAATCCTGAATGGAGGGCAGGTTGGCACCAATGAGTTCCTCTGCAGCCATTATCACTGGCAGACGGCTCCCCCGTCTGTACGCCCAGTGCAGGAATGTGAGACTGAGATGTTCCTCCTCACGCCAAAAGTGTGATAATAAAACTTGCACCACCTTTTACGACTTCATGAACGCTGCCTACTACAGTGGAAAATAAGACTTTGGCCTTTTGCAACTAACTTGTCATTCTCGAAACAACCAAACAGCAGAGTTTGTTGTTGTTGTTTTTTTATTTCAAAGCAAATAAACTCTATAACATTATTAATTATATATTCTAAATATATATATAATAGCATTACTTTTTGAGGATGCATGGTAGAGGTCCTCCATCCTGCATATACCTCAAAATACTGCGTAAGCCACTGTACTAACTTTTGTCCTAAATATCAGAGTTTGTTACAGTCACCATCTCCTATAAGTGCAATCAATCAGGCTCCAGTGGACAATATGGACATACTGCAAAAGAGAAACACATTCTACTTAAGTGGATAAGAAACATAGTAAAAGAAACAAATGATAAAATGGAAAATAAGCAGATTTACCTCACTGATAAAGCAGTGTCTGGTTTGTGGGGTCGTAAATCAGCAGTGGTTTTACTCCAATGCCTGGCTTTCTTAACAAAGAAAGCAGTATTTGAATTTTAAATGTTGATTTTAAGGGTGGAACAGAAATGCAATAAAAATGCAGTTAGATCTACGATGTATTTGGTGTCTGGCTGCAGGAGAGGAAAACATTTTGTAAATCTGCATGACTGTAGTTTGCAGTGCTCGGGGATAACAGGATCCGTCAGCCTTTGGAAACTCTCCCAACGAAGTCCCTCTTCAGATTTGATTTATTTCTTTATTATTTTGCATGGTTGCAACCCCCCCCCTCAAAAAAAACAAAAAAAAACACTGACCTGGCATTTTTTGTTTTCATTGATTCTTTAGGATTTTTGAAAACATTGACATCTTCTGTGTCTGGTAAATATAGTACATCATATCCTGGGGTTATTGGTATGGTTTGCACCCTATAGACAGACAACTTAGGATAGGGGCGAGCTCTCTGGCAAAGGTGTGCTATCAGCAACTCCCATTACTCATGTCCCAACAAGCCACCGCCCCGAGCAGGCATCCAAAGAATCCTTCTCCCTTCCAAGACCCTATGTCAACATCTTCTTTTAAAGTGGAAAATGGATGCTCCCAGGGGCTAAAGGTGCTGCAGGCGTTTGAATGCTATGTGACACATCTGTGCAGAGTGCAGGTGCTAGACTGTTGCACAGAAGCCCAAGACTCGGACCGTGACCTTGGATTCAGCAAGAAATGCGACCATGTTTACTGATAGAAATGTCTGTATTTTGTTTTGCGTATCGACATCAAGCTGCTATTACTTGTCCTGATCGTTTTGAGCAGCAGTTGACTGAGGAGGTTTACGGTGTGGAAAAGGACGCCGAGCTGTCAATCTCTCATTGATTGTAGTGGACAGACGTGCAGACAAAACCCTTCGGTTTGTCTTGCATTCAACACTACCCTCTCAGTGCACAGACATACACAACAGCTGCCTTGTCACCAGTTTAATTCGCTGCAGCAATGTGGTTACCTAAGTAAGTATTTTTTGGAGCCACAAGTATTACTACCTCTTTCATCAGTCTGTCTGTCTGTCTGTCTGTCTTTTTTTTTTTACCCTCAGCTTATTGGCCATGCTCTTCAAAACCAATTAAACAAGTTGAAATCTGACCAGAAAAAAAACCCAAACCAAATGCTGCAAATAAACCACCTATCTCACACACAATGTTCTTGTTAGAGATCTTAAAACATTTCCATTCGTTTTGCCACTGGATGCTGCCCGGCATCCCCCCCCCCCCCCCCCCCCCCCCGCACACTTCAGGAAAAATAACTCTGAATGGAGGGTTCCCTGTAATTGTGACCAAGTGGAGGAAGGATGTTCATACTCTGGATTTGCGTGTGATTGGGTTGTGTGGGGAAATTGTTGAGGACATATTTCCACTGCCTTGCACTGTATCCACTGGCCTAGTTCTGGTCTGCTAAGGAACAGGCCTTTCATTCAGTGGCAGTTTGTGGCGTATCACATGTGGGGCTCAATTATGGCCAACAGACAATGATGGGTGGATGCAGTAAAACTAACTCCCAAGACAAGGGCATGGAGATTTATTTTGTATTTTAAAAATTATAATATTTGAATCGGCTTTTTGAATATGATTTGACTTCTGTGAAGTAGTTAGTCAAACCGTTTAGATTATATGTAGATAATGATTTATATATGCGTATGCTCAGGGCAAAATTACAAGCAAGGAAATTGCCGTACAGCCAGACGTCTCAGATTTAGGATCCTTTCTAAGTCAGTGTCCACCCTGCCGATGTGTCATTGAGCAAAACGTAGAATCTCTCCAAACTGACAATTCGTCTGTTTACAACCCTGCCGACTTATGTCTTTGTGGAAGAGCGACTAGGAAAAGCTGTTTTCCTGCAGGGGCCAATAAAGGGTCACATTATTATGTTGTTATTTTAACACTGTTCCTCAGAGCGACTTTCATTAGCCAACTGTGAAATAATGTATAGCATATACACGGATATATGAACTGCTGATTACACCCACAAATGCTTTCCCAAAAATTGTTTTTTTTAGGGAAGACATGGGTGGGGTGTTTTGAGGGTGTACCGGGCAGGGCAGGGCCAAGGGGAGAATCCTTTCTCTCTCTCTCTCTCTCTCTCTCTCTCTCTCTCTCTCTCTCTCTCTCTCTCTCTCTCTCTCTCTCTCTCTCTCTCTCTCTCGCTCGCTCTCGCTCTCCCCACACACACACACACACACGCCACTCTGTGGTGAATGACAGGTTCTGTCATTGTAGCCCGCAGGCAGGCATTTTGCAAGAGCTGGTGAAAAAGAAGCAAAAAAAAAAAAACAGACGAAGCGTAGTTTGTCAGTGGACAGAAAGGGTGGGGGAACTGAATTTGGAGCGCAAACACTCCCACTTGACTGCACGCTCCCTTACCGTGAAGCAGCGTTTTTGCTCTAGGAAAAAAGTTGAAGTCTCTATAACGCAGGCAAGTTTGCCTCTCAAACTGAACAGGGATCTGTTAGTGCTTTTGTATTGGGTTTAATGCCATCACACTAGCAGCAGAATGGCGATGCAGCACAACTTCAGAAAGTACTCCTCAGACAGCATGGGTAGTGACAAGGTCTTCATAGAGGACTCCTACTACCAGGGGATGCTCAAGGCCATGGATGGCAGGAAAGGTATAGTTTTGTGACAGTTCTTGCTTTACTTGGCTGACTGGTATGCTTTTACATCTTTTGCCTTGCAGTTTAAATCTCTGTTGTGGAAGACATACAGTGAGCTGTAAATGAATTAGCGCATTAAATGTTGGCAGATTCTGCTCGGTGTCTGCAAGATGCTATCGATTTGACAGTTGGAGTCCATTAAAGTAGTAGGAATTACCGCTGTTGTTTTGGCTGCTGAATGATTTTTGCTGTTAGTGGTTGTGTCAGGAAGGGCATCCAATGTAAAATTTTGCCAAATCATTATGCAGATTGACAAGAGTGCCATCGGTGCTGTGCCCTCACAGGGTACCAATGGAAACTATCAAATCCACTGTGGCGACCCCTGGGAAACAGGGTAACAAATCGAAAGAAGATTTGTAGAACTTGTAGAGTCTGATGTTGTCTGTGGTCTTCCATGTCTACCACCTCCCAGTTATCAAATGAGCCACACCCCTTAATGTGTCACGGCTGAGCCCATGTGCATTGGTTAGCTCCAGTGCCACCCGTATTTAGGAGAGAGACAGACTAAACATAGAATGACATTTGTAAGCTCTTGTTTTCTTGACTTGAGTAAAATCAGTTTCACTCAGTGGAGATGTCCACCATCCCTTAGACAGAGGAAGTGCAAAGCAGAGTTAGAAAATGATTTTAAAAAAATCAAGCATAATCACAAAAATTATAACTGTAATTTCTGTTTTGTTAGACGCTGCAGGGCTTCACATTGCCATCTAAAACAATGGGCTCTAGTGCAATGCAACATTGCGGGCCTAAAAGACATTGGGGGAAAAAATATTTCATGGCAGTCTTCATATTAGTATGTCTTATTTGTAATTGCAAGTGTTTTTCTTTAAAAAGCAAAGATATATGAAAAACAATTACAGAAAAAACTATATCCAAATCCATACCACAGTCATTATAGTCAGCAAAGGAATGCTCATATAATTTGTTGAAATCATTCAACTTTAAGACAAAAAAAAACTTTTTTTAAGGAGACTTGATATCAGTAGGATTACTTTCCATTGTCATCTTTTACACCATAAGGTCTTTGAGGTTTGTAATGTTGCTCTCAGGTGTCTTCTGTCGTTCACTTCCTGAACGTATGAGATGCCATGAAGGAGCAGAAGGCAGTTTGATACAGGAAGTATGACAGGGTTGCATTATATTAGCGTGTTACACTTAGGAATGAGATTATTTTAAGGTATAGTTCCAGACCTTGTTTGTTTGTTTGTTTGTTTGTTTTTTTGTTTGTTTGTTGTTGTTGGGGTGCATGGTTGGATCATTCCTAATGGCAGGCTATCCGTTTGCTTCTTTTTGTTTTCCTCATTGTCATCAATTGTTTGCACAATTATTTCATGAACGGATTCTCCATTGTTAAGACAGGAAATGATGGGCTTCCCCACCTCATACTAAGTTCCTCTTTTCTGTTAGATTTTTGATCTGAGCCGGTCACGAGCGTATATGACTCATCGACATAATGCCACGCCGAATTGGGCGTTGGCACCAGGGGGGACGTCTTTGGTTACTTTGTTCCTTCTTCAGGTCCTCATCCGATAATCCGTTCCGTTACATTAGACCTGCTTTGAACTCAGCTTATCCAGATAGTGCTGCTGTTCTCCTGCATAAGAAATGAAGGAGTAACGTACAGCTCACATTGGCGCTTGGGATTTTTGAAAGTTAAACTATACTTTCATAGTCTCCCGATATACACAGAGACTCTTGCAGCTCTTCATAACATCATTTTACAGACCACTGCCTTTGATAAATGCCATGCAACTCTGCCAGTGTACTGAATATAAGAGAGAGAGAGAGATACAAGCTGTTTTGGCAGTTGCCATGTTTTTGTCAGGTCTTTGGAAAAAACACTGCACAACGTTCACCTGTGTTGATGAACTTCCAGGTTGAGTTCATCGAACTGTGAGATCAAAAACAAAGTTGGATAAGTATAACAGGAGCGAACATGTCTTTTTGGATCTAAATCTGATTTGCTAACATGGTGCATTATCATTTGGCACATACAAACTGATGGACGCAAGGGTGCAAACATTTCACGCACATGACAGCTAGGAGGCACAAAACTGAAGGAGGGGGTTATGAAAATAATAATAATGCCACACTGCATCTGATTTACTAAAGGAAACCCCACTAGTTTCACCCCCAACTTGCATACAGTATTTAATGCCTTGTGAAAGTGTGCTTTGCGTTGGACACAAGCATTGTTTCGCCTTGTATCTTGGGCAAAGATGAAGAGAGGATGAATGAGAGAGAGAGAGAGAGAGAGAGAGAGAGAGAGAGAGAGAGAGAGAGAGAGAGAGAGAGGGAGGGTGTTTCATGCTTGCAATACTCTATTTGGGACATCTGAGGATGAGGTGAGGAGTAGGTATAGGCAATTATTTCTCTCCTGAAAGAAATAAAAGATGAAATGGAACCACAGACCAGAATGAACCTTGCAAGAGCTGCACTTGCCCACTTATTTTGCAATAGGAATGTCATATTTCCAGATATATCCAGTCCACTAGCTTACCTAGATAGTGTCTCCAGGATCCGAACTGGCTAATTAATGTGGAATTGCAATGAAGCTCATTTAAATGTCCACTGATAGCAAATTGTTTGCAAAACTGGCAATATTAGTACCGTTTTTTGTTTTTGTTTTTGTTTTTGTTTTTTTTTTTTTTTTTTTTTTTTTTAGGGTGTGTTACTTATTTGTACATGTTTCAGAAAAACGGGGGGTAAGAGTCCCCCTGTCACCATGTTCCCTTGTGAGGGCACACCAGGGTTTTATGTACTTTTGTATTGACAGACTTGTTGAAATTGAGCGTAGCCTTAGCCATCGTTCTCTTTGTCTCCTGCAGATGAAAGGGACCGGGTACAAAAGAAGACCTTCACAAAATGGGTGAACAAGCATTTGATGAAGGTAAGGTCATATCTTTAACAACCCTCACTACCACACAATACTAATTCTGACTTTTATATCAAACGTAACTTGTCACATTGGAAGGAAGAATGCTCCTTGACAGCAATAAAAAAAACTGGAAAGAGACAGAGCAACGAATCCTCACAGATCTATTAAGTAGTGAAGTCTTGGAAAAGAGACTTTTTACATAATAGCTGAAGACAACATATTATCCATACTAGACAGTTCTCAGCTCAATAAAATGTGCACATGTTATTTGTGTTAACTGTATGCATGTATAAAAATGAGTCACGAACACCTGGTCTCGCTTTAGCTGGCTCTCAAAACCAGCAGCTAGGACTGGTGTGCTAGAGAGTTGGGCATGGGTCAGGTTTCACATCTGGTATCCAGACCGTCAGGGTGGGTTTTTGACTTTTAGGCCTCGGCAGCAGGCTGAAATGGTAATTAATTGAGCCAGAAGAGGAATATCGTTTATCAGAGACACAGTTGTATATTTCTGTGTTACAAACTTTTTTCTTTTCTTTTTTTTTCTTTTTTTGCAATATTTATGATTTGTCACATAAGACCATTCTCCCAGGGATAGATTAAACCTAGTCCTGGATTAAACTGAATTTTGAATGGAGATTCTCCTTACAAAATTCACTTTAGTCCAGGACTGCGCTTAATCTAGGCCCGGGAAACCATCCTGTAATCTCATTTTGGGCTGTACAATAGGGTTGTTTTAAGACATTCGACACAAATGTCAGCTAAATGACTAAATCAGCGTTATGCTACGTTACTTTATGTTAAATTACAATATTGTAGCGAACTCGGGGCACAACGCAACCACAGGAACTGCCGCGGCCGGGAAGCGAACCCGTATCGCCCGCATCGCAGGAGACATCGCTAACCGCTCGTCTAAAGGGTCAGACTCGCCAGCCAGCGGCCAGCGTGTCTACTAATCCATGCACGTTACAATATGTTATGTTACGTCACGTTACATTGACCTTTTTGGGGCGCTATAGTCATTATGAAATTATTATGGTTTCCATCTGTCATTCACAACACTTGGACAGGCAGTCTTATTAGACAGTCTTGATTTGTATTCCATTACCACTTACTCATCGCCTAAAAGACTGAAACTTTCGTTTCTGAAAAAAAAAACACACCCAGCTTTGCGGTCACATGATTTCTAACAGACAGCAATGAGTTACTGTGGTTGTTCCAAAGAGTGATCTAAAAAAATGAGACAACAACATGGCTCATGTATGTTGGGCAATGGTGGGTAGAGTTCCGAAAATATTTACTCAAGTAAAACTATAATTACTCCCAAATAAATTGCTCAAGTAAAGGCAAAAATTACCATTTGACAAACCTAATCAAGTAAAAGTATAAAGTAACTTGGTCAATAAACTACTCAAAAGACTCGTTAGTTTGTGTTTTAATATTGTTTAGTGGGTGCGAGCCAGAGATCTTCACAATTCATTTTATGTAAGTCCAAGTCTAGTTTCAATCTTGGAGCTAGAGTCTGAGTCAAGTCTCAAGTTCTCTTTTTAGAATGTGTTACATCCGCTGCCCATCAGGTTAGAAATAGACACCGTGCAACATGGTTATTTCTAGGGAATGCACTTTGCTTTGCATGCTGCTTATCTCTAATTTAATTATTTCTGTTTAATACAATTTCTTATTATTTTTTTATCTACATGAAGGTATTGATAAGATCACTTTAAAATATCATACTTGCTAGCTGCTTAGCCTACTATTGTTGCCTGTATCTGTTGTTATCTTGATATGGACGTGTAGCCAACCAAACCACTTGCTTTGATATGAAGGGTGCCACATATGATTTACCTTCTCTGGTAGCACAGGCACCCTATACAATATGGTTCTTTCTAAAGCATCTATGAACATAATCTTAAAACGTAAAGAATTATTGTGGCAATAACATGGGTGCAGCCCATTGTTGAATGAAGTAGGGTAAGACACTATATATATATATATATATATATATATATAGAGAGAGAGAGAGAGAGAGAGAGAGAGAGAGAGAGAGAGAGAGAGAGAAAGAGAGAGATAGATAGATAGATAGATAGATATATGGAAAAAAATTAATACATAGCAGTACAAGCTTGTTTCATGTGTCGCACACTCATCAGCTGATGAGTTAAGGTGTCGCTGTAGGGAGGATTATACCAGGCAATATTTCACCTTCTGCTGTGTTTTGTTTTTTTTTTTTGCTGCCTGTTGCTTATTGATGGTGGGTTGTACTTAAGCCTGAAATTATATCCACTTTTTTGTAAGGCTTCTTGGTAGGGGGGGGGGCTGCTTCATTAAAGATAGCTTCACGAGATGATAAACATGAGAGTCTCTTATTTATGCTCACTGGGATATTTTTTAAGCTAGAGGGTGGATGAGACCCCTCAACGCAGACAAACACCACCAACTGCAACTGCCGTACTAAGACATCGTGCCCTCTTGAAGGAAAATGCCAGACAGAAGGAGTCATCTACCAGGCATCAGTGATAAGAGAAGACAACTGCAAATTGGACACTTACATTTTACTAACAGAAGGCCCTTTTAAAATTGGGTTTAACGACGATATGAGTAGCTTCAGGAATGAGCATTCAAGAAATGCAACGGCCTTAAGCCGCCACATTTGGTCATTGGTGGACAAGAATATTAGTTACTCTATTTCATGGAAAATCCTCATGAAGAACAACGCATATTCAATTAAGAGCAAAAGATGTAACCTATGCTTGGCAGAGAAATATTTTATTACTTGCAAGCCTGATATGTCTACCTGGAACAGTAGAGATGAATTGGCAACCAGCTGTAGACAGACAAAAAATATCTGCTTTGCAATTACAAGTAAACCAGTGTCTATATTACCCCCCCATTAGATGATACACATGTAACACTTATTAGATGTTATATTTTTATATCTTGGTTGATCTTGGTTGACACGCCTCTTCAGTGTTGCATGGAGGTCAGGGACAGTACCTGTGGAGTGGCAGACTGGAGTGGTGATTGCCATATTCAAAAAGGTGGGCCGGAGCGTGTGCTCCAATATCGGGGCATCACATTGCTCAGCCTCCCTGGTAAAGTTTACTCTAGGGTGCTCGAAAGGAGGCTCCGACTGATTGTCGAACCTCGGATCCAGGAGTAACAACGTGGATTCTGTCCTGGCCGTGGAACAACAGACCAACTCTTTATCCTTGCAGAAGTGCTGAGGGGGGCATGGGAGTTTGACCAGCCAGTCTACATGTGTTTTGTGGACTTGAAGAAGGCTTATGACTGTGTACCCTGGGGCACTTTGTGGGGGGTACTGCAGGAGTGTGGGGTACTGGGGCAGTTGTTACAAGCCATCTGGTCCTTGTATAACCAATGTGAGAGCTGTGTCCGCATTCTCAGCACAAAGTCAAACACATTTTCGGTGGGTGTCGGACCTCGCCAAGGTTGTCCCTTGTCTCCGATTCTGTTTGTGATATTCATGGACAGGATCTCAAGGTGCAGACAAGGTGAGGAGTGTGTCCATTTTGGGAACCTCAGAATTGCATCTCTGCTCTTTGCAGATGATGTGGTTTTGTTGGCTTCATCAGAACACGACCTCCAGTGTGCACTGGGGCAGTTTGCAGCTGAGTGTGAAATGGCTGGGATGAGAGTCAGCGCCTCCAAGTCTGAGGCCATGGTTCTCTACCGGAAAATGGTGGATTGCTACCTCCGGGTTGAGGATGAATTGTTGCCTCAAGTGAAGGAGTTCAAGTATCTCAGGGTCTTGTTCACGAGTGAGGGTAGGATGTAGAGGGAAATTGACAGGCGGATTGGTGCAGCATCAGCAGTAATGCGGACATTGTACTGGACCATTGTGGTGAAGAGGGAGCTGAGCCAGAAGGCAAAGCTCTCAGTTTACCAGTCAATCTTCGTTCAAACCCTCACCTGTGGTCATGAGCTTTGGGTAGTGACCGAAAGGGTGAGATCGTGGATACAAGTGGCTGAAATGAGTTTCCTCCGTAGGGTGTCTGGGCTCAGCCTTAAAAATAGGGTTAAGAGCTCGGACATCCGGAGGGAGCTCGGAGTAGAGCCACTGCTCCTTCACGTCGAAAGGAGCCAGTTGAGGTGGTTTGGGCATCTGATTAGGATGCCTCCTGGGCGCCTTCCTTTGGAGGTTTTCCGGGCACGGCCAACTGGGAGGAGACCCCGGGGTAGACCCAGAACTCGCTGGAGGGGCTACATGTCCAATCTGGCCTGGGAATGCCTCGGGATCCCCCAGGAGGAGCTGGAGGGCGCTGCTGGGAGAGGGACATTTGGAGTGTCCTACTTAGCTTGCTGCCACCACAACCCAACCCTGGAGAAGCGGCTAATGATGAATTAATTTTTATTATATTTTAACTGTCTGCTCTTCCAACTGTGCCCCAGCACCACTCCAGTATATGATATACGTATACGTAAAGTACCCCCATGGGATGTTATCCTTTTATATTGTAAAAGTATGCATTTTCAACTGTGCCGTGGCCCTTTAACTCCTTGTTTTTTTCAAAACAAGCCCCAACCACTACCCCATTGGTTGTAAAGTTTCTGATGTTGTTTTTTAAAAAATTTACATTTTTTCAATGTTTTCTATACTCCCATTGGTTGCTGTGCATCATGACTACCTACCCCATTGGTTGTAATTTTTCAAATGTTTTATATCCTCCCATTGGTTGCTGTGCATTTTAACTACCTACCCCATTGGTTATAATTTTTCAAATGTTTTCTATCCTCCCATTGATTGCTGTGCACCGTAACAAGGGGCGTGACATGGGGCAACGTAGTATTTATTGGCTGTGTGTTTTTTCTTTGTTGTTTAACCACATTGTTAGCTGATGAGTGTGTGACGAACAAAACAAGCTTGTACTGAAATGTATTTTAAAAAAAATTCCTTTATCTGTCTTAATATTCCACTCCTCATTTATTGAGCACTTTTATAAACACCATTGATGGTTTCCGGGGGGGAAAACGCTATCTATCCATCTATACATACACATATATACACACACACACACACAAACACACACACACACACACACAAACACACACACACACGCAAGATTGAATTAAAAAAATGAAAGTAAGGTGCAATCAACACCAGTTCAGAGTTGAACATGAAACCACGTGGCAGCCCCTGATGCCTGGCACTGGGTGGCAGGAGCTGAATTTGCAGAAAGTTAAACTTGGATTGTAAGAAGTTATTTACAGAATAAGAGTTATGTACAGGGTAGTGCAGGTTTTATGCAGGGTGTCTATATACAAAGAGCACAGTAGGGATGATAAAAGGGGGGTGGGGGTGGGTGGGGGTCAATGTCAGGATCTATGGGTGTCCGGGGGGGCTTGTTAGAAAAGGCTGTTCTTGTGGTTTGATGTTCCGGTTTTTATAGACCTTAGCCTCTTGCTAGGGGGGAGGGTTTTGAAGAGACCATGGCCTGGCTGGGAATGGTCGGCCATGATCTTTCCTGCTTGTGTCCTGGAGGGGTACAGGTCCTGGAGTGATGGCAGGTTGCTGCCAATCACCCTCTCAGCAGAGCGAATGATATGCTGCAGTCTGCCCTTGTCCTTGGCAGTGGTAGCAGGACACCAGATAGTGATGGAGGAAGTGAGGATGGACTCAGTGATGGCAGTGTAGAAATGCACCATCATTGGCTTTGGCAGGTTGAACTTTTTCAGTTGCCACAAGAAATACATCCTCTACTGTGCCTTGTTGGTGAGGGAGCTGATGTTCAGCTCCCACTTGAGGTGCTGGGGGATGATGGTGCCCAGGAAGCGGAAGGATTCCACAGTGTCGACTGAGGAGCCACACATGGTGATGGAGGCAGGTTGAGCTGGGTACTTTCTGAAGTCCACAACCATCTCCAATGTCTTTAGAGCATGGAGCTCCAAGTTGTTTTGGCCACACCAGGACACCAGATGGTCAATCTCTCACCTGTAGGCGGACTCATCCCCACCAGAGATGAGCCCAATAAGGGGTGGTGTCGTCAGCAAACTTCAGGAGCTTGGCTGACTGACTTGGTTGACTGGAGGTGTAGCTGTAGCTAGAAGAGTTGAGGGGTAAGGACACAGACCTGAGGGGAACCGGTGCTGATGGTCCGGGAGTCAGAGACGCATTTCCCCAGCTTCACATGCTGCTTTCTGTCAGATAAGTCGATGATCCGAGACAGGCATGTGCAGCTGGGAGAGCTTGCAGCAGATCTTAGATGATGGTGCTGAAGGCAGAGCTGAAATCAACAAAATGGATTCTGGCATAGGTTTCTGCAGAGTCTGGGTGTTGGAGGATGACGTGGAGTGCCATGTTTACTGCATCATCCACAGACCTGTTGGCTCTGTAGGAGAACTGCAGGGAGTCCAAGTGTGGGTCAATGATAGTTTTAAGGTGGGACAGAACAATATATTCAAAAGACTTCATTACCACAGAGGTCGTGGCAACGGGTCTTGTGGTCCTTGTTTTTTTTTGGGGACAGGGATGATTTTTTTTATTTTGATTTTGATATACTTTAATGATCCCCGTAGGGAAATTATGCTGTGCATTTAAACCATCCTAGCTGTGTAGCTAGCAGCAGTGCACAGCCGCCATGCAGTGCCCGGGGACAAACTCGAGTTTGACTTGCCATGTCTCGGTAAAGGGCACAGACAGGAAGGAGTATTAACCCTAACATGCATGTCTTTCTGATGGTGGGAGAAACTGGAGCACCCGCAGAAAACCCGCTGAAGACATGATGGTGAGGTCTTGAAGCAGGCTGGTACATGGCATATCTCCAGTGAGGTGTTAAAATGTCTGTGAACACTGGAGACAGCTTCAGGGTGGAGGGAGAGACTAAGTCTGGTCCAGCAGCTTGGCGGGGGTTCTATCTCTTGAACAACCTGTTAACATACCTCTCCAGGATGGTGAGCGTCGTCCTTGTGGTAGGGGAGGAGGGGGTCTCTAAGGTGGGCAGTTGTGGAGAGGCCCAGGCCCCTGCTGAGGTAGGAGAGGAGGAGCTGGTGGTTGGGAGCTGATGGATGAAGTCATGGGGATGGTGTCAGGACTGTCCCATTGTCTTTCAAATCAGCAATAGAACTCATTCAGAATGTTACAGTTCCTAAAAAAAATTATTTTGTACTCATTTGTGTTACTTGTAACAAGTTACTTGCCCACCGCTGGTGTTGGGTCTGCTTGACTGCTGCTGAATCAGTGCCATCAAGGTGACGAGTCCTTGTTTTTTACTGGGGAATTGAAGTTTGGTTAACTCTGTGTTGAATGTTTGAAGCAGTCCGTGGGTGGGGAACAATGAACATCCTCTTACACATGGGTTCTAGTGACTCAGAGGCTTTCACATCAGATGTTATTCTTTTGTCAGGAAATCCATTTCATCTTGGCCCAAACAACTTGTATGGGTCACAGATCTGGCTGCCTTCTCAGACTGTTTGGCCCAATGGTTGCGGCGGCAAAGTCCATCCATCCATCCATTATCCAAACCGCTCATCCTGCTTCCAGGGTCGCAGGGATGCTGGAGCCTATCCCAGCAGTCACTGGGCAGCAGGCAGGGAGACACCCTGGACAGGCCGCCAGGCCATCACAAGTCATTTGACTGAAATGTGGAGCATAGCCATATGCACTACACCCTCATGACCAGCTTTTTCAAAAATGTCATTTATTGTTGCATGTCTTACATCTTACTTCAGATCACAAAGCATGAAAAATGGAAAAAACTTCACATTGTATATGTTATTTGAGTTAGTTTCAGTTTCTTGTTAATTTTTCCTTTTTAACTGTCAAGAATAATCATGCTGAGGTCTCAGATTTTACTTGGGGGACCTGGCCAAACCAAAGGTTAAATATTCAGTCATACACAGTCAAAATATAAACAGATAAGAAATGTTAACAGCATCTTATAGTAGATATTCTTATATGTTTCATTGATTTGTTTTGTTCCAGTTTGTGATTGAAGAAAAGAAATATCCTTCCAAATGACCTCAGACGTCTTTGTCGCTGTGTGTGACATCCCACCAGCATCCACATGCTTGTGTTTCTATTCTCTGTTCATACCTCACAACAAAGATTAGCCTCAGGTCTTCACTCATCATGTCCTGTCTTCTTTCCATCCTTTACCCTGTCTTCCCATCATTTTCCCATCAGCACTGGAAAGCAGAGGTAGGTGCTGCTTGTGAGCGCGCCTGTGCAAAGTGCTGAGTGGCCACACATTAGTTTCTGCATGTCCTCGTTACCCTGCCCCATTTATTTGACCTGGGATCCTAAGCTTTTTAACCTCTCATCATTTCACTCACTTTTAACACTTACTGCACTTTCCTAATCACTGTTAGAGCCTTTTGCAGTGTGACAGGCCCTATATCATTTGCTTTTACACAACTGAAGTGCTGGAATATTTTTAGCTAAATGTCCGTGGAGTGCCTGTGGATATGAAGAGAAAGAGCTAATCGGCACAAAGTTGTAAACACCATGCATAGAGACTATGGACAGTTGCAAGCACATCAGAAAGACATAGTGTAGTGTAATCAGTAAATCAACTTTAGTTCATGGTTACAAGTCTGAACGGGACCTCAGTGTTGCTGTTACAAATCGCAGACATTAATCCAAGTCATTCACCTTGTGTAGTAAAACCTCTGCCTGCATGTTGCGGTTATTTACTTTTATCAGGTGAGGATTTAGGAATTCAAATATCATGAGCTTTTTGCAATTCCTTGCATTCTATCTTTAGCCTCTCGGGTTTCGTTCAAATCTTGTGATGTAATTTTAACATTGGGTTTTGTATTATGTATGACAGAAGCAGGAATGATACACCACCATTACTGATTTATAATATGAAAAGTTTTCTATCCAAGTGCTGTGGTGATTCAAGTTACTGAGTGCAGGCTTTTCATCTTTGACACAGATTACTAATCCAGAAAATGTGCATACTAATCCAGAAAATGTGCATCTTCCAGAGTTCCTTCAGAAATAATCCTGTTACAGCCCTCGAGCACTGAACCTTGATTTCTTCAGAAAAAAATAGTGTTGTCCACAAACATTAATTTTTCCATTAAAGCTGCTACAAGGAGTTTTCCACTGATTACTTATTCGTCTCGATTTAATTTTGATGTCTCTATATGATCGAAATAAGCAAATTAGACGATCAGTGAGAAGATTATCTGTTGCTATATAGCTTGTCTCTGGGTTATATTCCATGCAAAATCTGTTGAAACAATTCATGGCACACAGACAGGACACATAGCCACAATCAGAGATACATTACCTCATCGCTGTATATCTTGCAAACAGCTGTTTTTACCAAAACACCATTACATCCCACACTGTTCTCTTTCAAACAAATGAACAAGCTAGCAGAAGGTGAATGGAGGTCTTTGGGAGAGGAGGTGATGCTTATTTGAAATTAAATCGGTCCTCCATGAAACACTACCACTTTTGTCCACAGGGGGTCCATTTTCAACAAAAATCCAAAACTCCTCCTAGCAGCTTGATGTTATAACAGATAGTGATGTTATTTTACTTGACTTTTACAAATTCAGGTGCATTCGTTTATTTTGGGTTGGCAGGGTGGTTTTTTTGAGGGACTGTCCTTCAATAGGACAAGTTGCAGATTCACAAAGCAGTGTGATAGCGTCCACCCTGCTCAAATGCCCCTGAGCAAGGCATTAGGTCCTGACCAGCTCCAGAGACAATAGCTGACCCTGTGGTCTAGTCTTCCATTGGAGGCTAGCCAGCAAGAGACATTTTCACTTTGATGATTGATAAGATGTCAACAAAAAGAGTAAGAGAAAGATTTCATTTAAATTATATGAACTTTTTCTCCCCACCTCTCCTATCAGGCCCAGAGGCACATCACTGACTTGTATGAAGATCTCAGGGATGGACACAACCTTATCTCCCTGCTGGAGGTGCTCTCCGGAGAGACGCTGGTGAGTGCATGGTGACCCCTTAGCTTCAGATGGTGGGATATCTGCTTCTGCTGTTAAGCCATCCTCCTTTCCAAAGCCTCCCTACTCTCCCTTATCCCCTGTCCTACTGACTTAATTTGCTTTCTGGTTTATTCTAGTGTTCAGTCTACTCATCATGAGTTTTTCCTAATGCACCCAAACTGCTGGAGTTGTTTACCTGAGTCATGTCTAATATTATGCAACCCAGATATCCCGTCAACCCTACATTGCATGCTTCTAATATGAATCTTCAGAAATATGTGGACAATTCAGCACACCCTGAAGCTATGCACACTATTTTAATTTATCTATCCTACCACTTCGTCTTTTGGTAACACTCCTTTCAGTGGACTACTTCATAGCCTCAAAACACTAATTTTCATTTTTTGCTTCCATCTCTTAACCTTTTTTGCACTGACATGTTTGGGCCCTGGTTTTCCTTTATCTAATTCCTGTTTGCTGACCTTTGCCCTGACCTTTTCCCCCCTCTGCCTCTACCTTCTTCTCTTGCGATGCTCTTGCTGTGATAGCCGCGGGAACGTGACGTTGTGAGGAACGTGCGGTTGGTGAGTGGCACCTGGACTGTGGCTGGCCGCCTCCTCGGGCGTGGCATGTGTCACCACCCCAGGTGGCTGCTGGGTTGTGCATGATGTCACACTCCCTGTATTGTCTCTCTCTGTGTGTCAACATCGTCCCTCCCCTTTCCATTTTAATCGATGAGCTTGCTGAAAGCCTTAGTCTCCTCTTCAAGGTCAAGGATCAAGTAAGGGAATGACATGTCTGCAGATTATACAGTTATTGTTGTATGAGGAGACATTTTATTGTAGTGGGTTTTTTATTGCAGTGTGTAGCATGGAGTGGATTTTCAAAGGTATTTTCAGTCACTTCAGAGTGCAGATGTAGTGCTACTGATATCAAACTACTTGTTATCTGCTTCTCATTGAGACTTTAGTCTCTAATCTGCTGCCAAATGAAGGTTTTCATGTAGAGTTGCTTATGTTTGCACAAGAGAGCCAAGGATTAGGTTTACTCACTCAGTACAGGCCAAATTGGCAACGCTACGAGCAAATAATATCTTGACTAATACCGCTGCAAAGCTTTTGATTGGCTCAGAGCTTATAACTTATCGATTATCAATTGCATGTAATTATCAACCAGATATACTCTTTACTTGTAAGGTCATAGCATCCTGTGCACTTCAGCAATGTGTAGAGACTGCAGATGCATAGATAATGCTGCTTGGCCTGAAGGATCTGCTTGAATGGATTGGGTTTTAGATGAGACACTGCTATCTTCTCTTAAAAGTACAACACAATCATTGTTCAGTCTCATTGGGAGAATATAAGAGCCACCTAGCCTGATGTATAAGGTGTCACAGTAGGCATGGGGGAATTTTGTATTTAATCTAGGTCCTTGTTTTAAACAGTGAATGTGACTGACAACTTGAAAAATCACTGAAATCTTTAGGTGTTATCGTCCATTATCATGCATTCACTTTCAAACATCGCGGGCCGGACCTCCAATGCATTTCAGAGCCATGTAGAGCCAGATCCTAGCTGCAGGACTGGTAAAGCGAAGTAGTAGTGGGATCATGATACAACACAGTTTGAGTTAGAACTCAAATTCACCTTCCTTATTTTATTTTCCAAAGAACATGACTGTGAAGATTTGCAAGATAAATCTACTGCTCGACGTAATAAATCCAAAATTGTCTTTTTAACACACTGAAATAGTCATCCTCAATCATGGGGCTTTGCTTTTTGCTGACCATTCATGCCTCGGGTGTTGTCTGCCCCTAAATATTTGTCTTTTCATCTTTTCAGCCTCGTGAGAAGGGACGGATGCGTTTCCACAAACTACAAAATGTACAGATTGCCCTGGACTTTCTCAAACACAGACAGGTTGGCAAATTATAACACATTTCTCTTTGCATCCATCTGTATGTAATCTTAGATTCTTGAGGTGGAAAGTCTTTTCCCAAAGAAAGATAAGATTGCCGGTTTGTCACTGAAACCATATGACTCAAACACAGGTGAATCTAAATGAATTTATTCACGTTGGTGTCCTCCCAGGTCAAACTGGTCAACATCAGAAATGATGATATCGCAGATGGAAACCCCAAGCTGACTCTGGGACTGATATGGACCATCATCCTTCACTTCCAGGTAATGTAATGAATGGCACGGATCAATGGACATTCTCCAAAAACAGGGAGTGATTTACCATGAGAAGGTCCTTCAGTCCTTTTTATCGTGCAGTTGGTGAGACGGAAGCGTTTATCACTGTTTGATGAATAACAGCTTTGATTTACATGTCAATTTGAGGTAATCCAGACTGAGCAAACCTCAGTCCAGGTATGAATTTATGAGATCAAACATTTCCTTTAGTTAAAAAAAAAAAACGTGAAATTTGCTCAGTTTACTTTCACTAAATTATGATTGATCTGCTTCCATGCCACGGCTGGGGGGGAAAAATCACAGTAGTTTTCATTGTTTGGGCTTACAAATCAGTTCCAATTTAGCCTGATGTTGACACAGCCGTCGTGGTAGGAGTCCAGCATCCAGCTCAATAAAAGTGACTTTGTTCAACATCTGGTAGCATTTAGGTTTTCTGCACAACAATCGCCAATTCCCCTGTTCTCAAGTACACACAGACTAAACAGTGAAAAGAGCCTTTGTTTCATTCATTTAAAGATCATAGTAAGTTTTTTTTTTTACTGTTATGAAATTCAAATTTTTTTCATTCTTTTTTTTGTTTATTTGTTTTTAGAGGTCCTATGACACTAAGACTGACAGGGTTAGGGGTTCATTTCATGTCAGGGCCACCCGTGGTTAAAAACACAACTTGCATTTATCCTACTAAAAATTAGCTTGGGATAAAAGTGTCCACAAAATGGCGTATGAGTCTCTATTAAGGGAGAGGCGTGTATGGATATTCATTTAGCAGATTTTTTTTTTTTAGGCTTCGGAAAAAAAGGAGGGGGCACAGGATGAATCTTTGATGCTTTCGTGGTTTTCTATGGTCATGCTGGGATGTGGATCTGGGATCCTGTCCTCGTCCTCATCCTCGTCCTGTGTGACTCAGTAGTTCCCATGAGAAAGAATTTAAGAGGACACGTGGGTGTGCCACTTAAATAGGGCCTATATTGGAAATGACTAAATTTTAATTTTTTCCTCCCAAAGAATAACAGAATAACAACCCTTCCATTTGTTGAAGCTCTTAGTTATCTCTTTTTTATCATGTAGCAAATGTCTATTCTAGTTCAATTCTCATTTTTCTTAAAACTAGATAGCTGGATGGATGGATGGATGGATGGATGGATGGATAGATAGATAGATAGATAGATAGATAGATAGATAGATAGATAGATAGATAGATAGATAGATAGATAGATAGATAGATAGATAGATAGATAGATAGATAGATAGATAGATAGATAGATAGATAGATAGATAGATAGATAGATAGATAGATAGATAGATAGATAGATAGATAGATAGATAGATAGATAGATAGATAGATAGATAGATAGATAGATAGATAGATAGATAGATAGATACTTTATTTGTCCCCATGGGGACATTGGTTTGGAGCACAATCACAAGGCATTTCCTCACAACATCACAGAGTCACCAGTAGACATACTCACACACATACCTGATACCTTGGAGAGAGAGAGAGAGAGAGAGAGAGAGAGAGAGAGAGAGAGAGAGAGAGAGAGAGAGAGAGAGAGAGAGAGAGAGAGAGAGAGAGAGAGAGAGAGAGAGAGAGAGAGAGAGAGAGAGAGAGAGAGAGAGAGAGAGAGAGAGAGAGAGAGAGAGAGAGAGAGAGAGAGAGAACGAACAATAGTGAGGAACTCTGCCAGTCAGATGATCTAGTTTCACTTGTTTCCGAGGCAGCTTTGCAAATTGTCTTCAACAAAGCGACATTATTTCGATTCCAGTGGAGGGATCTGCTTTACTCCAAGACAACGCTACTTATTTCAAGATCTCTCATCCAGTTGGCAGGTAGTTGTACAAGGAAAAAAACCATCTTGAAAGTTGGAACAAATTCTTTTCAACTTTCACTCATGATAGTCATCATAAACAATGGCAAACTTCCTGTAAGCTCCCCATGGTGCAGTTTACAGTTTATAAATGTGTGGGCAATTGGTTTAGATAAAGGGCTCGCTTCGTGACAGGGAGGGAGAACGGGGTTTTAAAAGTGGACTGAGACCGCAAGGGTGGAGGGCCTGTTTCCATTTGGCATCTGAGTCATTTTGTGCCCACGTACGGCACATAGGACTGGGGGAGGGAAAGGATGATGGTCATTTTTTTTTTCTCTCCTCCACCCTTTCCTTCAAGAAAGCCTGGAAGTGAAAATATCAGCATTTGCGGTGTTTGACTCATCAGCACGCGTTAAAAAGAAAACTGAAAACGTGGATTTTATTTGTCATAAAGCACTTTTTGTTCCAATGAGGGCCTACGAAAAGTCGCATGACGGGGGTGGAAAAACATTTCTCAACACGTCGTTTGCACCTAAATATTTTTGATGTTCTAATATCTTTTTATCTCAAGATCGAATCTTCTTCTGTTGGTGATCATGATCAAGTAGCAATAAACAGGAAAACCCGAGTAAAGTCATGCTTTTGGATAACTTTCTAAAAGCCTGATATGATTGTATAGCATCACATTATCCAATTGCAAACCTCATCCATTTTAAGAAAGACAAAACTACAACAAAAAGGAGTATTTGATGTTCTTACCTGGATTATTGAGCATGCATAAAGGCATTTGCTGGTAGTATTTGACAGCTGTCAAGTTTATGAATATGACTCAGACAGCAGGCGGTGCTGGGAGGATTATGTGCTTGATGCAAAACACACAGAGTACTGCGTCACCCAGCTGCAAAAGTAACCATCAGAGTAACTGAGTCATTAAACACAGCGCTGGCATTCACCTTAAAGTGCCTCTGTAGTATTCATGCACCCTGTGTATTCAATAATGTCCCGACTCTTGAGAAAAACGGTAGATTGCCAAGAGATTTTCAGCGAGATGTCCCTGTGACTCATAGTGAGGCTTCCAACTTTTAAATAAAGGAATTTGCCCATTGACATTTAGCAACATGAAGACTCCTACATTCCTTTGCAGCCGCAAAAGTGTTTACTGGAAGATTTAACTTGGAGGATTTCTTCTTCTATTTTTTATCAGAAGCTTGCAGAACTTTTTACTCATACTATTTTGATTTTGCTGTTATATAATTATAAAGTGTGTTTGTTTTGCTCCCAAGCAATAAGTGCAGTGGACTTCAAGGGGCCTTTCAACCACAAGGAATGGTAGTTAGTTGAGGTTAAGGACGTGAGTCATCTCGAGTCTGACGAAGAAATCACCCAAAAAAGCTCTCTGGAAAAGTCTCATCTTGACCAAAACTTCAATTTTAATGAATATACCAAAGCTCAGAAACTGTTCAACTTTGAAAATGAACTTTTTTTCTTTATTCCATCTCCAATAAGTTTCATTTTGGTTTGAGGGAAAAATGTCAATCTTGTCTCGTGAACTGTTTGCAGCTCTCTTAGTTTCAAATCTTTCTGTTTCAAGTCAAAACATTTATCCTCTCCCTTCTTCTTCTACTACTTCTTTTACTAACCACATGCCAACCTCCTTCCAGATCTCAGACATTCAGGTGAATGGCCAGTCGGACGACATGACAGCCAAGGAGAAGCTGCTGCTGTGGTCCCAGAGGATGGTGGAGGGATACCACGGCATGCGCTGCGACAACTTCACCACCAGCTGGAGGGATGGAAAGCTCTTCAACGCCGTCATACACAAACACAGGTGAGCCGCAAAACTGTCCCGCGTGTCGTTCAACAGGTTGATCATGGATGGCATCAGCACCGCCAGGGCTGGCAGCGCCATCACCCGGCGGTGCTGACCATGTTAAATGTATGCCCTCACTGTGCAGTAAGGGACCTAGGATCAATGTGTCCACCAACTTGTAAATGGTCAAAATATATATGAAATACATATAGAGAAAATTGCATATAGGTGTAGCACAGCACTCGTAACAGATTGGTTGATATAATAAACCTAGCTCTAAATGCGATGGGTTGTATGAGGTTAAGGGTAGCAATGTCAGTCAAACCGGAGGTAGCCATTCAAAAAAGTATAGGTCCATTGCTCTGTAAGGTGCATTTTGATGAAAGTGTCTCCCGACCGGCAGGCTGAGAGAATCCCAAACTCGAATTGACTGAGAAGAAAAATAAAAAGCAACCTGGACTTGGGATCTCATAACGCTGGAGGACATGAATTTTTAAGACCCCCACATGATTTTTGATTTACTGCAATAGATTTGAAGACAGGAATGTCCTGTTCATATTTGTGCCTCATGGCAATGTGACTGAATTTTTTTTGCCAAGCGAAGTGATCCATCATCGCATGTCAAAAATCAAGATAAATGTCAACATTATTTATTTATTCATGAATTCTTTTTTTTTTTAACTTTTATTTGTCCAGGAACATTAATTCATCCAGAATATTGTATGCAGAGTTGTGCAAGTTTATTTGTACAGCATCTTTTTAACATATCGATTCACAAGTTAAAAGAAAATGAAATACAAACAATGAATCAATACAACAAACATAACACAATTATAAAATACCAATCATTCACGCCTCACGTTCCGCACGACATAGTCTGAAAGCCATATTTGATTGATGGTATAAAAAATAAAAAGCTGGCAGGAAATTAAAACATTGTGTGTCTGTAAAGAGGCCATAAAGGGTTTCTTTTTTCTTCCTTTTTTTCCAACATAAGCCTTTGTTTTTGCACAGTCATGCACATCCTGTGGGATCTCTTAACACACAACACAAGAGAAACCTATCAGCTCTGAGTTGGCATCGCTCTGCGTCAAAACAGAGTCTTTTTTTCTTTTTTTCCTTTGGACTGAGAGGGTGTATCACACACATTTGCGAACAAGATCCCCTGGAGGTGTGTGTTCTGGAGGCTCGGCAGGTTGCAGCAAAAGGCAGTTACATGAGGCTCTCCGCTGTAGTCTCCTCCTCGGCGGAGGGAAAATAGGAGCTGCAGAGCGAAAACAGTCTCACCACTGCAGAGGACTTTTGGATCTGACGCGTAATTGAACGGAACGGAACGGAAACCAGAACAATGGAAGTGGATTTGGATTCAAGCTGTGGAAAGTGCAAATGGACTGAGTCAGGATGGGATTGTTTGCGATAAGTTACCATTAAGATTATCTTTTTTTTCCCCATATCTTAAAAGTGGGAAGTTGCTGAAATTTCAGAACTTTTGTGAAAGGCAAGTGGCTTTTTAGATGTATTTGTATTGTAAAAGGTAAAGAAAGATATAAAACTTGGAGTTGGGTCATCTCGGAAACCTGCAGCAACCTTGACCTTTACCACAATGCTGAACCTGAAGAAGAAGATCCGTTCTAAGCGGCGTCTGAATAGCGCCTCCAGCAGCGTGGCCGGCTCCATCAGTGACCTGGAGGACCGCGTGATCATGTTATGCGACGACATCCCCACCGAAATCCCCGTCAACTCGGGACGGAGCTCCTACAACCCTGGGGCCCACTCCAGCCGAGCGTCTCAGACCAGTGAGCATGAAAATGGATCTGAGCCTCATGTCTTGCACCTGAGCAGGGACAGATTCTCCTACAGACAAGCCTGCTACGTGGAGAGGGAGCCCTCCATCGGCCGTGGAGAGTATTATGTGCAGAGAGTCGTGCAAGTGTAGGAATGAATTGATTTTAAAACCTGGTGGTCAGGGGGGGCTTTGAAAAGGTTTTTCCTTGTTCTCGTTTCTTCGCTTTCTTGACATCTGTTTAGTGCATGCATGACTTAAGTTCAACTTCCAAGTCAGAACTCTTGCATTAATTAAGTGATGATATCTGTCTCTGATATACATTATGTGTATTGTACCTAATACTTTTTATATTCTTTTATCATAGCTAAGGTATTTACTTACATGGAATGAGGATTCCTTAAGGTTATGAGAAGCGCTGTGCGTGTACCTGCATGTTATTTATCTGACTGCAATTACCTCTCAGGCAAAGTCTGTTTCTTTTCATGAAAAATTGCAGGGGATTTTAACTTCAGCTGGTAGTGGAGACTCCTGTTTTTGCCTGCCCTATTTAACACCACACCTCCCTTTGAAAGGACTGCCATACACAATCAAACTGCTTTCAGCAAAAAAGCGATGTGATTGACAATGATGGCCAGCAGGCTCGAAATGAAAAGGAGTTATGTAACCAGTCAGAGATGGGGCTGTGGGCAGGGGGTCAAGTCAAAGGATAACTCGTAAATCACTTTATCAAAGACAGTTTTCTCATCATACCCAAAATCTAGTCAGACATAGTTATTACTGCGTAATTGCCAGCTTCCACTTACATCGCATTTCTGTCTGGCTGCTATCCCCAGGCCCACTCTGATTGATATGAACAAAGTATATCAGCAGACGAATCAGGTGAACCTGGAGCAGGCCTTCACTGTGGCGGAGAGAGACCTGGGCGTCACCAGACTGTTGGATCCAGAAGGTGAGAGGACACACAAGCACATGGAGAATCTCACTTTTTTTAATATAACTTTGATTATCATAACTTTGATTATTATATTTGAATAATTTATGCAGGGGTTTTTTTGCAAGCAAGCATGCATGCCTTATTTCAGCATCCCTGTTTCACATGCATTTAGCTATGCAGAACACAACAGTGGGTGTACAGCAGAAACTAATACTGAATGAAGTGGATTTTTATCTTCAGTACTTCTGTTGCCCTTAAATATTTCAATTAGAAAATCTCTGTGCAATGAACTGGGCATGTAAAGTATGCCACGTTGTCTGAGTTCCTACAACCTGATGCAATCGGAGTTTTAACTTTTAGTTTTGTTTTTTTTTTCTATTTGTTGACAAATGTCCCTCCTTTGTATAGATGTGGATGTAACCCACCCAGATGAAAAATCCATCATCACATACGTCTCCTCTCTGTATGATGTCATGCCCCGGGTACCTGACGTTCAGGATGGTGTCAAAGCCAACGTAAGTCCTCCTCATTAACACCCCTTCCTCAACATTCACACTTGGTGCAGTGACACCTTTTAGCCTGAGTCAAGGTTGTCTGTCTGAACGTCGGCCATTTCAAAAGAGGCAAGATTAACAGTTTGGAGGTTGACACAAGAGACCCTCAGCAGTGGAGGTGTGAGGTGGGTCCTTTAGCAGATAATAGATATAGATGAATTTTTCCTTATGACATTATGCTGCATGAGGGCTGGGCAACAATTCAATATTATTGTTTATAGTCTTTCAGCGGTATTGCATCCTAATGAAATGTGGATATTGTCATGTCGTGATACACAATTTTGTTTTGTTAAATTAATGATAATGAGACTCTGTTACCTAAAATGTCTCACAAAATGTGGTCTGAAATATTTGAAGGAGGTATTATTTGAAAACTAGTTTTGGTTTGATATTATATTTAACATTACGAACCATTTCAACGTGATGAGCTTCAGTTGGGTTCCTAACTACGATATTTTTGCATATGTGAGCAGATATTTTTGACAGACATTAACATTTTGTGAAATTCCCTGTATCATCGTCATAATATGTTCCGTATGGCCCATCACTAGGTTGCATAGCATATGAAAAGCTATATCCCATTTACTAAAGGAAGATGTGCAGCCTTGTACTAGTCTTTAGCTAGTGGGGTGTGGTTGCATCCGTCTTAAGTAGGCTGAATTAGCTTGAGACAGGTTTAAATGCAGCTGCACCGCAACAAAGACACACCAGAGCTGGAAATGGCAGGATGCAGACCAGCCATCTTCAGCTCTCTTCCCAACAAAAGCTTTTTACTTGGCGTCATTTTTTTTAGCCTTTTAAAGGGTTTTAACTCGGGTGTTTTTTAAATCTACGTCTTTGTATATTTTGATAAATGACCTTTTGCACCTTCAGAGCCCTGGCTATGGCACAGGTTGCCACATAGTGGTCTAATGCTGGTTTACTGAGAAACAATGTTACAGCACAAGGTTTTCCTCATGCTATGGTGAAAGTCTGAATTAACAAATTACAGTACAACTATCAAGTCCCCTCTGATAAAGGTTACACAAGAAAAATGTATGCTGAACCTTATTCTCATCCAAAAACTCCACTCTCCTTTTCGTACCTTTCACCCAGGAGCTGGAACTGCGTTGGCAAGAGTACTATGAGCTGGTCACCCTGCTGCTGCAGTGGATCAGACATCACATCATCGTTTTCGAGGAGAAAAAGTTTCCCAGCAGTTACGAGGAAATTGAGGTGCGTGATCAGATGAGCCTCAAAGGAACCTGGTCAGCAATAATGTGTTGTATCTTGTGCCATAAGTGCTTCTAACATTATATATAAAGATGTACATAACTTTCAGCTTTTTCATTATTTTGACTGACATGATGCCAAGTCAACTGTGATGGTAATGATGATGGTGGCGGTGATGATATTAATGGCTGAATTTATCGCTTCAATATATTTGCAGATTCTTTGGCGTCAGTTTCTGAAATTTAAGGAAACAGAGCTCCCTGCAAAAGAGGCAGACAAGAACCGCTCTAAACACATCTATAAGTCGTTTGAGGTCAGTGTTCCCCTGAAAACTCAGTGTGTCATGACTGGAAAATATAAAAATAGAAATGAGCTGAGAGTATTTCTTAGCTGTTAATATGGCTCTGCACTGATAACACCAAGCCAAATTCCTGTTTGTTTATTCATCGACCCTGATTTTGAGGACACATCTGTCATTGAGAAAATCAAAACAGACATAATAATAATAATAATACATTTTATTTGTGGGTGCCTTTCAGAGCATTCAAGGACACCTTACAGAACACAGTTAAAAAAAAAAACCCAAATAAGCTGCACTGTATCAGACAGCATAAAATCAAAACAGATATGGTAAACTACGTCTGTCTCCTGTCTTGCAGGGTGCAGTCCAGGCAGGCCATGTCAAAGTGCCACCAGGATATCACCCCCTTGATGTCGAGAAGGAATGGGGTCGTCTGCATGTTGCCATCCTGGAGAGAGAGCGCCTGCTAAGGACTGAATTTGAAAGGTAAAAAAAAAATATGGTGGGAATATTGTCATGTGTTCTGTCTGACCTCAAATTTGTCAGTAATAATGGTGAAAAAACATGGGCCTCTAAAAAATAAAAACTTATCATTGCACACTCAAGGCTATGTGATCCTGATGATGACTCATTTAGTAATGATGAAGTCCACTTGGGTAAAGAGAGAAACTGAGTTGGCATTGTGAAGTGGAAGTATTGGGCCACCACATGATAACAGTGCCATGGCAAAGAGCTCCCTGGTAATATGGTCACTTGATATTTATTCAAAGCCTCCATTTCCTGATCACAAGTTAACAGGGTGTAGCTTTTCAAAAGGGCTGGTTCTCAATGTCACAAGACTCAGAACTACATTGGGCTTTGTTCAGTGCATCATTATTGCAGTAGTTGACGGACGGAGCTTAAAAGGATGGATGGTTAGAGAAGCCTTCACCATGGCCTTTTTGAATCATGGCTATGCATTACATAATTTATTCCGCCAAAAGAGGGAGTAAGTGCATCACTTTTTTTTTCAGTTAGCAAACCTAGCGCTGTGGAACTGTACCACACACAAAGGTCATAGACTGTTTTGTATGTAACTTTGAAAATCATTTGCATTGATTATCATTAACAATAGACAAAGGAGTAGACTATCATGATGGGTTGTCAGGTAATCTGTCTTGTGCAAACTGCCATGTGACCTCGGACCTCCATATCCCGACTTCCCCCGCAGGCTGGAGCGTCTTCAGAGGATTGTCAGTAAGGTCCAGATGGAGTCTGGGGTGTGCGAGGAGCAGCTCAACCAGGTGGAAACCCTTCTGCAGACGGTAAGGTCTCAAAAACATGGGGGTGATGTATTCATGTTTGACCACGGCATTGCTGAGAGAGTGTGCACACCACAGCTAAACTTCCTCAGGCATGCCCTGAGAAAGTTTAGCATAGTATGATAAACTAAACTCTAGTAGAAAAGGAGAAGTATACAGTATCATCTGATATGCGTCAGGTAATGTAAGCTGTGGCAGACCAGTCTGTATTTGCATTGCAGTGCCCACTATTGAAATGCTGATGCCCAATACATGGAGTGATTACATAAGCAGAATATAGGATTGAAGCAGTGAGATTTTGTTATGGGAGGTGGCAGTGTATGACAGCTATGGTTGAGTTGAAAATACATGAAAGTTGCATGAACTTTGCACGTTGTCTGTCTTGGGAGAGAGATCCCTCCTCTGTTGCTCTCCCTGAGGTTTCTTCCTATTTACCTCCCTGTTAAAGGTTTTTTTTTTTTAGGGAGTTTTTCCTTATCTGATGCGAGAGTCTAAGGACAGGATGTTGTGTTGCTTTAAATCTCCCTGAGGCAAATTTGTAATCTATGATATTGGGCTATACAAATAAAATTGACTTGACTTGAATACTCCAAAATTTAAATGATGGAATAAAACCCAGACTGTATCTTAAAGTAATTCTGTGGCATGTGAAACTGACCTTTACTTTGTCTGTGCTGCAGGATGTAAGGATGCTGAGCTCAGGAAAACCTGCTCAACATACATCAGAGATCGAGGCAGACCTGGAGAAGGCAGAGGGAATGATCCGACTCCTTTTCAATGATGTCCAACTACTCAAAGATGGACGCCACCTTCAAGCTGAGCAGATGTATCGCAGGTCCGAAATAAACGTTTAAGCAAAAAAAAAAAAACTATTTCTTATAATTGGAAGCCCTAAACAGGTCACTAAGGGAGTAAAAATTACTCATTTCTGTTTTATTATAATCATATTTTCAACAACTACCTGTCGACTCACACGCCGCATTGTAATGCTGACTTTTCCCAGGGTGTACCGTCTTCATGAAAGGCTGGTGAACCTGCGCAGTGAGTATAACCTGCGTCTCAAGTCGGGCTTGTCCACAGTCCAGCTGCCCATGGCCCAAATTCAAACCACACAGGTCCTGCAGCAGGCCCCCATGAGGGTGAGGCCCGAGCTAGATGAAGTGACGCTGCGTTACATCCAGGACCTGCTCGGCTGGGTGGAGGAAAACCAGCAGAGAGTGGACCAGGGGGAGTGGGGCTCCGACCTGCCCACCGTGGAGTCACAGCTGGGCAGCCACCGTGGTCTGCACCAGTCTGTGGAGGAGTTTCGTTCCAAGATTGAGCGAGCAAAGGCTGACGAGGTACGTTCACAATATGACAAACTGTAGACGCTTTAGATAAGGAGTCGGGATAGACACTTTCAAAATGAAGTCCATGATTTCCCCTGATCTGTTCCTCCCCTCCTGGCCACAAAAATTACAAACAAAGTGTAGCAACCATTGTGATTTGTATGCCATCCGCTCAGCAGAAAACAGCTCCCACCCTTGAAAAAATGGCATCCTTGGACCAGAGCTAACACAGGCAATCTAATGTATTACAAATTACATCAAGCCATATGGGAACACTGTTATAACGTTATATTGATTGTAGGATTGGTGGATTATCTGTCCGACAGAGGCATAACAATCGAATACTTTTTGCTGCTTGAGTAGGAATTTGTTTGCCACTGCATCAGTGATTGTCCTACATGGTCAGAAATTTTAACAGCATTATATGGAAAGTGTTTCCAAGCATGGTAAAGATACCAACTGGTATTATGTAACCTGACTCCATGGTCCAGATGGATACAATAACTATTTATAATAGAAAAAAATCCTGGATTTCAGCTTAAATCCCTCATGGGAAACTGATGACATCAGCAGCCCTGTAAAATAAAGTTATAAATCCATCACTTCAGATTAGACTCACCAATTTTTGCCAGAGGTTACCACACATCTATTGTTTGAGTGACATGTTTTTTTCACGCTTGTGATTTCCTATTGTCTTTCCTCCAACCCAGAGTCAAGTCTCGCCAGTCAGTAAAGGTGCCTACCGTGACTATCTTGGCAAGCTGGAGCTGCAGTATGGCAAGCTCCTGGTAAGTTGGCATGAAATACTCTAGCTGGTCAATCCAACAACAGAGAAAAGATAAAAAACAGGAATCGCAGGGAAAATGTTACCCTAGTCTTGAATAAAGATGAATAAACTCTCTTTGCTCACCAATCACATTGAACATAATTTGGATATACAATACACAGCATTGATAAAAGCAGTATAGCTACATCATGTTCATTGTGACCAGTCTATTCATTTCTTTCAAGCTCGGCATCCAGTTCCCAACCAGTTTGAACCGATTATACAGTTACACATGCACTCACGGGTCTCCTGCTGTCTTTGTTATCCATATCTCTACAGAATGCCTCCAAGGTTCGCCTGCACAACCTGGACCAGCTTTACGCCTTTGTCACCGCAGCGACCAAAGAGCTGATGTGGCTCAACGAGAAAGAGGAAGAGGAGGTCAACTACGACTGGAGCGAACGCAACACCAACATGACAGCTAAGAAAGACAACTACTCGGTAGGGCACCACTCTCGCCGACATGACTGACGCACTGAACCGACAATGAAACCAGTTTGAATCAGGATGAAAGTTCAGGGTGTCTTTGACGTCACATGATCACAGTTACATGTCAGTGTAAACTTTTAACCCATAAAAAGATACTTGAAATATCATAGAGAATGATGATTCTGAATCGTTGTTGTCGGTATGGAGCAGGGTTTGATGCGAGAGCTGGAGCTAAGGGAGAAGAAGGTGAACTCTGTTCAGGCCACTGGGGACAAGCTTCTGAAAGACGGACACCCTGCCAGGAAGACGGTGGAGGTAGGAAATGTTTCTGTTGGGGCAGTAGGGTTGATCCGTAAAGCCACAACACAGCTACCCAACTTCATTCAATGGTAGCTTTTTCAACCCCAGACACAATTTGTTGGCTTTTTTTTTCAAATTACTTTTTTAAAGTGTAGTTTGTTAGACTATACAGCAAGTCAGCCGCCATACTTTGTCAATTGTAAACTTTGTAAAAAAAAAAAATTTATATGTTAAATTATATTTTAGAATGAACAAACAAAAACTATACTCTCCGTCTCTGTTACTTCCTGTCCTGCTTTATCCTTCTTCCTGTCAAGGCCTTCACAGCAGCCCTGCAGACTCAGTGGAGTTGGATCCTTCAGCTGTGCTGCTGCATCGAATCCCACCTCAAACAAAATACTGCCTACTTCCAAGTACGTTTCCCCTCAGATAACTTTAATCACTTGAAGTTAGTTACTTCTATTACCAGATTGTTGTGATGCTTTTAGTCTGTTTCCTCTCTAGTTGCACTCGCCATTTAACCAGGAAAGGTTTAATAGATTTGGCATATTTTGTATTGTACTTTTGTGTTGAGTTCTCTGAGAGGCTTTCCTTTATGAAGTCAATTCAAGTCAAGTCTAATGCCCAAAATCCCAATTTAGCACACTCTGTGTGATGTACAACACCCCCATATCAATGTGTAAGGAATAATCAACATGCCATGTATACCTCCCTTCCCCCTTTGCTTGCCTTTACATCAGTAAACCTTGTAAGGAAAGGAAAGTTTAATTGCATAGCACATTTCATACACAAAGGCAATTCAAAGTGCTTTACTTAAGGCATAAAAAGACATAAAAAATACATGATAGAAATTATACTGTAATGTTCAGCCTTTGTCAAACCATCTCTCGCTGTTTCATATTCTACAGACACTCAATCAAAAAGAAGACATTAAAAACTGTATTTCTCTGTTTTTATCCCATCCAGTTCTTCTCTGATGTGAAGGAGGCAGAGGAGAAAATGAAGAAGATCCAGGACACGATGAAAAGGAAGTACACATGTGACCGCTCCATCACCGTCACACGGCTGGAGGACCTGCTCCAGGATGCTGCTGTAGGTTCACCATTGATATGATATTTACATTGAAAGGGGAATTGAATGCAACACAGTAAAATCACCTCGTTGTTTCTTTTCACTCATCAGGGAATCCTCCTATTCTTTCTCTTCACCTTTTAAATTCGCACCACTGTTACCAGCACATCACAAGGAGTGCAGTGCAGTTTTAAATATTTTCCCACATTAACAAAAATATCACCCCGTGGACCCACCACCCGCGGGGCTGAGCATTGGGGTAGGGTGCAATGCAGGACGGGCAGCAGGCAAAAGCGGGGACCGGGGCATGCCGACTTCCGGCATCGCAGACTGTTCCTTGGGGCATAGAATGTCACCTCCCTGGCAGGGAAGGAGCCTGAGCTGGTGCGGGAGGTGGAGCGGTACCAACTAGATATAGTTGGGCTCACCTCCACACATAGCATGGGCTCTGGTACCAAATTCCTGGAGAGGAGCTGAACTCTTACTTTTCCGGAGTTAGCTAAGGTGACAGGCACTGGGCGGGTGTGGGGATACTCACAAGTCCCCGATTGAGTGTTGCCGTGTTGGAGTTCTCTCCAGAGAATGAGAGAGTTGCCTTTATATGACTGTGAGTTGCTGGGGGGAAGGCTCTGACTGTAGTGTGTGCTTATGCACCAAATAGCAGCAGTTTAGAGTCTCTGGGTGGTGCCCTGGATAGGGTTCCGCCTGTGGACTCTATAGTTCTGCAGGGGGACTTCAACGCTCACGTGGGCAATGATTGAGAAACCTGGAGGGGCATAATTGGGAGTAACAGCCTCCCCAATCAGAACCCGAGCAGTGCCTTGTTATTGGACTTCTGTGCAAGTCATGGACTGGCCATAACAAACACCATGTTCAAACATAAGGTAGTTCATAAGTGTACTTGGTACCAGAACACCTTAGGCCGAAGATTGATGATAGACTTTGTGGTCATATCATCAGATCTGTGACCATATGTTTTGGACACTCGGATGAAGAGAGGAGCAGAGCTGTCAACTGATCACCACCTGGTGGCGAGCTGGATCAGATGGCGGGGAAAGCTGCAGCACAGACCTGACAAATCCAAATGTGTAGTGAGGGTGAACTCGAAACATCAGGCAGAGGCCCCTGTCCGTGAGGTCTTCAACTCCCACCGCTGGAAGAAATTCTCGTATATCCTGAGGGAGGCTGGGGACATGGAGTCTGAATGGGCCACGTTCAAAGCCTCTATTGCAGATGCGGTCATAAGGTCATTGGTGCCTGTTGAGATGGCAACCTAAGACCCGCTGGTGGACACCGGCACTGAGGGAAGCTGTCAGGCTGAAGAAGGAGGTCTTTCAGGCTTGGTTGGCCCAGGGGTCTCCTGAAGCAGCAGACAGGTACCAGGAGGCCAGAAGGGCTGCGGCTGTGGTGGTCGTGGAAGCAAAAACTTGGGTGTGGGAGGAGTTTGGTGAGGCTATGGAGGAGGACTTTCGGTTGGCCTCAAGGAAGTTCTGGCAAACCATCCTGCGACT
The DNA here is from genome assembly GCF_029633865.1 of Lampris incognitus. Taxonomy (NCBI): domain Eukaryota; kingdom Metazoa; phylum Chordata; class Actinopteri; order Lampriformes; family Lampridae; genus Lampris; species Lampris incognitus. The sequence goes on from NC_079228.1 coordinate 23,374,189, forward strand.
CAGGAAGGGGAAGTGGGGCTTGACTCAGGCTGTGTTCAGCCGGGGAGGGGAACTGCTGACCCAGACTGTGGATGTTGTCGGGCAGTGGAAAGAATGCTTTGAGGAGCTCCTGAACCCAGCTAGCATGCCCTCAGTGGTAGAGTCTGAAGACTCGTGGAAAGCCCCACCCATATCCCTGGCAGAGGTCTCTGGGGTAGTTAAGAAGCTCCTCGGTGGTGAGGTGCCGGGTGTGGATGAGATTCGCCCTGAGATGTTGGAGTCTCTGGACATTGTTGGGCTGTCTTGGCTGACACGCCTCTTCGGTGTCATGTGGCGGTCGGGGACAGTACCTGTGGAGTGGCAGACTGGGGTGGTGGTTCCCATATTTAAAAAAGGGGACCGGAGGGTGTGCTCCAACTATCAGGATGTTACACTGCTCAGCCTCCCTGGGAAAGTCTACTCTAGGGTGCTGGAAAGGAGGCTCCAACCAATTGTCAAACCTCGGATCCAGGAGGAACAATGCGTATTCCATCCTGGCCGTGGAACAACAGACCAACTCTTTACCCTTGTGGAAGTGCTGAGGGAGATATGGGAGTTTGACCAGCCAATCTACATGTGTTTTGTGGACTTGGAGAAGGCGTACAACTGTGTACCCTGGGGCACTCTGTGGGGAGTGCTGCGGGAGTATGGGGTACCGGGGCAGTTGCTACAAGCCCTCTGATCCTTGTATAACCAAAGTGAGAGCTGTGTCCGTATTCTCAACACAAAGTCAAACACGTTTTCGGTGAGTGTTGGGCTCCACCAAGGTTGTCCCTTGTCTCCGATTCTGTTTCTGATATTCATGGACAGGATCTCAAGGCGCAGCCAAGGTGAGGAGTGTATCCGTTTTGGGAACCTCAGAATTGCATCTCTGCTCTTCACAGATGATGTGGTTTTGTTAGCTTCATCAGAACGCGACCTCCAGCATGCACTGGGGCGATTTGCAGCTGAGTGTGAAATGGGCAGGATGAGAGTCTGCACCTCCAAGTCTGAGGCCATGGTTCTCTATCGGAAAATGGTGGATTGCTGCTTCCGGTTTGAGTATGAGTTGTTGCCTCAAGTGAAGGAGTTCAAATATCTCTGGATCTTGTTCACGAGTGAGGGTAGGATGGCGCGGGAGATTGACGGGCGGATTGGTGCAGCATCAGCGGTAATGCGGGAGTTGTATTGAACCGTTGTGGTGAAGAGGGAGCTGAGCTGGAAGGCAAAGCTCTCAATTTTCGTTCCAATCCTCACCTATGGTCATGAGTTTTAGGTAGTGACCAAAAAAGTGAGATCGTGAATACAAGCAGCTTAAATGAGTTTCCTCCGTAGGGTGTCTGGGCTCAGCCTTAGAGATAGGGTGAGGAGCTTGGACATCCAGGGGGAGCTCGGAGTAGAGCTGCTGCTCCTTCGTGTCAAAAGGAGCCAGTTGAAGTCGGATGCCTCTTGGGTGCCTTCCTTTGGAGGTTTTCCGGGCACATCCAACTGGCAGGAGACCCCAGAGTAGACCCAGAACTCACTGGAGGGACTACATGTCCAATCCGACCTGGGAACACGTTGGGATCCCCCGGGAAGAGCTGGAGGGCGCTGTTGGGGAGAGGGATATCTGGAGTGCCCTACTTAGCTTGCTGCCACCATGACCCAAACCTGGAGAAGTGGATGATGATGAGATTAACAAAAATATATCATACTCATGATATATCGGATTCTATAGACTTACATATACCAACATTCAAAAAACATGTGGCCTCATTCATCAATCGTTCGTATGTACAAATTTGTTTACACACCCAAGGAATGTTTTATCCCTCAACATTGTCTGACAGAAAGAAACAAAGCCTGATTGTTATTTGTAATTCCTTCCCCCTAACATCTATTGTCTACCTTTTGCAACAAGCCATCACCCAGAATTGCAAAGACATCAGTGTTAGTCAATCGGGGTCTAAATTCACAGGTTACCCAGGTTTTACACTGGTTTCTGAGACAAATTTCAGGGCTAAAACATACCATGGGTGTGCAAGAACAAATTTGCACATACAAATGACTGATGAATGAGGCCCATAAATTTCATTTAAACAATTTTGTGCAGAAAATACTGTGAAACAACTTAATTGTTGTGTTTGATGATGATGATCTGTTTATAGGATGAGAAAGAGCAGCTGATAGAATTTAAAACCCACCTGGACGGCCTGAACCACCGGGCCAAGACGACTATTCAGCTGAAACCACGCAACGCTGCAACCCCGATAAAGGGCAAGCTGCCCATCCAAGCTGTCTGTGACTTCAAGCAGATGGAGGTGAGCAGGACTATGCCTCTTATCGCCGGAGGAAATGTTAACACCATACCTTGGCTCATTTCTCTTGAAAACCGGCTGACTTGTGTCAGCAGTGTTAATACATCTTTCCAAACACATTGTGTTTTAATTGCGATGACGCCGCCCATGCTCACGCTTGAATTGTTGAATTCTCGTTTCCCATGTTTTCATGGCTGAGCTTGTATAAGCTATTTTTAACTGTTTGGATTATGGTTATTATTTATCAGTTGTTTTTAAGTTATGGTGATACAAATTCCCAATAGGAAGTTAGCCAGCTCTTAGCATTTATTATCATTAACAGAGACACATGCATCTGTTAAGGCAAAAAAAAAAAAAATCCGAACATTGAATAGGGTGAAGAAGAGAAAGGATTTGGTCTTCGATTGAGTGTGAAATTCTACTTCATGTTCTCCTCCAGATCACAGTTCACAAAGGAGATGAGTGTTTCCTGTTAAACAACTCTCAGCCCTACAAATGGAGGGTGGTGAATGACAAAGGCAGCGAGGCGACTGTGCCCTCCGTCTGCTTCCAGGTTCCTCCCACCAATAAGGAGGCTTTGAACGGTGTCACAGGGTGAGCTGACCTCCTACCATCTATTGGCTTCATACTCTTTACCTAAAATCACTATCCTGTTCACAATGCGTACACACCAGGGCTGGCCTCACTTCATGTTTGATTTGATCTCTTTACCTCAGTGTCTTAACTTTTGATATTTGAACTGGTATTTTTGTAGGGGAGGATTTTACAGAGTACTCCACCTCTCTGTGAGCACAGCTCTGTTTTGCACTGATACATTTGCACACTGAGGAGCTACAATCTTGCACTGCTATTCACTGAGTGCCCACACTAGTGCTACTGTGGTTTAAATGCCTTGCTTACCTTGACAGGCCTTTGTCAAGGGAGGGGGAAACACAATCACACACTCTCTCTGACTCACACACAGTACTAACGTGAGACACAAACAGTGCATCCAACATCTGTTTTTTCCATCTCCAGACTGGATGGCAATCTCCAGAGGTTGCTGATGCTGTGGCAGACGATGAATGTGGACATGAAGAGTCTTCTGTCATGGCAGTACCTGATGAGAGACATCCACATCATCAACTCCTGGAACATCACAATGGTAAAAACACAGAGACTACATGAAAAAAAAAGATAAGAGGAAATGTAGCAAATATCCAAAATAGATATATTAATTTACTCAATGGAAAGTGTTTCTTGTTTCTGCAGTCATAGACACCTTATATGTCGAATCCATTGCTATCCATAACAGTTTGCCCATTGTTCAGGATTTTCCAAAATGAATCAAATTAAGTCAGAAGTTAACAGATCTTGATAACTCAAGTGTAACATGATCTTTACTTCATTCAGAATGAATATCACTCTCAAATATGCTTACACGTCCTTACTCCCCCTGACTACCATCACCCACAATGCAGTTTAAGACCCTCAAAGTGGAAGAGTACCGCCTGGCACTGAGGAACCTGGAGCAGCACTACCAGGACTTCCTGAGAGACAGCCAGGACTCTCAGCTTTTTGGGGCAGAGGACCGCCTGCAAGTAGAGAATGGCTACAATAAGGCCAACCAGCGCTACAACACACTGGTCAGCTCTATGGAACAAGGTGAGATTAGTATTTGCTCTTTTTCCATTATCAGTGCATGAATGATTTGTCAAGAAATACCATAATGTTCATTATTCAACACATTTACTTTCTGTTGTTGTTGTTGTTTTTCTTGGTCATTGAACATACACATTCTGTTGCGAAATCATTTGCCGGAATAGTCATTTGCTGTGAAATTCATTCTTGGTTCAGAGTGTATGTCAATTAGTTTTGGTTGACTGTTGCATTCACCTTACAGGCTATGTGGCACCCAAAGGAGGTAAGGTGGTTTGGCTGTGGTGCCAGAGTTTGTTTGGCTGAGTGTAGGGATGCTTGTGTGTGCAGCAAAGGCTGTCATGTTGTGGTGTTTCATTTCACCCGCTTTTTAACAGCAATCACTATCAAAACCAACATCACAACTTAAATCATAATCACAATCATGACTTCCTCCCAACCATCCTCACCATTTCTGGTAATCTTTTTCTAACTTCTTTCATCATCGCATTCTTCTTTCACATATGCATGGTGCACCATTGCAATATCAGTGCCAATTTCTGCGAATGATTAAATGGTATGCAAAATAATTCACATGGTAACAGTCATGCATGAAGCGGTGAGGTTTTTTTTTTGTAGTGCCTACTATTATAGCATGTTACTGTAAATAACATGAAATATGCTGAGACACAATTTCTTCCACAAATTATGGATTGTAGTTGTCCTGCCCCAGCTAAACATATTAAATTGATTTGCAGGAATTCTGTATTTCAACAGTTTCTTTCCACAATGGGGTTCACTTTCTTACAGTTATGTTGTCAAAGCAGATCTCAATTTTTGTGGGAATCCTCATTAAAGAGTGAGACTCTTGACCTTGATTGATCTACTATCTAACTGCCAGCCATTTTTATCCAAAACACACTATCTTGGCACACACATAATAAATGGTTTCCCAATAAATCCAGGTGAGCAGGACGAGTCTGTGTGCAAGACCTACCTGACCAAGCTCAAGGATCTGCGTCTGAGACTGGAGGGCTGTGAGACCCGCACCGTCACACGCCTCCGCCAGCCTGTGGAGAAGGAGCCACTTAAAGCCTGTGCTCTTAAGACTGCTGAGCAAACGGTAAAGTTAACGAAGATTAAATTACATTAAAAAAAAAGATTGCTTTGTCTATGTAAATCTGGGTTAGATGTTTGTACTGGGATCACAGAAAGTTAAATCAGTTCATCTGGACACAACATTTATTGAGAGAGAAATGTTTCATCACTCATCTAAGGGACCTCTTCAATCTCACCTGACTGCAGGTATCCCCACCCTTATAAACAATACAGTGGCATAACGACCAAAAGCAATGATTGGTTTCATATGCAAATGGTTGGAATGGTTGCAATCACAGCATTGTAAGATGGTGGCAGATGTACTCTTAGCCCTCTCCCACCCCCGGTTCAGGGATGGTCATTCCCTCTTCACATAGATGGCCTCATTGACTCCCCGTTCAAACCAGCATTCCTCCCTATCAAGGATGTGCACATCCTCATCCTTGAAAGAGTGGCCACTGTCCTGTAGATGGGTGCAGACTGGGGAGTCCTGGCCTGACACGTTAGCGCTCCTGTCAGGCCAGGACTCCACAATCTAAACCCATCTACAGACCAGTGATCACGCTTTCAAGGTCTTCAATCGGTTGAGACTGAAGAGGTCACTTAGATGAGTGATTAAATGTTTCTCCCAGTAAACATTGTGTCCAGATGAACTGGTTCAACTTTCTGTGATTTTCTTACCTGGATTATTGAGCATGCATAAAGACGTTTTTACTGGGATGTTGGTGCACACAATGATTTTAACAGTCTGGTTCATCTTCAACAATTCTTGAAACTCTCTATGGGGTACTATAATTTGGGATACCCTATAGCAGGGGTCCCCAATTACTTTTCACAGCGGGCCACTTTTAGGGCCACTTTTAAAACCACGGGCCACTCAACCTCCAGCAGCATGTTGTTCGTTAGTTTGTTTTGGTGTCGATACGTTGCAGGTATTATAATTTAAACAGAGATTTTTCATCTATTTTTCGATATATTACTAGTCTTACTTTTACTAAGAAATGAATTTTTTTTTTTTTTTGGTAGGGAAATAAAAAAATTCTTCCTTCTGGCATTTCTCCAAAAATTCTCGCGGACCATAAATCAACCCGTCACGGGCCGGACGTGGCCCGCGGGCCGCCTATTGGGGACCCCTGCCCTATAGCACACTGGAAGTAGAGCTTAATTTGACTGTAATGCAGAAAGATTATGTATTGAAATGGTAGTATTTTCATCCCCTATGGTAGTAATGGTAAACAGAATAGAAACTGTGCTTTCCTGAATTTGTCATATAAAGTACCTATGGTTATTCTCACTGTCTTTGGTCCAGCCATAGCAATCAAAGTTTATGAGCTATTTAGGGTAGAGAATGATGTATGTCTGAAGTATTGTATACAACCTTGAGGGCAAATGTCTTTCTGTATATTTAAATGATGGATTGATATCATCACTGATTGTCTGTGTGGAACTAATAGAAAATAGATGCTTACCCCCATAGCTTACCAACTTTCACTTATAACTGTTGTTTAATAGACCATAATAGAGCTATCAGAGTAAAAGTACTGCTCAAAATCATCTGTAGGTTTTCCCTGCCTTCCCAAGGAACAACACAAACCGATACGAACATATCTATGAAATCACTCACACACACGGCTTCAAAATTAGTGCACTTGCTTTTCCTGATCTCATTTTGCCACTGTATGACAAAGAAATGTTATTCTCATGGTTATCAGCTGTATATAATGTTAGTAAAACCAAATATGTGTTTGCAACAACTCGTCTGTCCTTGTGTTGATAACAGAAAGTCCAGTCAGAGTTGGAGGGTTTGAAGAAAGACCTGAACTCAATGGCTGAGAAGACGGAGGAGGTGCTGGTCTCCCCTCAGCCATCCGGCACAGCTCCAATGCTGCGCTCCGAGCTCGACCTCACACTGAAGAAGATGGAGCAAATTTATAGCCTGTCTTCTGTCTACCTGGACAAGTAAGCCTTTCAACCTTTACCGATAAGAGTTGCTTCATGATAGTCATGTAGATTTCATAGCAATCACTGATTTGTTTTGTTAATAGTTTTGCCTAAGGGTAATGTACGTTTTAAAGCTTCTACAGGAGCTTGGAATATTGGTTGACTTTGTTCGACAGACATGGTAGACAAGAGTGGCGATGATTTTTTTTTTTTTGGGGGGATTTTTTTCCCCCCTTTCCTCCCTACTTGTACCTAGCCAATTACCCCACAATTCCGAGCCATCCTGATTGCTGCTGCACCCGCTCTGCCGAGCCGGGGAGGGCTGCAGACTACCACATGCTTCGTCTGATACATGTGGAGTCACCAGCCGCTTCTTTTCACCTGACAGTGAGGAGTTTCGCCAGGGGGATGAAGCGCATGGGAGGATCACGCTATTCCCTCCAGCCCCCCCCCCCCCCGAACAAGCGCCAGTGCAGCGACTAGGACACATACCCACATCTGGCTTCCCCCCCTACAGACACAGCCAATTGTGTCTGTAGGGACACCTGACCAAGCCGGAGGTAACACGGGGATTCGAACCGGTGATCCCCGTGTTGGTAGGCAATGGAATATACTGCCACACCACCCAGACACCCAAGCGTGGCAATGTTTGACAGAAGAACGACTTCATTGAAGCAAAAATCGACATTTACCATCCGGTAGCTCATGCATTTGTTTTGAAGAGCACAGTGAGATATGTAGTGGTGTTTGGAAGATATACAGTGATGAGATATCTCTAACTGTGGCCATCTATTCCGTCTGTGAGACGTAAATCGTTTTGTCAGATTTTGTGGCGAATCCAACCCAGAGAGAAACTTTTGAAATCATTATAAAGCAATATTTCATCTTCTAGCTGATGGTGTCATTTGCTTATTTTGGTCATATAGAGGCAGCAAAGTCAAATTGAGACTGATAAATAATCAGTAAAAAACTCCTTGTAGCATGTTTGACAGAATGGTTTTGCTACTGCTACAGTTTACACTCTTGGTTTCAGGTTGAAGACCATTGACGTTGTGATCAGAAGCACCAAAGACGCAGAGGACGCCTTGATGAGCTATGAGAGCCGTCTGCGTGATGTCACCAAGGTGCCAACCGATGAAAAGGAGGTGGAGAATTACCGCAGCCAGCTTAAGGTATTTCATCCTAAAGGGGGGGAAATATACTCCTGGTTGCCTTGAAGCATGAAAGTCACAAATTTTTTAAATCCTTTTATTCAGATGGCCCCTTTTCTCGTTTTCTTATCCCCCAGAAAATGCAAGGTGAGGCAGAGGCCGACCAGAAAGTATTCGATCGGCTGCAGGAGGAGCTCAAGAGGGCGATGGCCATCAACGACCGCATGACGCGAGTTCACAGTGAGCGAGATGCCGAGCTGGAGCATTACCGCCAGCTGGTCAGCAGCCTCCTGGAGCGCTGGCAGGCTGTGTTCGCCCAGATTGATCTGCGGCAGCGAGAGCTGGACCTCCTGGGACGCCAGATGCACTCCTATCGCAAGAGCTACGACTGGCTCATCAGCTGGTTGGGCCAAGCCAAGCAGCAGCAGGAGAAGATCCAAGCTGTGCCCATTGGCGACAGCAAGGCTCTCAAGGAGCAGCTGGCACAGGAGAAGGTAATGTAGAGCCGCAAAGAGGTAGCTTTAGTATGTCTCCCCCTGGTGGTTATATTTAAGAATCAGGGAGAGAGAATATATTGAATTTCACACAACAGGGATCCTAATCAAAAACACTTTTCCTTTGCTAATTTGTGTCAACTTGCTGTTGACGAAAGAAGAGATTTAGTTGCCACTCAGTTTCATGTACGTTGCTGTCTATTCACATTGATCCCCCCAAAGTGTATGATGCCAAAACGAAGTAAGAACATACACTGGACTGCCACTGTAGATTTCAAAATGTGTGATAAATGAGGGCATTGGTAAGGACCTTCATTCAAAAGGCACGATTTGTAGTCCAGTATATATTCTTACTTCATTTTGACATCATTGTCATGTAGATTAATCACAAGAAATTATTCTGTAATCAATGAAAAAATTAAAACGTTTTCTTTGAGGAATTTATACAACAAAAAAGGGCCCTCGTTGTTAGTTTCCTTACCCAGGAAGGGTTGTAGTCACTGTTTAATATGAAAATACATTGTGAATTGCCCTTTCACCTCAATACGTTCTTTTTTGTACCTTCTTTCATCTCTACAGAAACTCCTGGAGGAGATCGAGAAAAACAGAGACAAGGTTGAAGATTGCCAGAAATATGCAAAGGCATATATTGATGCAGTCAAGGTATCTTCGGATAAAGCTTTGGATTTAGCTTCAGGGAAGATTGATACTCTGCTCATTTCACACCTCACACTTTCACTGTGTTTTCCCAGGATTATGAGCTTCAGGTTGTGACGTACAAAGCACTCCAGGATCCCATAGCATCTCCTTTGAAGAAAACTAAAATGGAGTCCACATCAGATAACATCATCCAAGAGGTAAGTGTAGTTAATACAACCGTGTTGCCTCAGATGCGGTCTTTCTCAGCTTGGTTTATGTTAAAAGATTTATCGTATGTTTACTGAAAAGAGCAGGGATGCACAGGCACATTTAGGTACTGGGCTTTGAGTTATTTTGTGTAAAATTATTTAAAACTACACACCACAACTTTACATTTCCCCATTTATTGTGGGGGGAAAAAATCAAGACTTTTGACCCAAAATGCATATGCACGAGGTTGTGCATGTTTAACAACCTTCGACAGGAAAGCCCTGAAAACTCAAATACTAACTAGTGAAATGACAGCTGAGCGGATGGGACGGTGAATATGCACGAGTAAATACACAGCACAGCTATTAGATATGTGATAAATGAATTGAATTGAAATGTATTTCACACTGCTAAATTTCTTCCAGTATGTTACTCTGAGAACCCGCTACAGCGAGCTGATGATTCTGACCAGCCAGTACATCACTTTCATCACGGAGACACAGCGTCGTCTGGAGAACGAAGAGGTAAATACACTCACACCTTTGAAGGCAGGCAGCAGAAGCGATTAAAAACTCTCAGTCCACTAACATAAAAGAAAACACACACGGACCAAACAGCCACTATTCCAAATCAATGTATGGGAAATCTTTGGTCAATTCATGTGGATTACTCGCAGAATGTTGGCACTCAAATTTAAGGAGCCATGACTTATGATACATGTTAAATACCATTCAGGGCTAGTGCTGCAGCACGTCACATTCCCCGACCCCCCCCCCAATACTATCCGTCTCTCTTTCACCTACACTGTGTATTATTTGTCAAAGCACGATTTACAACTGAGTTATAAGTTTGTTAGTACACATAATGCTGATTTGGCCCCTTAATTCAGTCAGATGTTTTCCAAATGATTGTCCTACGCTGTTTATTATTAATTTTATTCTTATTTTTTATGCTTGACATCACCCACACACTTCCGGTGATGGGGAAGCTTCAAACTAGCTATTCAAATATATATGTATCTATGTTATTTCTTTACTGAGCACTTTAGTTTTGCTTTCCTAACCCTTGTATTTTGTTTGCTTCTTTAAACTGCTCGACAGTGCTTTGTCATGATGAATATTAATCATGTTTGGGCGCTTAAGAGATGAATTAACCCCAAAGTATCAGGTATTTAAAAAGAAGACCCACCCCACCCCACCCCCTCTGCATATCATCCTCCTTTACGTCAGAAGTTTGTCTCTCTGTCTTTAAAGGGAAGGCTGAGGATTTCTCCTCTCTGATTCATCACTAAACAAGCCCTCTTTTTTGCCCTCTTGCTATTGCTGACAAATTTTCAAATCGCTGGGGAACATAGTTCAAGTTTTAGCTCGAGCCACTTCACTGGCATTTGTTTAATATGAGATGATCGCAGGGCCCAACATAGTGCAATATTCCCCTCATCTCAGACACTGTTAAAATCAAAGATGCTATATATTATCATTAGCCTCCAGTCTTCACTCATGTGAGAGAGATGTTCAATGACATGAACCAGGTAGTAAACAACCAATGAATTGCATTCTCTTTGGCTGTTGTGGATACCAAATAGCCACTGGCCTATTTTAACTTAATTGTGCCTACATTTGCTGGGTATAACATGGTTAGCTTGGCAAAGAGAAAAGCCCACTGTAAGTCATGTAATGTACAGGAAGCTAGCACAGTGAAAAGTTTTTAATATCAGAGAAATTGGCATTGACCTTTTTTTTTTGCATTCTAGCTCAAGTCATTACAGTGTGGGAATATTACAAGTTTTTTGCAAGCCAACATTCATAACTATAATTGTAAAGTGAACGATAAAGCCTTTTGAAATGACTTGTAAGGGTGTACTTTCCCACCAAGTGGCAGCATTGCTAACAAATGACAACAAGAGGGAGCTACCAGTATCTTAACAAAAGAAGCTTGGGTGAACAATTTTTTTTTTTCTCTAAGAGGAGACTTGATTTGTGTTGAATAAGATAGATTTCAATATATTCTGAACCTTCCCTTTGCTGTCTGTTACTCATTTAACATTTGTACTAAAGGTCAATACCCATCTCTTAATGTAAACTTCATCTCTTCTTTAACTTAGTGCCATTCAACCTTGGACTTTTCTTTTGTAAATTCCATTTAATCCAAAGTCTATTTCTGTTATTTAAGAAATCCATGCTCCATTTGCTGCATCACTATGCTATTCCTCAAAGTGCACATACTGCAGATTGGTGCATTCGCACAGCATTACTGCAGTCTCTAACATGACTTTTTTATTTTTGACAGCTTATCAAATCATGTTTTTAGCAGAGGCATTGTATGTAACACACCTTGCATATTGCTAATTATTATTGCGCCTATCTATGCTTACGACACTGCTTTAGACAGCTAATGCTAAACTGATGCATTTTTACTATGTAAAAACTGAAGGATTACACCATCCTAGCCAGCAATCAAACTCTACTGTACCCTTGTAATGTAAGTCCAAGTGATAAAATATTGACTATTTTGAAGGTAGGAGCTCACAAGGAGTTGATTGCTTTAAATAGTTTTACAAAGTTTTGTTTTGATATTATAAGATAAGATAACCTCTATTAATAATCATAGTGAAATTCTATTGACAATATAATACATAAGCATTATTTGCCATAACCTCCACTTCATTACATTGAACAATGTTAATTTTACATCAGTCCTTATAACATAGAGACTGTGCAAACATTTAAAATGTCATTCAGGAACAACAATCAGAAAAAAATACTCAACTGCATGAAATCATAATAATCCAAAGTGTAGTGTTGTGCCTTGTTGTGAAGTAAAGTCTCATTCTGTGTGCCATACATTAGATCGACGTGACAAGCATTTCCCCAATACAGTATTTTCCTTCCAAGTTAAAACGAATGTTTGTTGATTATGAATAGACATAACATAAAGTTATGTGTAAAAATTATATGTACCTACATGTTTTTCAACCTCGTGAATACTAAATGTTTATTTTATATTCTAACACTGTACTCCCTAACGTTGTCTTTGCCCCTTTTTTTCTTTCCACTAATGCAGAAAGCTACTGAAAAACTAAAGGAAGAGGAGAGGAAAAAGATGGCAGAAATGCAGGCGGAGTTAGACAAACAAAAACAGTTAGCTGAGGCCCATGCAAAAGCTGTGGCCAAAGCAGAACAAGAAGCCCAGGAGCTGAAGTTGAAAATGAAAGATGAGGCCAGCAAAAGGCAAGATGTCGCTGTGGATGCTGAAAAACAGAAGCAGAGCGTTCAGCAAGAGCTGCAACAGCTTAGGAGCCTGTCTGAGCAGGAGGTCAAGTCCAAGAATCAGCAAGTGGAAGAGGCTCTGCTCAGCCGCACCAAGGTAGAGCAGGAGATCAACATCATCAGAGTTCAGTTAGAGACCACAATTAAACAGAAGCAAACAGCTGAGACTGAGCTGCAGCAGCATAGAGCCAAGGCTTCTGAGGCTGAGAAGCTGAGGAAAGCTGCTCAGGAAGAGGCAGAGAGGCTTCGTAAGCAGGTGACAGAAGAGACTCAGAAAAAGAAACAAGCGGAGGAAGAGCTTAAACACAAATCTGAGACTGAGAAAGAGGCTGCCAAGCAGAAACAGAAAGCAATGGACGAGCTACAGAAATTCAAAATGCAAGCCGAAGAGGCAGAGAGGCGCATGAAACAGGCTGAGGAGGAGAAACAGAGGCAGATCAAGGTAGTCGAGGAGGTGGCACAGAAGACGGCTGTTACTGAGCTACAAAGCAAACGCATGGCGTTTGATGAAAAGGCAACTAAGCTTGAGGAATCGCTGAAGAAAGAACAGGGCACCGTCCTTCAGCTGCAGGAGGAGGCTGAAAAACTCAAGAAACAACAAGATGAAGCTAACCAAGCCAGAGAACAAGCAGAGAAAGAGCTTGAGATGTGGAGACAGAAGGCCAATGAGGCTCTGCGGTTAAGGCTTCAGGCTGAGGAAGAAGCCCACAACAAGAGTCAGGCTCAAGAGGAAGCTGAGAGGCAGAAGGTGGAGGCTGAGCGAGATGCTAAGAAAAGGGCTAAGGCGGAAGAAGCTGCACTAAAACAAAAGGAAAATGCAGAGAAAGAGCTGGAAAAACAGAGAAAACTAGCAGAACAAACAGCTCAGCAAAAGCTGTCTGCAGAGCAGGAGTGTATACGCTTAAAAGCTGACTTTGAACATGCTGAACAACAGAGGACCCTCTTGGATGGTGAGCTCCAGCGCTTAAAAAATGAGGTAAATGCTGCTGAAAACCAGAGAAAACAACTGGAGGAGGAACTGGCTAAAGTCAGGAGTGAAATGGATGCTCTTCTTCAGGTGAAGCTAAACGCTGAGAAGGAAATGACAACTAACACAGAGAAAAGCAAGCAGCTTCTTGAATCCGAGGTGCAGAAAATGAAACACCTCGCTGAAGAAGCAGCCAGACTGAGATCAGTCGCAGAGGAGGCTAAGAAGCAGCGGCAGATGGCAGAGGAAGATGCAGCTCGTCAAAGAACTGAGGCTGAAAAGATACTGAAAGAAAAACTGGCTGCCATCAATGAGGCAACTCGTCTTAAGACTGAGGCTGAGATTGCCCTGAAAGAGAAAGAAGCAGAAAATGAAAGACTTAAAAGACAATCTGAGGATGAAGCCTATCAGAGAAAGCTATTGGAGGACCAAGCATCGCAGCATAAGCAGGACATTGAGGAGAAAATCTTACAGCTGAAGAACTCATCTGACTCTGAGCTGGAGCGGCAGAAAAAGATTGTCGAGGAGACACTTCATCAAAGGAAGGTGGTTGAAGAGGAGATCCGTATCATCAAACTCAACTTTGAGAAAGCATCAAGAGGCAAGATTGATTTGGAACTGGAATTGAACATGCTGAAAAGCACTGCAGACGAAACACAGCAGAGCAAGCTCAAGGCTGAGGAAGAGGCTGAGAAGCTGAAAAAGCTTGCTGTACAGGAAGAGAAGAAGAGGAAAGAGGCAGAGGAGAAAGTTAAGAGGATTACTGCAGCAGAGGAAGAAGCAGCAAGACAATGCAAGGCTGCTCAGGAGGAAGTTGAACGCCTCAAAAAGAAAGCCAGCGAAGCCAAGAAACAGAAAGAGGAAGCTGACAAACAGGCAGAAAAACAGATCGTATTAGCCAAAGAGGCAGCGCAGAAATGTAGTGCTGCAGAGCAGAAAGCACAAGATGTCCTCAGTAAAAAGAAAGAGGACAGTCTTGCTCAGGACAAGCTAAAAGAGGAGTTTGCAAATGCCAAGAAACTTGCACAAGCTGCTGAGAAAGCCAAAGGCAAAGCAGAGAAAGAGGCTGCCTCACTTCGTGAAAAAGCAGAGGAAGCTGAAAAGCAGAAGAAATCCGCAGAGGAGGAAGCTGCCAAACAAGCCAAAGCTCTAAAGGATGCAGAGAGGCTCAGGAAGGAAGCCGAGCAGGAGGCTTCCAGGCGAGCAGATGCTGAGGCAGCAGCTCTAGAACAGAAGCGGCAGGCTGACACGGAGATGGCCAAGCACAAAAAACAAGCCGAACAAACGCTCAAGCAGAAGTCTCAGGTTGAGAAGGAGCTGACAAAGGTTAAGATACAATTAGATGAGACTGATAAGCAGAAAGCTGTCCTGGATGCAGAGCTGCAGCGATTAAAGGGTGAGGTAAATGACGCAGTCAAACAAAAAGCTCAGGTTGAGGATGAACTGTCCAAGGTCAGGATCCAGATGGAGGAGCTGCTGAAGCTTAAGCTGAAGATTGAAGAAGAAAATAAGCGCCTCATAAAGAAAGACAAAGA
The DNA here is from genome assembly GCF_029633865.1 of Lampris incognitus. Taxonomy (NCBI): domain Eukaryota; kingdom Metazoa; phylum Chordata; class Actinopteri; order Lampriformes; family Lampridae; genus Lampris; species Lampris incognitus. The sequence continues at coordinate 23,389,404 of NC_079228.1, forward strand.
TAACACACAGAAATTCCTCGCAGAGGAGGCAGAGAAAATGAAGGCCCTGGCAGAGGATGCTGTCAGGCTTAGTGTGGAAGCTCAAGAAACAGCTAGACAGAGACAGATTGCAGAGTCTGACCTTGCTGAACAGCGCACTCTTGCAGATAAAATGCTCAAGGAGAAAATACAGGCTATCCAAGAGGCTGCCACATTGAAAGCTGAGGCAGAGGAGCTCCAGAGACAGAAGGACCAGGCACAGGAAAAAGCTCAAAAACTACTCGAGGACAAACAACAGATGCAGCAGCGCCTTAATGAGGAGACAGAGGGCTTCCAAAAGTCATTAGAAGCTGAGCGCAGGAGGCAGCTCGAAGTTTCAGCTGAGGCAGAGAAATTGAAACTCAGGGTTAAAGAGCTCAGTGATGCTCAGTCTAAGGCAGAAGAGGAGGCCAGGAAATTCAGGAAACAGGCTGATGAAATTAGAGCTCGTCTTGAAGAGAAAGAGAAACAAACTGCAGATAAAGTTGTTGTGGAAAGGCTGGAGGCACAGAGATTACAGAGCACCAAAGAAGCTGATGAGTTGCGCAATGCCATTGCTGGCCTTGAGAAGGAGAAGGCGAAATTGAAGAAAGAGGCTGAGGAACTTCAGAATAAGTCTAAAGAGGTATTGTGACAAAAATTAGCATTGTATGGCAAGATATAAAAATAACATTGATAAACTATTAATGTTGTGATAATGGTCTATATTTAACATCTAATGTAAATTGCAGAAACAAGTGACAAGGTTCACAGTTTATGTGAATGCAATTCAAAACCTCATAATGAAAAATGTAATTCCGAATGATCTTTATGATTATTGGCATTCTCTCATGCCTATATGCAGTGTTCGAGTGATACAATGACATTTTCCTAATGTTCTTTTTTCTAATTAGATGGCACAAGCCCAACAAGAGCAGATTGAGCAAGAGAAAACAACTCTACAACAGACGTTCCTTACAGAGAAGGAGTTGCTGCTGAAAAGGGAGAAGGCCATTGAAAAAGAGAAAAAGAAGCTTGAAGAACAATTTGAAGATGAGGTAAAAAAGGCTAAAGCTCTCAAAGATGAGCAAGAGCGTCAACGAAAGCAAATGGAAGAGGAAAAAATAAAACTTCAAGCCACCATGGATGCTGCTTTGAAAAAGCAAAAGGATGCTGAGGCAGAGATGAAGACGAAACAAAAAGAAATGGAAGACCTTGAAAAGAAAAGACTTGAACAGGAAAAACTTCTGGCAGAGGAGAACAAAAAGCTTAGAGAGAAACTGAAGAAGTTGGAGGTTGCTCCCAAACCAGCCACATCCGAGACCAAGGAAACTGAAGTCCAGACTGATAAAGTTCCTGAGGAGCAGTTAATTGCTATGACAATGGTAGAAACTACAAAGAAAGTTTTCAATGGCTCAGTTGAGGTGGATGGTAGGAAGAAAAATGCAGAATCAGCATTAGCATTTGATGGTATTAGAGAGCGGGTTCCTGCAGAAAGACTCCATGATATTGGTATCCTTACCAAAAAGGAATTTGACAAACTGAAAAAAGGCAAAGCCACTGTGCAAGACCTAGGACAAAATGTTAAAGTTAAATCATGTCTCAAGGGCCAGAATAGTGTTGGTGGCATACTGACCCCATCAAAAGAGAAAATGAGCATCTATCGTGCCATGAAAGAGAAGAAAATTACTCCCAACATTGCCACAATGCTTTTAGAAGCTCAAGCAGCTTCTGGTTACATTATTGATCCAGTAAAAAACAAGATGCTATCTGTGGATGAGGCTGTTAAGGATGAGCTAATTGGCCCTGAGCTTCATAACAAAATGCTCTCAGCAGAGAGAGCAGCAACCGGTTTCAAAGATCCCTATACTGGTGCCAAAATCTCCCTCTTTGAAGCAATGAAAAAGGGACTCATTGAAAAGGACCAGGCTATCAAGTTCCTGGATGTGCAGCTTGCAACTGGTGGAGTAATTGACCCTATTAATAGTCATAGAGTACCCCTTCAGACAGCCTATAAACAGGGTCAGTTTGATGAAGACATGAACAAGAAACTAGCTGATCCCAGTGATGAAATCAAATTATTCATTGATCCCAGTACTCAGGAACATCTCACTTACAAGCAGTTACTTGAAAGGTCCACCAAGGATGAAGAGACAGGCTTGCTAATCTTACCGGTCACAGAGAAAGCTGCTCAAACTGAAGTAACCTACACAGATGAGCAGACTAAAGAGATATTGAGTAAATCAAATGTCACTGTTCCTTTTGGAAGATTCAAAGGCAAAACTGTCACCATTTGGGAAGTCATCAATTCAGAGTACTTTACTGAAATACAGAGAAAGGATTTGATTCGCCAGTACAGGACAGGCAAAATCACGGTAGAAAAGATTATAAAAATTGTGATCACTGTTGTGGAAGACAAAGAGAAGAAGAATGAAAATATATTTGATGGTGTCAGGGCTCCAGTGTCTGCCAGTGAACTTTTAGAATCGAAGATCATAAACAAAGACTTATTCAATAAATTGAGCAATGGGAAGGTAACCGCTAAAGAGATCTCTGAGATGGAGTCTGTAAAGAAAGCACTGAAAGGAACAGACAGCATTTCTGGAGTGATGAATGAATCAACCAAGGAGAAAATGTCATTCTATCAAGCTATGAAGAAGGAGATAATGTCACCAGAGACCGCAGTGAACCTTCTGGAAGCTCAAGCAGCAACTGGATATGTAATTGACCCTGTCAAAAATGAGAAGTTCACTGTTGATGAAGCTGTTAAATCAGGTCTTGTTGGCCCAGAGCTACATGAAAGACTTCTGTCTGCAGAGAGAGCTGTCAATGGCTACAAAGATCCATACACGGGAAGAACTATATCTTTATTTGAAGCCATGAACAAAGGCCTCATAAAGAGAGAACATGGCATTCGTCTATTTGAAGCACAGCTCTCAACTGGAGGAATAATCGACCCTGTTAAAAGCTATCACATTCCAAATGAGGTTGCTTGCAAACGTGGCTACTTTGACGAGGAAATGACAAAGACTTTTAACAAGAACACTGAGGAAACAGAGGTTTTCTACGATCCTAACTCATCACAGAATGCTTCCTATGGACAACTCATGAAGCAATGTGTCACAGACAAAGAGACTGGACTTCCATTGCTTCCTCTATCAAAGAAAGCCTTAAAGTCAAAAGAAGAACATAAAATTACTGAGGCCAAAACTAAAGAGAATTTGGACCAGGCAACTATGGAGTTAGAGTATGGACCTTTCAAAGGAAGAAAAGTCACAATTTGGGAGATCATACACTCTGAATACATCACTGAGGAAAAGAGAATAGAGTTGATAAGACAATATAGAATAGGCCAAGTGACAATTGAAAGGCTGATTAAGATAGTGGTCACAATGGTTGAGGAAAAAGAGGACAGAACGAAGGAAAAGGCTTGCTTTGAAGGACTTAGAGCACCTGTCACTGCCAGCTCATTGCTTGATTCCCACATCATTGATAAGGCTACTTTTGATCAACTCCAGCAAGGCAGGAAGCAACCTAAGGAAATTAGTGACACTGAAACAGTCAGGAAGTACTTGCAGGGTACAGACTGCATTGCAGGTATAACTTTGGGGGAGTCAAAGGAGAAATTAAGCATATATCAAGCAATTAAAAATAACATTTTGCAACCAAACACTGGGCTTGCACTACTTGAGGCCCAAGCAGCAACTGGTTTCATTATTGATCCGGTCAAAAATCGGAAGCACTCTGTGGATGATGCTGTAAAGGTGGGAGTTGTTGGCCCAGAGCTTCATGAAAAACTTCTCTCAGCTGAAAAGGCAGTGACTGGATACAAAGACCCATACACAGGCAATAAGATTTCACTATTCCAAGCAATGAAGAAAGAGCTAGTATCACGAGAACATGCTATCCCTCTTCTAGAGGCTCAGTTTACAACTGGAGGGCTCATTGACCCAGTCAGCAGCCACCGAGTTCCCAATGATGTAGCCATTAAACGGGGCTACTTCAGCAAGCAAATGGCTAAATCCTTCAATGAACCTTCAGGGGACATTAAAGGCTTCTATGATCCCAATACCAGTGAATGTGTTACCTACAAGCAGCTGCTGGAGAAATGTGTAAACGATCACACTTCTGGTCTGTGCTACCTGCCTCTTTCAAAGGCTGAAGCTCTAGCCCCTGTTGAAAAGTCCTATCAGTACTCAGAAGAACAGGCCCAGACTGACTTAGCTGACACTCAAGTAGATATCCCACATGAGAGTTTTGCTGGAAAGAGTGTGACCCTATGGGATGTAATGAAGTCAAACCTGCTTCCAGATGGGGAGAGCTGCCGCCTCCTGGAACAGTATCGCTTAGGGCAAATCACAAAAGAGAGAATGCTAATCATCATTATTGAAATCATTGAACAAAGGGAAATTCTAAAGACAGAGCAGAGCATGTCATGTGATGTAATAAGAAGAAGAGTTACAATTGAGGAGCTTTACAGTGCTAGAATTATTGACTTGCAAACATACCACCAATTAAAACAAGAACAGATAACTATTCGTGAGGTAATGGAAATGCCATCTGTAAAACAGTACCTCTTTGGTACTGGTTGTATAGCTGGCATTATGTCAGACAACCCTCCAAGGATCAGCATTTACCAGGCTATGAAGAGGGGTCTCATTAAGCCTGAGATTGCTTTAAATCTCCTTGAGGCCCAGGCAGCAACAGGATTCATGATTGATCCAGTGAAAGATGAGCTTCTGACTGTTGATGAGGCTGTACGCAAGGGACTCGTAGGCCCTGAGATGCATGACAAACTTCTGTCTGCTGAGAGAGCAGTTACAGGTTATAGGGATCCATACAGTGGGAAAGTAATTTCTCTCTTCCAGGCAATGAAAAAGGACCTTGTTCCTGAGGATTATGCCCTTCGGCTTTTGGAGGCCCAGAATGCCACTGGGGGATTGATGGATCCTGAATATTATTTCCACCTCCCCACTGATGTTGCCATGCAACGCGGCTATATCAACAAGGAGACACATGACATAATATCTGATCCTAACGGGGATGTGAAAGATTACACTGATCCAACTACAGATGATAAACAGTCCTATGTCCAGCTATTGAAAAGATGCAAAGTTGATAAAGAAAGTGGTTTGCGTTTGCTGTCACTGGCAGACAGAAGGCTTCTCTTCAAAGGTCTCAGAAAGCAAATTACTGTGGATGAGCTGCTTCGCTCTCAGATCATTGACCAAAAGACATACAATGAACTTACTGAGGGTGTCATTACAGTGGAAGAGTTAAGCAGAGACCTTAAGAAGTATCTGGAGGGTATCAGCTGTATTGCTGGGGTATATGTTGAATCTAGCAAAGATCGTCTGTCAATCTATCAAGCAATGAAGAAGAACATGATTAGACCAGGGACTGCTTTTGAGCTTCTTGAGGCCCAAGCAGCAACAGGATATGTCATTGATCCTATTAAGAACCTAAAGCTCAATGTCAGTGAAGCAGTTAAAATGGGAATTGTTGGCCCTGAATTCAAAGATAAACTCCTCTCTGCTGAGCGGGCTGTAACAGGCTACAAGGACCCTTATTCTGGCAAGATCATCTCTCTCTTCCAGGCTATGAAAAAGGGCCTCATTCTTAAAGACCATGGCATTCGCCTGTTGGAGGCTCAAATTGCTACTGGTGGAATCATTGATCCAGAGGAGAGCCATCGCTTGCCAGTTGAAGCAGCTTATGACCGTGGCCTCTTTGATGAGGAAATGAACGAAATCCTCACCGACCCTTCTGATGACACTAAAGGTTTCTTTGACCCTAATACTGAGGAAAACCTCACCTATCTCCAGCTCATGGAGAGATGCATGATAGACCCACAGACTGGACTTGCTCTTCTACTTTTGAAAGAAAAGAAGCGTGAGAGAAAGACATCCTCAAAGTCATCTGTGCGCAAACGCAGAGTAGTCATTGTGGACCCAGAGACAGGCAAAGAAATGTCTGTTTATGAGGCTTATCGCAAAGGACTTATTGACCACCAGACCTACATGGAACTGGCAGAGCAAGAGTGTGAATGGGAGGAGATTACAAGAACCTCATCTGATGGGGTTGTGAAATCCATGATCACTGACAGGAGGTCAGGCCGCCAATATGATATTGACGATGCAATCTCAAAGGGCCTGATTGACAAGTCCGCTCTGGATCAATACCGTGCGGGAACTTTGTCCATCACAGAGTTTGCAGACATGCTCTCTGGAAACATGAGTGGTGTCAGATCACGTTCTTCCTCCTTTGGCTCCTCTTCCTCTTACCCCATGAGCCCAGTGCCTTCTATCAAAACCCCAGCAACCACATGGAATGACCCAACAGAGGAGACCGGACCTGTGGCTGGTATCCTGGACACAGACACACTGGAGAAGGTGTCTGTCACAGAGGCCATGCACAGAAATCTTTTGGACAATATCACAGGTCAAAGGTTGCTGGAGGCTCAGGCCTGCACAGGAGGCATTATTGACCCAAATACTGGAGAAAAGTTCTTAATTGCAGATGCAGTGAACAAAGGACTCGTAGATAAGATCATGATTGACCGCATCAATCTTGCCCAGAAGGCCTACAATGGCTTTGAGGACCCAAGAACCAAAACCAAAATGTCAGCAGCCCAAGCGCTAAAGAAAGGATGGCTGTATTATGAGGCTGGACAACGATTCCTTGAGGTCCAATATCTTACCGGTGGACTAATTGAACCAGATGTTTCCTCCAGAGTATCTATAGATGAGGCTGTAAAAAACGGCACTTTAGAAGCACGCACTGCACAGAAGCTTCGAGATGTTAGTGCATATTCTAAATACCTCACATGCCCTAAAACAAAGCTTAAAATCTCCTACAAGGATGCTATGGATAGAAGCATGGTGGAAGAAGGGACTGGTCTGCGACTGCTAGAAGCATCATCTCAATCAAGCAAAGGCCTCTACAGTCCCTACAACATTAGTGGGTCAGGCTCAGCTACTGGGTCACGGTCTGGTTCACGAACTGGTTCCAGGTCAGGATCTAGAAGGGGTAGCTTTGATGCCACAGGTTCCAGTTTCACCACAACGACCTTCTCCTCATCATATGGCTCACCCAGCTATGGCCGCAGATATTGATAGTTTAATTTAAGTGGAGCAAATGCTTTTTTGAGGAGAAAATGTTTAACGCTATACACCCACAGTGCTCATCGGATATCTGATTTTCAAAGAAAAAGACTACCTTTATTCTGCTCTGCATGTGGTTGTTACAAGAATTTTGATATTAAGTTCTATTACAGTCTAAACATACTTGTTCGCAATACATTTTATTTTATTTTTTAAAATTACAACTTATGTTGACACCATTTATACTATCTTATCAAATCAGATTTATCATACTTTATACATTTGCAAACTGAAAAGCTGTATTATTTTACTCTGAATTTACAATATCTGTGACAAAGTTTTCATTGATAAAATATCTGAAACATTTTCTATATTTCGAGCTATAAATGTCACAAAAGTTTTAGGGTTGTATGATTACTAGATTTTGTTTGCTCGGTATGTTTTATGCTATGTTGTAACCAGAAGTGTTTGTGTCAGTTTATCTTGTTTTATCATAAACTACATTGAGTGTAAAAACAAGCTGTTAAGCAGAAATTTCTGTACATGTGTATATTTATTAGTAGTAAAAAAGTAGCTGAACAAAGAAGAATGCCACTCTGCAGAGCAGAATAAGGAGTCCCCAGACAATTATTGAAACTTGGGATTTGCTGGGGTTTGCTTTAAGAATGTCAAGCTCGAAGATCTTTTTCCATCCCGGCTACACTGCCACCTGTACTCTGCCAATATCTAAGCTCCCCTTTCCCAGTTTTCATTCAGATAACCTGGGAATGAACTCATGTCTCCAGAGAATAACTACCCAACAAGTTCAAACGTCCGTTCTTTGTTCATGTTTAACCTCATCAAACACCTTCACAAACAGACATGACCTTTGGATACTAACTTCAGTCATTAAATTGACACTTCCAAATGAAGAACAAGGAGCTAAACGTAGCACATCTAATGGCCTTGTTGCCCAGTATAACCATCACCATTATCATTGGACAGCTCCTGACAAGGCCATCATATGTAAGCCAGTGCTTCTCTGGACACCTAAAACATGTAAGTTTAATGAAATCTTTTATTGGCGGATTAAAGATAGAGTTCTGTAGTGTATTTAATATTTTGATAATTACTTTGCTAGTACTTAGGTTGTTGCTAATGTCATAAAGACCCCATGGAGTCCTGAAGTCTCACTCACATAAAGCATTGTGTTTTCTCTCCATTTCAGATTCCTGTCTCAAAACCGATCATCTCTCCAGCTCTTTGCTCTGATATGGACCCATGGTATTATACTGGACTGTCATTGGCTGTAATCAGTGATCATACCCAGGAGTACATCACAAGCCAGGATCCACATCTTATTTTCACACAACATGAGATTCATTCACCAGTGGACTATTTTGAATGTTACAACTAATCTTGAAGTCATGAAAACAGTTTCAGGCTAGCTCGAAATCATGCTTTTGTAAGTGCCTGCCAAATACTGTGTAATATACTGGAGATATGTACAGAATATAAAGATTGGGCGGTGCTCAAACTGTAAATTGACTGATGCATGACTGAACAAACACTATCCATAACTCTGAATAACAAAATTTCTCTGTTATCAGTTAATCCTTTCTACAAAACTATTATACCACATCTTAACCTTAAAACAATAACAGGTTGTTTCAATGTCATAATGCTCAAATTCACATGGGGCTAAATGTATGGTTTGAATGTCTAATGTATGTAACTATTCAAAGAATAATCAGAATATTTTTTTTCCTGGGAAAATCCTCACAGGAAATTAATGTAAAGCATTGTATTTAATGTATATTGCTATTTAGATAGAACACTATCGCTGAAAGCCATTAATTTTAAGCAATGATTTTTTTCCATTTATTTTTGTTTTTATTTTGAAAAAGATCTTTAAGCTTTGTCACTTATTGCCATTGAACCTGGTATTTGTTTGATATACATTTTCCGTCGTAAGGCATTGTGTTCTTTCAGTCTCCATTTTATTTTGATATGAAATATTTTTGCTCTGCATGTTTTACTAAAGTTGAAAAGATTCATCATATCTGCTTTTCCCTTGTGTTATTGCATTTTAAAAGGTCTGAAGGATTTATTTTAATAAGATGGGGTATAAAGGCCTTGTTCAAGATGGTGTATTTATAGTTCAATGGTGGAAAGGAATTTTAATGTAACACCTTACATAATGTAAATAAACATGAAAAATAGTGAGAGATCCACTCAAGTCTTGATATTTTATGATTTCTGTAAAACAGGCAGGTTCAGACTGGCTCGAAAATACGATTACTCCAACTGTATGTCACTTAGTAGGTCTGATATTTTCATTGTGGCTTAATAAGCGCGATTTGAAAATCATTGTGATCGGGCCTGAAATTACCAAACAAGGATTGGCCACACCTTGGATCGACTGGGCTGTGACCTAGCGCCGGCGCCTTCAACTGCACTATGACCAGGAGACTAGAGCCTGTAATGTATTTTTGGCATTCATTTCTCTAAGGTGGCCCTGTGATGGCCTGGCGGCCTGTCCAGGGTCTCTCCACGCCTGCCACCCAATGACTGCTGGGACAGGCTCCAGCATCCCCGCGACCCTGTGAGCAGGATAACCGGCTTGGATAATGGATGGATGTGATTGGGCATCTGGGTGGTGTGGCAGTCTATTCCGTTGCCTACCAACACGGGGATTGCCGGTTTGAATCCCCGTATTACCTCCGGCTTGGTCTGCCATCCCTACAGACACAATTGGCTGTGTTTGCGGGTGGGGAGCCAGGTGTGGGTATGTGTCCTAGTCGCTGCACTAGCGCCTCCTCTGGCCAGTTGGGGCGCCTGTTCCTCCCACGCGCTATGTCGCCCTGGCGAAACTCCTTACTGTCAGGGGCAAAAAAGCAGCTGGCAAGTCCACATGTATTGGAGGGGGAATGTGATAGTCTGCAGCCCTCCCCGGATCGGCAGAGGGGGTGGAGCAGCAACCAGGACAGCTCGGAAGAGTGGGGTAATTGGCCGGATACAATTAGGGTGAAAAAAAAGGAGGGGGGGGGCATTGTGATCAAAGCTGAGAGAGACTTAAATTGGTCACAGATCTGATATCTGGTAGAACCGTTAACGTCTTTGTGTAGAAAACGTATATTCTGTTAAAAAAGAATCAGAGTAAAACAACAGTCCGTCAAAGAGCTTTTACAAGTAAAGGATTGTTATTGACTTTCATGAATTCATATGTCGTAAAGCAGGGTTAAGTCAGTACCACTTTCTGAACCGAAAGGCAGTCTAGTCATGGCTGCTAACATCAGCCCAGCTGACAGTCAATGCACAGGCATCTTAAAATGGATACACAAATCTGACCTATAATAGCCAATTTGGTCTTTTTGCTTATTAGTGCAAATCCAGCTGGTGTGTTTATCAAGAACACAGGAAGATGCTTCCTGTAATTGCCCAACACATGTTGTGGAGAAAGGTTATTGTACTTTTTTGCTCTAGTCAACAGAATGCCAAGTCATGATGATATTTACTCACTGGATGTGATATTTTGTTTTTTTGCTATAGTTTGTCTCTCATGCTTCAGATTAATGGTTTACAAACTGCTCACTGAAATTTAATATACAAGATAAAAGTGTTTCATTTTGACAACTTGACTTGGGGAATCGCAGAAAAGTTGAATCAGTTCATTCGGACACAAAGTTGTGTCCAAATGAACTGATTCAACTTTCTGTGATTTCCTTACCTCGATTATTGAGCATGCATCAAGCTGACCTGCTCTCAGGGTCGCGGGGATGCTGGAGCCGATTCCGGCAGTCATTGGGTGGCAGGCAGGGAGACACTCGGGACAGGCCGCCAGACCATCACAGGGCCCACACACACACACACACACACACACACACACACACACACATTCATACCTAGGGACAATTTAGTATGGCCAATCCACCTGACCTACATGTCTTTGGACTGTGGGAGGAAACCAGAGCCCCCGAGGGAAACCCACGCAGACACGGGGAGAACATGCAAACTCCACACAGAGGATGACCCGGGATGACCCACCAAGGTTGGACTACCCCGGGGCTTGAACCCAGGACCATAATAATAATAATCATTACATTTATATAGCACTTTTTCTAGACACCCAAAGCGCTTCACATTGAAGGGGGTAACTCACTTTAACCTCCACCAATGTGTAGCACCCACCTGGGTGATGCACAGCAGCTATTTTGCGCCAGAACACTCACCACACGTCAGCTTGACATGGAGAGGAAGGAATGATTGAGCCAATGGGGCAGCGTCCGGTGATGTCACAGCATCGCTGTCGCTATAGACACATCACAGGAAGTCAGACATGCGGAGCACGTTAGACAGTACAGCATGGCTGTGTTTACAACACCAACTCATGTATATGCTGCCATATATCCGATAATATCAACCCTGAATGATGTTCCCGGTGCAAAGTATACATTGAAGATTGAGGTGCACAGTAACCTGGAACTAAAAAGATGGTTGCAGTGTCGTGGACTGCCGAGGACAGGGAAAAAAACAGCAGTTGATTGACCGGTTGGTTGAGGGGTTGTGTCAGCTGTCACACAGCATAAGGTTTCCCATTTTCTCTTCATTTGGCTATGTAAGCTACTGCATACATTCAGATTTGAAATCTGAATGTATGTAATTTCATATGAGGTTAAAGTAAAGCTTTTCAGCGTTTAACTTCTATTACTGACCCTGTCAGTGGTGGACTGGCCAGGGAGCACCGGGACAAAGTACCGACTGCCCCCCGCCCCCCGCTCATGGTTTTATGAACACTTTATTACAGTTAAAATTTGTGAACTTGTTTTAATATCTTATTTTATTTTATAATATTAACTTGTCCCAATAATTTAAGTGGTCTGAAATACTGGGGCTATATTTAAAAAAAAAAGTATTGGTTCCTAAACGGTGAATCCGATATGCATTTATTTATTTATTTTTGAAAATTCTGTTTATTCATTTTCCATGTTTACAGTATAACAAGAGAGAAAAACATAACAACTCACACCCAGTGCCACAATAATATATACATCTTACATTTATCATTCACTGTACACACACACCACTACATCCTCCCACAGAGAGATAGGATTTTTAGCATGACCCCCAGACCTCCGAAATATGGATACAGAGATAGAGAATGATAAGATAAAAATGAAAATATGTAAAATAATCCATGGAGATCATGCAGTATCCATGCTTCAATTGCACTAAACACATGAACAGGCAGTCAATAGGTTTGGTGCCACAGGGGGCACAGCTGTCACCATCAGATTCAGTGTCCACTGTCTTACCCTGCCAATACATGACCTTATTAACAGCAGGCCCAAGAAAATTGAATAGAGCCGAGAAGTGTAGGTATGTGAGACCTGTGAAATGTCTCATCAGTGTGTCATTGTCTTTGGCAGCACTCAGGCTCAAGAGAGGAGAATCTTTCCCTGGACCATTAGAGAAGTCCAGTTTGGCTTTTGTGAGTTGGTTCTTGATAATGATGCCAATTTTGGCACTCAATTCACAGTGTGCATACACAGTCTGAGTGCCCTTGTCCTGAACTTCATTATCGGTTTGTGTGCCCTTGTCACCAAAACGAGGCTGATGGGAATAGTAGTGTTCAGCCCAAACTGCCTCCCCTCATACACTGATGTTTTCATTAACAGTCTCTCCGTCATCGCCATCATAGCGAACTTCATCATCCATGTCTCCAGGTTCTCACGCTTTGACCGAGGCGCTGCCGCCTAGATCTGCATTCATCGACGAAACAGCATCATTGTCTGCAGATCTTTTGGACTGCGAGGCAGGATTGTCACACCATGCTTGGGATTTTCTCTTCCTTGAAACTTTGCGCACCTGGAAAAAAGTACATAAGCAAGTTGGAGAGTATTGCACTAACCAGACATGGCCACAAACACTATAACAATACTACCCCAGTAATACAAAAGGCAGTGACACACAGTGTGTATAATTGGTGTTCAAAAATGTTTTGATTTATTTTAATGTCATTATTATTATTATTTTATCATGCGTGAATCATACTTTTGAGCACATTCCATTACATGAATACATGATTGGTAATTAGATTAACATAATGATTAATATTAAACTACATTTTGTAGTATTTGGTATTTATCTACTGTTTTCTCTTGTATTGTGCCTACAAGACATGCCAAATATTATGTCATATTAGGTTACACAACTGGCCAATCACATATGTAATGGATCATACTCAGTTAGGAAGGTCATGCAAGTAATGTAAGTTAGTACGGTCAAGAATAAGTTTCACTTTATGTGCAGCGTGTGCCCGGGCCTTTACCTTAGTTTGTTGAAAAAACATCACAAAGAACAGTGCGTGCGAGCAACGTCAAACTCACCTGCTCTTTGACAATAACGTGCTGGAATTGGATCATCCATCGGTCCTTCTCCTCCAACAAAATGCTTGGTACAGATGAACGTCATTTTATGGACTTTGTTAACGTTGAATTGGTTGTGTGGACGGCCGTAAGCTCTGATCCAACATAAACACTTCTCCAGTTGCTGCTTGGATTTCGGGAAAATTAAGAAACCGTACACTCACCATATGCGCATATCTGGAGTCACTATTGCATTCCCCATAGCAACAATGTTTTATGTACAACATGGCACACTAGAAAAAATAGATGAAAACGGCAAAAAAAATACGCAAAAAATAAAGAAAATTACAACAAACTGCTTACTTCTAATGTAGTCTAGTGCGTCAGATGTCGGACTTCCGTTTGCTGCGAAGCTTCTGCTTCCGCTCAGGAAGGGCTAAAAATAGCTCATGGCCGCTGCCCCATTACATGGGGGATGATTAGGTGGCCAGATTGGGAATTTTGCCAAGACACCGGGGAACCCCCTACTCTTTGTGATAAGTGTCATGGGATCTATAATGACCACAATGAGTCAGGACCTCTGTCTCATCTGAAGGACGGCATCTCCTGCAGCACAGTGTCCTCGTCACTGCTCTAGGGCATTGGGATTTGATATTTGTTGTTGTTGTTGTTGTTGTTGTTTTTAATTAGGACCAGAGGGAAGACTGCCACCTACTGGACCACCAACACCACTTCCGGCAGCAACTCATTTTCCCAGGAGGTCTCCCATCCAAGTACTAGCCAAGCCCATACAATGGTGCTTGCAAGTTTGTGAACCATTTAGAATTTTCTATATTTCTGCATAAATATGACCTAAAACATCATCCAATTTTCACACAAGTCCTAAAAGTAGATAAAGAGAACCCAATTAAACAAATGAAACAAAATATTATACATGGTCATTTATTTATTGAGGAAAATTATCCAATATTACATATCTATGAGTAGCAAAAGTATGTGAACCTTTGCTTTCAGTATCTGGTGGGATCCCCCTTGTGCAGCAATAACTGCAATTAAACGTTTCTGGTAACTGTTGATCAGTCCTGCACACCAGCTTGGAGGAATTTTAGCCCATTCCTCCTTACAGAACAGCTTCAACTCTGGGATGTTGGTGGGTTTCCTCACATGAACTGCTCGCTTCAGGTCCTTCCACAACATTTCGATAGGATTAAGGTCAGGACTTTGACTTGACCATTTCAAAACATTAACTTTATTCTTCTTTAACCATTCTTTGGTAGAACAACTTGTGTGCTTAGGGTCGTTGTCCTGCTGCATGACCCACATTCTCTTGAGATTCAGTTCACGGACAGATGTCCTGACATTTTCCTTAAGAATTCACTGGTATAACTCAGAATTCTTGTTCCATCAATGATGGCAAGCCGTCCTGGCCCAGATGCAGCAAAACAGGCCCAAACCATGATACTACCACCACGTTTCACAGATGGGATAAGCTTCTTATGCTGGAATGCAGTGTTTTCCTTTCTCCAAACATCACTCTTCTCATTTAAACCAAAAAGTTCTATATTGGTCTCATCTGTCCACAATTTTTTTTTTGAATAGCCTTCTGGCTTGTCCACATGATCTTTGGCAAACTGCAGATGGGAAGCAATGTTCTTTTTTGGAGAGCAGTGGCTTTCTCCTTGCAACCCTGTCATGCACACCATTATTATTCAGCGTTCTCCTGATGGTGGACTCATGAACATTAACACTAGCCAATGTGAGAGAGGCCTTTAGTTGCTTAGAAGTTACCCTGGGTTCTTTTGTGACCTGGCTGACTATTACACGCCTTGCTCTTGGAGTGATTTTTGATGGTCAACCACTCCTGGGGAGGGTAACAATGGTTCTGAATTTCCTCCATTTGTACACAATCTGTCTGATTGTGGATTGGTGGAGTCCAAACTCCATAGAGATGGGTTTGTAAGCTTTTCCAGCCTGATGAGCATCAACAACGCTTTTCTGAGGTCCTCAGAAATCTCCTTTGTTCTTGCCATGATACACTTCCACAAACTTGTTGTAAAGATCAGACTTTGATAGATCCCTGTTCTTTAAATAAAACAGGGCACCCACTGATGAGCGTAGTGGAGGCGGAGAGAACTGTGATGGATAGGGGAATGGTGAAAGAGACTTGTTGAGGCATTAGCTGTGCTCCTATGACCTCCATAGATTACGGAACTGATGATGATGATGGTGAATTTAAAAACTGAATCAGAATCAGAAATACTTTATTCATCCTTTAGGGGAATTGGATAAACTGAAAACTGCTATCAACAACACTGGCAATTTGAATCTGTTGGATTTCTGCATTGCTGTAAAATTTGAGGTTCACAGATAGATAATGGGTAAAAACAGGAGCCATCGCTCCCCAGTTCTTATAACTGGCATAATGTAATAATTTTTACAGTTCTATGGCAATAATTCAAGATCATGGAAAAATAGTAAAGCTCATGCTACAGCATACACCAATCAGCCAAAACATTAAAACCACTGACAGACAGGGACAGATAGGGGTGGAATATCTTAGGCAGCAAGTGAACAGTCAGTTCTTGAAGTTGATGTATTGGAAGCAGGAAAAATGGGCAAGCATAAGGATCTGAGCGATTTTGCAAGGGCCAATTGTGATGGCTAGACAACTGGGTCAGAGCATCTCCAAAACGGCAGGTCTTGTGGTGTGTTCCTGGTATGCGGTGTTCAGACCTACCAAGGTGGCCCAAGGAAGGATAACCTCTAAACTGGCAACAGGGTCATGGGTGCCCAAGGCTCATTGATACGGTGGAGAGCGAAGGTTAGCCTGTCTGGTACAATCTCACAGAAGAGCTTCTGTAGTTCAAATTGCTGAAAAGGTTAATGCTGGCTATGACAGATAGGTGTCAGAACACACAGTACATCTCAACTTACTACGTAGCTGCAGACTGGTCACAGTGCCCATGATGACCCCTGTCCACCACTGAAAGCACCTACAATGGACACGTGAGCGTCAGAACTGGATCATGGAATAATGAAAGGTGGCCTGGTCCAATGAATCACGTTTTCTTTTACATCATGTGGACAGCTGGGTACATGTGTACCATTTACCTGGGTAAGAGATGGCACCAGGATGCACTATGGGTGCATCCTGGCAAGCCGGTGGAGGCAGTGTGATGCTCTAGGCAACGTTCTGCTGGGAAACCTTGGGTCTTGACATTAATGTGGATTTTACTTTGACATATATCCATCTATCCATTGACTTAACTGCTTATCTTGCTCTCAGGGTCACGGGGATGCTGGAGCCTATTCCAGCAGTCATTGGGCGGCAGGCGGGGAGACACCCTGGACAAGCCACCAGGCCATCACAGGGCTGACCCACACACACACACACACACACACACACCCATTCATTCCTAGGGACAATTTAGTACTGCCAATTCACCTGACTTACATGTCTTTGGACTGTGGGAGGAAACCGGAACCCCCAGAGGTAACCCACACAGACACGGGGAGACCATGCAAACTCCACACAGAGAACGACCCGGGATGACCCCACCAAGGTTGGACTACCCCGGGGCTCAAACCCAGGACCTTCTTGCTGTGAGGTGACCGCACTAACCACTGCGCCACCGTGCCGCCCTACTTTGACATATACCACCAACCCAAACATCATTACAGACCAGCTAAACCCCTTCATAGCAACCGTATTCCCTGATGGCAGTGGCCTTTCAGCAGGATAATGTGCCCTGCCACACTGCAAAAATTGTTCAGGAAAGGTTTGAGGAACATGACAAAGAGTTCAAGGTGTTGCTTTGGCCTCCAAATTCTCCAGATCGCAATCCAATAAAGCATCTGTGGGATGTGCTGGAAAAACAAGTCCGATCCATGGAGGCCCCACTTTGCAACTTAGAGGACTTAAAGGATCTGCTGCTGACATCTTCATGCCAGATACCAGGGGACACCTTCAGAGGTCTTGTGCAGTCCATTTCTCGACAGCTCAGAACTGTATTGGAGACATGAGGGGGACCTACACAATATTAGGCAAGTGGTTTTTATGTTTTGGCTAATTGGTATATATTTCTTTCCTTTCATTTTGGTAGCTCTTGTCACTGAATAGTCATACATTGATTTCACAAGTATTTGTTATACCACAAGTTTCATTAGAGACTGACATTCGAGCGCAATTATTAAACATCTATTTTCACAAAATCTGTTCAGTAAATGATGCAGAAGCTTTTGTTCTCAGTTCTCTGGTAAATTAAAGGATTACCAAAGTATTTAAGGTATATCATTGACACTCAAGAGACATACACAGAGAACCTGTGCTTTGCCCAATTTGATCTTGCTGAAAGCCAAAATTGAAATACATTGCCAAATTTTATTCCCGTCTCTGGAACTTGGAAAGATTTCCAAGACATACACATAATCATCTTCTGTGTTAGTTTATGCAATGTCAGACAGCAAACGTGTTCAGACAGATATCACATGGAATAAAATAAAAGTTACACATTAGGGAGTCAATGAAATTGTAATGGCATGCGCTATCTTGTGATTTTGGTTTTAACGTTTGTCCAATTTCAGCTGTTTTTAATATTAACACGTATTTCTTTTTCTTCACAGATACCTCAAAGGGTTTTCTTTGTTAGTAAACCACAGACAAAAACACTAAAATGCCGATCTACAGCAGGACCTTTCTTCTAGATATGCTGGAGAGGGTGTGTCCGAGATAACACGAATCCTTTATCAAAACCTGTCCAGTGTGATCTTGGAACGCAAAACACGACACGCACTGTTTGTTTGAGGACACACTGGATCAGGTTCAGGCCTTGAAAGATTTACAAAGAGTCAACAGGGTAAACGTTCCTTCATTGAATGTGCAGCTTAATCCCCACAGTGAAAAATTAACCCAATAAAGAGAACAATAGACAACAGATACATCCCATGTAAAAAGTAAATATTGAAGATGGACTTTTAGGGCCCAGATGTATTGACAAGCTGCATGTATCAATGGTACTCTCGGACAGAAGTGAGCAAACACTTTTTTTATGACATTTTTAAAAGTTTTTTTGCTCTTGATCCATATCATTGATGTACATGAGTGTGTGTATATGTTGCAAGTCAGGTAGTCTCAGTCACGATCTTCACTAATATACATAACAGAGATGATAAATAGTGGTGAAACTGGTGAATAGGGATATGGAAAAGTCATGACTCTCCCTTCCCCCTTTCTGAGGTCAGTGTGTGCCGGGTGTGGCACAGACAATGGACAAGTGGAAAAACCATCTGAGAGTGCATTCCAAGGCCTGTGCACATGGCCAGGCTTTGTGGGAGCAGTGAGAGCCTATGGATGTGTTTTACAATGGTGATGTCAGAGAAAGCACCTTAAAGTGAATGAATTACCACAAGGTGTGAAGGAAAAATCAAATATCTCTAACGAATGCCATTTACCACCAACAATGCAAACCCTCGAAAAGAGAATGCAAAAGTGTAGTGCATGTCTATTCGTCCTGAAAGAGAGATCCCTCCTCTGTTTCTCTTCCTGCTCATTGTCCCACTGATTCGAGGGTCTAAGGGTAGTAAGTGTTTTTTTTTACCCCCCCCCTTTCCCCCCCCATTGTACTTGGCCAATTACCTCATTCTTCCAAGTCATCCCGGTCGCCGCTCTATCCCCTCTGCCGATCCGGGGAGGGCTGCAGACTACCACATGCCTCCTCCGATACATGTGGAGTCACCAGCTGCTTCTTTTCACCTGACAGTGAGGAGTTTCGCCAGGGGGACGTAGCACGTGGGAGGATCACGCTATTCCCCCCAGTTCCCCCCTCCTCCTGAACAGGTGCTCCGACCAACCAGAGAAGGCGCTAGTGCAGCGACCAGGACACATACCCACATCCAGCTTCCCACCCACAGACATGGCCAATTGTGCCTGTAGGGACGCCCGACCAAGCTGGAGGTAACATGGAGATTTGAACCAGCGATCCCTGTGTTGGTA